>NW_006159930.1:1365128-1381415 GCF_000334495.1 Tupaia belangeri chinensis
ATGCCATTTTTTTTTTTTTTTTTGCTGGTTCCAGCAAAATGTTCTTTTATTTATTTATTTGGAGAGGTTTTTGCTATAGAGTGCATGCACTCACCAGACAGACAGAGAGAGACAGAGAGATAGAAAGCGAGAAATCACTCCCCAGCGGGTATGGCCACGCTGCAATCCCTTCTCCTCCATTCTCCTCTTGGGGTCTTGGGCATGCACGCACATGCGCCCAGCGTGAGTTTAAGCCACTGGGTCCGAGACTCGAACAGCGGTCGACTACGTGGGAGTCCAGTGACATAGCCATTATGCTAACTGTTGGTCCCCAGCAAAGAGTTCTTAAATAAGACCCCTAAAGCATATATTACCAAAAAATAAAATGAGATTACAGCAAGATAAAAAGCTTCTGCATAGCGAAAAACATAATAAATAGACAACCCACAGAATGGGAGAAATTATTTGCAAACTATACTTCAGATGAGGATTTGATAACCAGAATATAAAAGAAACTTAAACAGTTCTTCCACAATACAAGTAATAATCCAATTAAGAAAATGAGCAATTGATCTAAAGATACAACTTTCAAAGAAAGACATCTGAATGGCTAGAACATATATTAAAAGATGTTTAATGTCTCTTATCATAAGGGAAATGTAATCAAAGCCACAATGTGGTATCACTCTACCTTGGTCAGAATGGCTATAGCAAAATAACAAATAATAACAAATGTTGGTTTGAGAAAAAGTTGTAGAGAAAAAGGAACACTTATTCACCACTGGTAGAAATGTAAAGTAGTATAGCTAGTGTGGAAAACAGTATGGATGATTCTCAAAAAATCTAAAATTAGAACCACTGTAGTATTCAGTGATCTCACTCATGGCTATTATTCAAAAGGTAGGAGATCACTCTGTCAAAGAGATACTTGTGCATCCGTTTTAGTTGAAGAATTATTCACAATACTTAAGATATGGAATCAACCTAAATGCCCAACAACTTATGAATGGGTTAAGAAAATGTGACACATACACTCAGTGGAATACTACTCAGCCATAAAGAACAACAATATCTTGTCATTTGACAGAAAGTAAATGAACCTAGAAGGTGTAATGCTAAGTGAAATAAGTTAGACTATGAAAGACAAATACTATATGTCCCTGCATAATGGGTACTAAATGTCCACACTTGATGAACACTGAAGAACTCGATGGCTTACAAGTAGAGAGAATGATGGTAGATACCAAAAGGTGCATTGGGGAAAGAGGTTGAGAAAAAATGATTAAGAAACATAAGAATGCATGTAAATAAATAGAATATATTATGGAATTGTGTATCATAGCAGAGTAAAAAAGTCATTGATAACTTAATAAACACTTCTCTGCCCCCCCAGTAGTGTAATTATTATTGAATATGCACATATCATGTAATGTTCAATGTTGAATAAGATGAATATGTCTACATCCTTGATTTGATTCTTACACACTGGGTGCATGCTTTAAAAACCCATAGTGTACCCCACAAAGATGTACAATGCTATAGAGCGCATGCACTCACCAGACAGACAGAGAGAGACAGAGAGATAGAAAGCGAGAAATCACTCCCCAGCGGGTATGGCCACGCTGCAATCCCTTCTCCTCCATTCTCCTCTTGGGGTCTTGGGCATGCACGCACATGCGCCCAGCGTGAGTTTAAGCCACTGGGTCCGAGACTCGAACAGCGGTCGACTACGTGGGAGTCCAGTGACATAGCCATTATGCTAACTGTTGGTCCCCAGCAAAGAGTTCTTAAATAAGACCCCTAAAGCATATATTACCAAAAAATAAAATGAGATTACAGCAAGATAAAAAGCTTCTGCATAGCGAAAAACATAATAAATAGACAACCCACAGAATGGGAGAAATTATTTGCAAACTATACTTCAGATGAGGATTTGATAACCAGAATATAAAAGAAACTTAAACAGTTCTTCCACAATACAAGTAATAATCCAATTAAGAAAATGAGCAATTGATCTAAAGATACAACTTTCAAAGAAAGACATCTGAATGGCTAGAACATATATTAAAAGATGTTTAATGTCTCTTATCATAAGGGAAATGTAATCAAAGCCACAATGTGGTATCACTCTACCTTGGTCAGAATGGCTATAGCAAAATAACAAATAATAACAAATGTTGGTTTGAGAAAAAGTTGTAGAGAAAAAGGAACACTTATTCACCACTGGTAGAAATGTAAAGTAGTATAGCTAGTGTGGAAAACAGTATGGATGATTCTCAAAAAATCTAAAATTAGAACCACTGTAGTATTCAGTGATCTCACTCATGGCTATTATTCAAAAGGTAGGAGATCACTCTGTCAAAGAGATACTTGTGCATCCGTTTTAGTTGAAGAATTATTCACAATACTTAAGATATGGAATCAACCTAAATGCCCAACAACTTATGAATGGGTTAAGAAAATGTGACACATACACTCAGTGGAATACTACTCAGCCATAAAGAACAACAATATCTTGTCATTTGACAGAAAGTAAATGAACCTAGAAGGTGTAATGCTAAGTGAAATAAGTTAGACTATGAAAGACAAATACTATATGTCCCTGCATAATGGGTACTAAATGTCCACACTTGATGAACACTGAAGAACTCGATGGCTTACAAGTAGAGAGAATGATGGTAGATACCAAAAGGTGCATTGGGGAAAGAGGTTGAGAAAAAATGATTAAGAAACATAAGAATGCATGTAAATAAATAGAATATATTATGGAATTGTGTATCATAGCAGAGTAAAAAAGTCATTGATAACTTAATAAACACTTCTCTGCCCCCCCAGTAGTGTAATTATTATTGAATATGCACATATCATGTAATGTTCAATGTTGAATAAGATGAATATGTCTACATCCTTGATTTGATTCTTACACACTGGGTGCATGCTTTAAAAACCCATAGTGTACCCCACAAAGATGTACAATGATTATATGTAATCCAGAAATCGCTAAACAAATAAATAAATGGCCCAGCCTTTTTCACTTCCTCTGAGACATAGTAACAGCTGCCCCTCTGTATTCTCACAGTCCTAGCTACTCACCTTTATTCACCCACCAATCCTCTTTGGCTTTCCTCTCACTGGATATCGGGCTACCTCACAAAAGACCATGCTGTTTTCTCTGAGTCTCAATTCACAAGTACTGGATACAGTACTTAGCAAGAGGTTGTAAAGTGAATTCTTTTATAAAAAATTTTCCCCCCAAATTGTTTTGTTTTGCTTTATTTTATTTTTAGTCATGATGAATAAAAAGATTCTTCTGAATAAAAAGATTCAGAAGAACTCAAGTTTTTCAACCTGAACAGTGAAAAAGACATGAAATGCAAATGTCTTCAATACAAAAGTCAAGTAATGTTTAGGAACGTGACAAAAGTGCCTCGATGTGTTTGCTGTCATTGTTAAATGTAAAGTTTTATCAAGCTGCTTCTTCTTCCTTTTTATTTGCCAGAGGGTTTGTGTGTGTACAAAAGAGAGACAGAGACATAAACAGAGACAGAGAGGGAGAGAAAGGAAGTACACCTCCCTGCAATGGGGCCTAGTCATGCCTGTAATCCTTTCTCTTTTAATTCTCCATTCCATCGGAATTTTAGACAAAAGCACACACGCTAGGGCCAGGACTCAAACTCTAGTTAGCCATAAGAGAGTTGGACTCTTTGGCACAGTACTGAACTGCTATACCACATAGCCAGCCTAATCAAACTTCTTTGATAGCCTTTTAATTTCGAATGTCAACAGTAATTCTTTCTGTACTAAAAAGAACCAGATTTTCTTTCTACTCTTCTGTATCCTTTCTTTCGGTATCCTTTCTATGTGTTCCTTTTTAGCTAGAAAAGTTTTTTAATAGATGAGATAAAAATGTTGAAACAACAAAGTCTGTTTTCTGAGAACTATGAGAAATCACTTAGGTAAAGTCTTTTAAAATTTATCAAAAATCTTTCTGATAAACCCTTTTAGAGTTTATCAAAATGGTCTAGATAAAGTGTGTGTGTTGAGGGGGCATGAAAACCTCTCAAACTAGAGGGGTCCAAAAAAATGTTTTTTAAAGTTTTTGCCTTAGGGTACGTGTGCTTGCCAGAGAGAG
Organism: Tupaia belangeri chinensis; assembly: GCF_000334495.1. Classification (NCBI taxonomy): domain Eukaryota; kingdom Metazoa; phylum Chordata; class Mammalia; order Scandentia; family Tupaiidae; genus Tupaia; species Tupaia belangeri. Next base: position 1,369,240 of record NW_006159930.1, read on the forward strand.
AGACATGCACACAGACAGTGAGAGGGAAAGTGAGAAATCACCACACCCCCCCGGGTGAGGGGATGGCTATGCTGCAATCCCTTCTCCTCTATTTTCCTCTCAGAATCTTGGGCATGCATGCACATGTACCCGGCATGAGTTTCAAGCCACTGGGTTCAGGATTCCAACTGTGGTTGGCCATGTGGGAGTCCAGCAACGTAACTGCTATGCCATCTGATGGTGCTGGGTCCAAGGAATTTAAGTGATGCAACAGAAGCTTCACAACCAGAAAGTGGAAACGTTGATGTTAGAACCCAGTTCTCTGAATTATTTTCTCTTGATCATTGTACAACATTCTTCTAATATTTTTGGTCTGGAAAAAGGGTAGGGGTATTTTTGTACGTGAAGTTAGAATACGAGCTCCGTGCCTCAGCTAGGATTATTTAGATCAAGTGAAACTATGCACAGTCATAAATTCAGAGTAGTCATAGGGTCTATCCATAAAAGGATAAGGGTCTATATGATTGGCTTTGAAGGTGGGCAAACTGAGATCAGATCCTTTTTCTCAATCATAACTAGTGACCTTGTACAACTCTCTGAGGCTTAGTTTCCCTGTCTTCCTTCCACATGGAGATAACAGTACGTTTCTGATAGGATTTAGTGAGGTTAAATTGAAGCAGTATATATAAAGCACTTACCAGTTTTCAGAAGAAATATTCAATAAATTATAGGCATTTTTATTATAATTAGTATTACTACACTGCTACCCAGGCTTGAATTAAAAGTGAGCTTGTCATTTGTAAATACAAACAACACAGATGAGGCTTTCTATCCTAACACTCAGGTGCCAAACCCCATGAGCATCTTGACCTAAGAAACCTGATTTTTGAGAAGATGGTGATTGAAGTTGGGATTACATGTAGAGGAGCCTGCGTGACTGGCTCCCCTATTACAAGACATTTTCCTGTTTCCAAATTCCTTGTTATCACTTTTTTTTTTCCTCTTGAGCTTTGCAAAACTTCCTGGTGGGTAGTTTTAGTCATCCTTCCTAGCAGTTTGCAGGCGTATATTATGAAGCTGGAGATCATTCAAAAAAAAAAAAAAAAAAAAAAAAATTGTCCTGATGTGTCAGAAACAGGGAAAAAGAAGGAAGGTGGCTTCTCATGTTTAATTACTTGAAATATTAGTTATTAGCTCTTCCATCTTTAATGGTGAGTTTCTCCTCTTCATTCTCCTTGTTCTCCTCCTTTGTCTTTCTTTTTTTTTTTTTTCTCCATGGACCTCTATTTGTCATTGAAAAGAAAGCATTTGCTTACTCATTTGACATATATTATTAAATACCTATTGCATTAGGTACTGTGCTAGACATAGTTGTAGACATAGAGACATACGGGTTATGAAACATGAACTCTGACAGCTCTGGGTTCAAAGCCATTTCTTCAGTTCCTATTGAGCTGATCTTGGCTAGATTAGCTCCTTATTTCTGTGAACCAACTCCTCTTAAGCTCCCTGTCTCAGTCATCACATCACCACCTTCTTCCTCTTTGTTCTGAAACCTTGGAGTAATTTTATTCTCCTCCTAAATCCTCTCCCTAGTGTCTGATCAATAACTCAATGATTTAACACCTAAATATTGATTGAATGTGTCTTCACCTTCATGTCCACTTTTCTCAACAAATATTCAGTTAGCTCCATCCCAGACCTTCTGCTGGCATAGGGAGATCTGTCCCCAAGGAGCTCCTTGACTAGTTAGGTTACCCATAAACACGCAATTTATGATATCAAAACCAACTTTTACTGCATGCTTAGTCAATATCTTAATAGATTAGTACTATTAATATCTTTACTTCATAAATAAGGAAACTGAGGCACAAAGGGAATAAGAAACTTGTCCAGAGTCACACAACTAGTAAGCAGTAGGGCCAAGATACAGTGGCATAAAACGCTGGCCTATGATTTGTCACTATTAAGCACTACTGAATTCAGTCTCTGCTTTGATGGTGTAGAAGAGGGATTCCCAGGGGGCCAGAGGAGTAGCTTCTAACTCACCTGAAACTTCTTGGAGTTGCTCTCAGTGCTGATCCTTAAAATGCAAGTAGGATTTAGCCAGAGCGATCCTCCCTATCTCTTCCCTACCTCCAATATGGAGGGGTGGGGGTTGGGGGAGAGGGCTCACTTTAACCAGTTTCTTCATTGGTGCCCTTTCCACCAGTTCATTTTTTCCACTTGTGCCACAGTGAGCTTTCTAGTCAAATCAAATCATGTTATTACTCTTCTATATAATATTCTGGAATATATTTTCATCATCCTCAGGATAAAATCTAAACCTCTTAGCATGACCATGAAGCTTCCACCTTGTGTTCCTGCCTAGCTGTCAGTCTTGACCCCAGCCATCCTTCTTGTCCACCATACCAAACCACAGGTGGTCCTCTGAATGCAACATGCTCACTTCTGCCTCTATGTCAAATCCCACTCCTTTAGCTCCTACAGACCCTTCCACACTCACCTTTCTGGGATACTGGTTTAGATCCCATAGGCAAAGTGAAGTTCTGTCCATGCAACACTCATCACATTCCGTACATAGTTGTTTTAGTTCTTCTCTTACCAAGTTGAGACGATTGACTTTTGAAACTTTCCTTCATTGTACAGTGAGCCTTTGAGGGGTATTTCTCAACCCCTATCAGGGCTTAGAACTAGTGAACCCTTAAGGTAAATGAATATTCATTTTATAAGCTCTGTTAATGTATAGTAATTAAATGTATAAAATAAATAATAAACGAAATTGAATAAGTAATCAAATATGTATTAAAAACAAGGACCAACCATTATCATTTTTTTTAGCCTATTGCAACTCATGGCATCATGTCTAGGACATGTAGTGTCCAAATAAATATTATTTCTCCTCTTATACATCTATTGGGCACAACCATATCAACAACATATTTATAAATGGGTAAATACTACTCATGGAATCAAAACCATGCCATGAGAAAAGCACTCCAACAATGGTTGGATCTGGGTTTGCTGTCCAGGCCCTGTCACCAACTAACTGGGTGATCTTGAACAAGACATTAACCTCACCAACCTTCTGTTTCCTCCTATTGCTATGAAAAATCCAACCGGGCCTAGAAGCTGAAGAACTTCATTAGCTGTAAAGTGCTGGACAGCCCAGCATGATTCCTCCAGCTACTCTACAAATATTGGTCTCTGTGCTGAGTGCTACTGCAGACCATGGGGCAAATGTTTCCCACCTTTTTTTCTATTCCTGGCCTGAGTCCCAGAAGAATTCCATTTGTACCTTGTCTTCAAGCCAGACTCTGAACTTAGGGGTTGGAAAAACAGTCAAGTTATATTCGTCCAGGTGTATCCTGTCTATATACTGAGCTGTAAGGCAAAGTTTGTTCTTAGAATAAAGCGAGTGCACATATGCGCATGTGTGTGCTTGTGTATGTGTACGCTTTCATTAGAAGGGCAGAGTTCAGCATAATAAAGACAGCTGTGGTGTAGTGGCGAGAGCTCTGAACTTGCCATCATTTGGGTCTAATTTCACCACTGTCATTTATGTGCTGGGTGACTTTGGTTATATTCTTAAGTTTTATAGCCTCATCTTTAAAATAAGGTGATGTATTTGCCAGATATTCAGTGTAAAGATGAAGTAAAATAAGAAATGTAAGGTAGCTGGAATAATGCCTGATCTATGGCACATACTACCTAGATGCTTAGTACATACGACTGCCACAAGAACAGAGTAGAGCTGTAATGAAGAGAATCAGAGCTCAGACACATGTTTCTACAGCCCAGAATGACACCTTTGAGATTTTCAATGCAAATATGTCTGCTCGAATCAACATTTCTTATTGTCTTACCAGGAAATGATACTAGGGACACTATAATAGAGGGAAAAAGCAGAAGACTCAATCTAAGGATAAGCTTATAATGACATAAGTATTCATATAAACATACACACAAACAAAGATCCTATTGACTACAGTTGTTTGCTAAGAAGAGGGAGAAGGGCCATTCTGTAGTCTAGTGCTTGAGGGAGCTAGATCTCACATGGGTGACTATGGTTCGAGTTTCAGCTCTGGTGGTTTGAGGAACACACCAGAAGCATGTTTATGCATGCATGCTCAGCTCCTAGTAGGATGGAGAAATGGAGGAGAGAGGATTGTGGTAGGACCATGCCCCATTGGTGGCTGCTTTCTTTCTCTCTCTCTCTCACACACACTCTATCTCTGTGTCTTTCTGGTAAGTGCATTCATTGATTTAAAAAATGTTTTTAAAAATAAAAGGAGAAAAATAGCAAAACCAGTACACTAATTGTGTCATCAACTGTAACAATGAACAAATAATGTCCAAAAAGTAGTGAGAAGGAGGTTATATGAGGATCTAATAAATCGGTAACTATGAGAACTGAAATACAAACTGTCCTCAATGCCAGAAAAGCTACAAACAAAAATAATAAATCAAAACATTTGATATAGTGAAGGATTTATTTATTTATATAAATAAATAAAAGCAAGTTAGATTCTGATTTCAGCAAAAATGGGGAAGAGGGGCTAGATTTATTCTCATACTTAAAACAACCAAAAGGACTGCATAAAATATATGAAATAATGGCGTTCAGAGCACCAGATATCAAGCAACGAAAAACAATGATCTTGAAAAGGCAGAGAATAAATGAGTTGAGCCCTACAAGTGCCTCAGTATACTCCCTGGTGAGATCTTCTGGGTTGTAGCATAAGGAAGGACTCAGATATAGCCTAAGAGACTCCCTGAGCTAAGGAGATAAAACTGAAAATTGAGACAGACAAAGGCAGGTAGAATTCAGAGAATATAGTACTGAACAGGGTAGAGTCATACAGAGAGAAGATCCACAGAAGGTTCTGGTCAGTACATACATGAGAGGGAGTTATGCAAAGCTGGGGAAAGAACTCTCCAAAAGAATTAGAGGGGAAAATACTCACCACTCTCATACTTGTAACATATGGGACAAAGAATCAAAGAGAAAGCATTTTGAAATGAATGAAAATAAAAACACAAACAGATGGGTGGACTGAAAAAGTGAGGCACATATACACGACAGAATATTACTCAGCCATAAAAAACAGTGAGATCCTTGAACTTAACAGAAAATGGATGATTATGGAAGATTTACTGCTAAGCAAAGCAAGCCAGACTATAAAAAAAGAGGCATTGTATGCCCCTACTCAAAATATGCTGAATGTCTGCACTATGTGCCAGAAACCAAGAGTGGAAGATATAATGGCATGGAGAGCAACTGTGGAAACTAGAGGTACTGTGGGAGGAGGGTGGGAAACGGGGAAGGGTAAGAGGGAGAGAAGCAATGTAGAAGAAAGAAGCAGTACATTTAAGGGACAAAAAGTGGAAAATGATCTGTTGATGATAATATGTACGGTAATAACTTTTTTATTAATTTTTTATTTTACATTATTTCCCCCCTATTTCTCATTCTCTGCCATTTAATGTAATTATCTTTGACTGAATCAATATACATTGTATTCAGAATGGGTAAACTCATTAAGTATACTGTAATGATACACAGTGATGGAATATAAGATAAATACCTAAAGAAAGATAGAAAAATTAAAAATAAATATAACTACAACCAAAAACAAACAAAAGATACTGTACATTATAGTTTGCAGAATGCCAGTAAAGCAATATTTAGAGGAAAAGCTATAGCACTAAATTCCCATATAAATAAAGAAGAAATGTCTGAAACCAGTGACTTCAGCTTTCACCTTAAGAACCTAGAAGCAGAAACACACATAAAATAAAAAGTGAGGAAAAGAAATAAAGAATAAAAATCAGAATGGCAGTCAATAATATACCAAAAAAAATCAACAAAATCAATGAAACTGAAGCTGTTTCTTTGAGAAAAATCAATAAACCTTTAGTTGGACTAGAAGGTTAAACAAAAGAAGGGTAAGAAGACTAAGACATAAATTTTAGGGATAAAAAGGTGACAGAAACTCAACCATGAAAAATATTACTAGGTGGATCAGCAGATGGAGTAATGGTTACATCACTGGACCCCCATATGGCCGGCTAAAGTTCAAGCCCTGGACCCAGCTGCTTGAAACTCATGCCCGATGCATAGCATGAGTGCCCAAAATCCCAAGAGGAGAATGAAGGAGAAATGATTGTCATCTCCCTGGGGGGTGATTTCTTGCTTTCATTCTCTCTTGTCTCTCTGGAGAGCGCACATGCTCTATATCAAAAATCTCTAAAAAAAATTGTCACAAATAATTCTAAGTCAGTAAATTTGGTAACATAGATGAAATGGACAAATACCTTTAAAGGCACTAACTACTACTACAGCTCATGAGAATAAAAAGATAATCTGACGTACTGTATATCTATAGTTGAAAATCTTCCCATAAATGTAATTCCAAGCCAATTGATTGCACTAATAAATTCCATTGAACACTTTAAAAAGTAATGCAAACTTGACACTAACTCTTCCAGAATATTGAAGAAAAAGCAATACTTTCCGACTCATTTAAAAAAATTTTTTTTATTATTTATTTTTATTTTTTATTATCATCATAATCTTCTTTATATTACATTGGATTACATATAACTTTACAGTGTATTACATTGTTTTTTGAAAAGGGAATGGCATGCATGTCAGTCAGTACAGAGACATTAATCTCCCCACTTCAACATTCAATATCTTTTCTATGTTTTCCCCAATCATTATTTTTATTATTCTAATTATTTTTAAAATGGTCAATCGCTATTTCTCATTTTGCTTGTAAAAATACTTTGACCATCATGATGGACTCATTTTATAATTCCAGAAGTACCCTGATACCAAAATCAGACAAAAATATTGAAAGAAGATAAAAACTCTACAGACAAATATCCCTCATAAACATGGACTCAAAAATTATAAACCAAATATTAGCCAATTGACTCCCAAATAAAAGAATACTAATACATAGCCCAAATATATGAAAAAGCGGGTTTACTATTATAAAATCAATGACTGTCTTAGTCCTTTTTTTTTTTTTTTTGCTTTCAGAAATACTTGAGATTGGTTGATTTGAAAAGAATAGAGGTTTATTTGACTTAAGATTCTGGTACTGGAAAAGCACAAACACATGCAGCTGGCATCAGGATTACTACAACGTGGCTAAAGAAAGAAAAAAGGAATCCCAGGCATGTACTTGGCATGATTTCTTTCAAGGCAAGCAAGTGAGACCCAAACCTTCTCCTAACTGCTGCTCTATGATGCTGATATGAAAATGTAATTTATTTTTTCAATCCCTAATAGCTCAAGTAGATAATGAATGAATGAATAGTTCAATAAATAAGTAAATAAGTACAAAAAAGACTTAAGTGACGAATATAAGGCAAATGTAATGGATATATCCTAAATTATATGCCATTTTATACTCACTAAAGTTTATCATTTATTAGATACCAAAACCACAACAGTGCCAAGATGCAAAAATAGTTATGGTAATATTTTCTTCTTACAAACCAATATAACTAAAACATTTATAATAAAATTTAAAAATTAATTGAGAGCTGTGCACACTTTAGTTAAATAACTTTCAATTTAGATAGAGAATTTTTAGAACATTAATGAAAATAATATCAATTAAAACCATGAGATACTATAAAAGCAGTTTCAGAGAATAATTCATACCTCAATATTTATTTATTTATTGTGCAGTTTTCTCTATAGGGCACGTGTGCTCATCAGAAAGACAGAGAGAGACAGACAGAAAGTGAGAAATCCCCCTGCAGGGGGGATGGGCATGCCACAATCCCTTCTCTTCCATTCTCCTCTTGGGATCTTGGGTATGCACGCATACGTGTCCGGTGTGAGTTTAAGCTGCTGGGTCCAGGAGTTGAACCGTGGTCAACTATGTGGGAGTCCAGCGACCTAACCATTCCACCATCTGCTGGCCTCCCATACCTCAATATTTTTTAAATTTAAATTTATTTATTTACATTCATTCACTGTACATCATTACAACATACAAAATGAGATTTTCCATCCAGAGTACACTGTATACCTCAATATTTTGTTAGTTGGAAAAGTAAGTGAACAAATGGACCAAGTATATGTCAAAAATTTAGAAAAAAGAATAATCAAATAAACTGTTGGAAAGCAGAAGAGATAAATCAATAAAGATAAAAATAAGCTAGAAAACAGAAAAAAAGCAGATGAAAATAAGGAGAAAAGGAGGAAAGAAAGGAAGGAGCAAAGGGAGGAAAGAAAGGAAAGAAAGATTTGTTCTTTTAGAAAAGTTAATGAAATTGTCAAACCACTAATTCATGTGTTTATCAATAAAAGGGAAGTGGGTAGAGAAAAGTGCAATTATGTCAAATAAGAAACATGAAGGTAAAACCAAAAAATATGAAATGAAAATAATTATAGGAAGCTTCTTTACAAATAGATAGTCTTCAAAACTAGATGACATAGGTAATTTTGATGAAAATGCGATTGACCAACATAGAGCCTAAAAGCAAGAAAATAAATTTCTGTTGTTCTAGCCACCCGGCCTGTGGTATATTGTTACAGAAGTTCTAACAGACTAACGCAAACACTATGGGGGTGGAAGAGTAATTTGGAAATATTTATAAAAATCACAAATGACTCAGCATCCCACCAATAATCTGGTAAGTGTGTGAAATGGCCTATGTACGGGGATTCATGCTAGCATTACTTGTAATAGTAAAAGATGAGAACCAGCCAAAGTGTTCACCCAAAGGGGGCTAGTTAAATTGGTTAGGAGGCATACTTACAATAGAATACTATGCAGCAATAAAAAAGGAATGGTGAATATATATATATATCATGCTACTTGTGATGTCATTGTACTTGCTTATCTATGCATAAAGACAGAAAGATACACAGGAAACTAATCACGGTGTTAATCTGGTGTAGCTCTGGGAGACAAGTGTGGTAGAAAGTGGATGGACGTGAGACAGATAGAAGGGACTCCACTACATCACCATGTTGTTTTACACAGAAGCCAGCAGAGCAGAACAAGAGGAAGGCAGGCAGGTCCAGTGGGCAGGCAGCCAGACTGGGTGTCAAGAGCTCAATAATTAGATGCTGGCTTTGCCAATATCCAGGATTTAAAAATTTATGTAACTTCTTTAATAATTTTCTCATCAGTAAAATGGAAGTTATAAATTCTCTCTTATCCTTCTCATAAGATTTCAGCTGAGAACTCATGAAAAGAAGTGTAAATTTTAGAAAGTGTGAAGTGTTAGATAATTCAAGGGGCTATTATTTATTTCATTCTTAGCTTTTTAAAAAATATTTTATTTAACTTTATTTATTCATTCATTTATTTATTTCAATTTGACTATAGAGAGATAGAGTGAGACAGAGAGAGAGAGAGAGAGAGCGCAAGCAAGCCGCCAGGTCCAGGACTCAAACCGCAGTTGGCCATGTGGGAGTCCAGCACTCTTAACCACCAAGCCACCTGCTGGCCCCTCATTCTTAGCTTTAAGCACAAAAGAAATTTTGAAAGGTGCTTTGGTCCAGAACCTTTCTTGAGTCAAGAAAGGTCTTCTCTGCATTACACAGCTGAAGCAACTGAGCAAATTGCTTAAGTCACACAACAGGAGAGTGATGGAGTGGGGGGCGACTAGAGGTAACTTAGGTTTCCTCTTCCACATACATATTACTAACTCCTATTCCTTTCCTTTTAAAATACAACAATTACCAGGGCCAGCAGGTTGTGTAGTGGTTAAGGAGGCTGGATTCCCACATGGCTGACTGCAGTTCAAGTCCCAGATCTGGCAGCTTGCATACTCACTTTCTCTCTCTCTCACACACTCTCCCTCTCTGGTCAAATTAAAATAAATAAATAAATAAAGTTAAATAAAATAATTCTTTATAAAAATGTATATATAACAATTACCATCCTTGGTTTCTGTCATTGGTTACTTTCCAGGCATTTTCTTTCTTTCTTTTTTTTTTTTCTTTCTTTTATTTTATTTCCAGAAAATGTGCACATGCTTCCAGAAGAGGGAGAAAGCACTGCCCAGTGGCACATGGTCATGCTGCAATCTTTTATCCTCCGTTTCTCCTTTACATCAGGATTTTGGGCAAGCATACCCACATCCAAGTATTTTTCAAGTTTCCTGAGAGCCAGATTCTAACCATGGACAGTCAGATGGATGTGCCTCCCTTAACTGCTGAGTTACTGTGCTGACCATCCAAGACATAGTCTTGCTTGACCCTTACAACATTAATCTGTGATAGGCAGGGTAAAGATTACTTGTAAACTCATAACTCTTAAATGAGGAAATTGAAGCTCAAAGAAGTGACCTGGATCAGATGGCCAGGAAATGATATAAGTGCACCTTGAACTCTGGCATTGGCATCCCAATGGCTTTCCTAATGCACGATAGTTTATAATTTATCTACCCATCCATCTGTTCACTCTTCATTCAGCGACTAGGTAGTGAAGACCTGCCAGTCCTGGTTTCTTTCCAGGAGCTGGTGATGCTAGGATGAGCCAAAATCAATCAATGAGTCAGGCTCATGAAGAACCAGATAACAAACATGTCCTACGAAGATGAACACTTAAATATATGAAATAATATTAGGCAGTGAGAAAAGCTGTCTAAAGAATAAAACTGGGTGAGCAGATAGATAACGGAAAAGGTGCTGTTTAAGACAGAGTGTTGTGGCTAGTTTCTCCAAGGAAAGGTTATTTGAGCAGAGACCTTAATGAAGTGAGCCAGGCAAACATGTAAATGAAGAATGTTTTAAACATATTGAAGTTCTTTCTCTATGCCAAGGCTCCATCCTTATCCTGCACACTGGCAAAGCCTCTTTACACCAGTGGCTACACCTTATGTATGTGACTATTTCCATCATCTGCGTGTAGAGTCACCAGGCTCCTCACTGAGAAGTCAGAAGCTCATTCCACATTTGACTGAAAATGCTTTATTATTGTCCCTTTCCTTCTCCCCTCTGATCTTAAGCCACTTTCCCACCATGTTTCTATAGCATTTTCTATTCCTCAATATCTCAATATGAAGGGACTTCAAAAAGTTTGTGGAAAAATCGAATTAATGTATTTTGGTGCAAAAAAAGTTTGACATTCATACACGGTTTATTTACAATAGACATTTTCCATTAACTTTTGGAAAACCAATGGTATGTATATGTCTTTATCTTCACCCTTTACCCTCACTCACCTGGAAAATTTTGGGAAATGTTGGAGCTCTACCTCATCCACTTTATCTCCCCCATCCCAGCATTTAGGTGTTACTCCATCCTTGTTTATGAATTGAATTGACTGTGGTAAGGAAGCAGCTGCTCTTTCCAGGGCTCTGCATTATAATCTTTCTGTGACACCCCAGTTTATGTAGGTCTCTTAGCTCTGAAAGAGTCTTTTGTTCATGGACTAGGGAATCCATCAAAGGAGACAGATGGAGAGAAGTGAAATACTCTCTGGCTGAACTTTGGGCCAGGTTACAGGACAGGAACACTAGATTGCTACCTGCAACTTATTAAGTAAGCAGTCTTTCTGTTCTGGTGATGCCTATCTTGTAAGCCACAGATGGCTAAGGTCATTAGGCTTTAGAAATTGCCCTGGCAGTCTACGTTCATGTTCCTTCCTTGGTGAAGTGAAACCACAAGGATCTTGGTGATTAATTATTGAAATAAGGGAGCTGCTACTCTTAAGTACATAAAACCCTCTGTTGCTGCTATTGCATCAGGTGCATCATTCTGATGCCCAGCTGGGTGGTATGCTGGGCTCTATTTTCCTCTTGCTATCTTTGGTCTATATTCCCTCCTTGGCCTTGACATTTCTTTGCTTATCTAAAAAAAAAAAATATTTATTAAGCTCCTGCCATGTGCCAGATTCTTGGTCTTGTCACTATGGGTTTATAGACCAAACAGGAAAAAGATGCAGTGCACAAATCATGGCATCAGTACATCTATGGTGCTATGGGCGCTCATGACCAATTGACATCAGTGCTGAGAAAGAGGAAACATGAGGCTCTCTGAGTGACTCTGACAAGGCTACTCAATTGGAATAGAGGTAGTCAAGGAAGCTTCTCTGGGAAAGTGATAGTTAAGCTGAAATTCAGATGAGGAAAGAGTAGAAGGAGAATGAATGGACCAAATGGAAGAAAGCTATGAGCAGTAGAAAGAATGACAATGTGGCTGGAGCTTGGAGGGG
>NW_006159930.1:1381446-1387239 GCF_000334495.1 Tupaia belangeri chinensis
AAAGAGACAGAGCTCGTAGGACCACAGGGGCCATAAGGAACATGGAGTCTACCCTACTTGCACAAGGCAGCAAGGACATGATTATGTGAAAGAGCCACACAATCAGATATGCATGTTAGGATTGCTTTGGTTACAGGGCAGAGAAAAAGATGGGACTAGGTAAAGAAGCTGGGAGACCAGGCAAAAGATCATAGAATAGGAAGATGATGATGCCTGGCCTGGAGCCATTCACAGGAGTCATTTCCCCAATGTTCATAGGTCAAACTAGCCTTTTAGAATTGGGTTCAGTTCCAAAAGCAGTTCTTCTAGAAAACCTTCAGCAAACTTGAGACTCCTGAGCTGAGCATGAGCATCAAGATACGAAGAGGTTCAAGATCAAGTTAAAGAGAGATGATCGAAAGAACCTAGGTTATTTGACTTGTAGACATAGAAACCAGAGATTGTCAAAGCTTCCCTCAGAGTTTGGGGACTGCTGTGTTATACAGGTCATCCATTCCAGAGAAGGTTCCAAGTGAAGCTAATGTAGATACTGAAGATTTCTGGGCTTTCCCAGAGTTCATAAGACTAATTTTTTTTTTGAAGGAGTGCAGATTCTTTTCTTCCCCTTCTTTTTATAAAGGCATCAATCTCTTGAGTCACTTGGGAATAAAACTGTTTTCATCGAGAAGATTTCTGTGGGTGTCTGAGTAGGAGTTGGGACTGCTGTTGTCAGGGAACGGGAGAGCATATGGTGGTCTGTTGTGAATGTGATCTGTTTTTTGTGTTGTTGTTAAACTTCCTCTTGTTAGCGTGGGGCCGGTTATGTAAGAGCTTGGGGGTCCATATGGTTTGTTGCATAAGACGCCAAAGAGGAACACGGTTTTCTGTTGCCCTGCAGCTAATCTAATTGTGAATTTGAAAAACATGTGGCCATAGTCTTACACTTGGGCAATGGAGTAGAGTAGTCTTGAACATGAATGTCAGTTCCATCACAGGTTAGCTGTGTGACCTTGGGCATGTTACCTAACCCCTCTGAGACTGAAATTCTTCAAGGCTGGATTTCTTTCCTTGCGCATGGAGAAAATAGTACCATTTTCATAGAATCATTGGAGGATACAGAATTAATAAGACTAATTACAATTTACTGAGTATCCATAATTCGGAGTACTACATGTGTTATATTGTTTTGTTTAAACCTCTGAGAAATCCTTGGCAGTGGCTATTATTATTGTCATGTTTCCGATGAGGAAACTGGGGAGCAAAGTGATAGAAGAAGAAGAAGCCATTTAAGAAGAAGTCATGGATCTAAGATTCAAATGAATGCTTCTGCCCAAAGAGACAATGCCACTGTGCCTCACTGTCTCCAGGGCTGGTAAAGCAGTGGGCACACAACAGGTGCCTGATAAATGTGACCCTAGAGGGTAAGCTCTCTGAGGGCAAGGCATTTAGATAATTTTGTTCACAACCACCTTGTCAGCACTGAAAACAGTGCCTGTACAGCTTTGCTATGTACTAGCTGTGAGCACAGACAAGTCATTTAGCTAGTTCATTTCCTAGCAAGGTGTTCTCATTTGTAGACTGAGGTTAATGGTAAGTCCCTCACAATTATTGTTCTTTTATTTGTCTTTTTCTGGCCATGCAAATCATCCCTCTGTCCTAACCTTCTGTCCTATCTGTGCCCTATCTGGTCTAAAACAAAAAACAAACAAACACCCCCCCCCCAAAAAAAATACAAAACTACTGCTATAACGAATTTACCTTTGTTTTCCAGAGTTCCAGTAAAAGCATATCCTTAGTAATGTAAATATATATAAAAAATTAAGGTATTGGGCCAGCAGGTGGCGTGGTGGTTGGGGTACTGGACTCCCACATGGCTGACTGTGGTTTGAGTCCTGGACCTGGCAACTTGCTTTTACACTTTCACTCTCTCGTTTTCTGTCTCTCTCTAGTGAGCACACATGGCATATAGTAAATTAAAAGAATAGTAATAAATAAAATTGAGGCCATCAGGTGGCATAGTGGTTAAAGGTGCTGGATTCCCACATGGCTGACTGTAGTTCAAATCCCAGACCTGGCAGCTTGCTTTCTACCTTTCCCATTCTCTCTCTCTCTTTGTCTCTCTCTGGTCAGATTAATAATAATGATAATACTAATAACAAATGGAATTCAATAAATAAATCTTTTAAGAAATAAAAATAAATAAATAACATAAGATACATAATTCTTTCAAATAGTAAGGTATTATCTTTATCAAAGCTTTGCCTCTCAGCAAGTACACTCTTGGGACCAGCAGTTAGCGTAATGGCTATGTCACCTGGACTCCCATATAGTCAACCACAGTTTGAGTCCTGGACCCGGTGGCTTAAAACTCACGCCAGGTGCGCGTGCATGCACGCCCAAGATCCCGAGAGGAGAATGGAGGAGAAGGGATTGCGGTGTGGCCATCCCCCCGGGGGGGTGATTTCTTGCTTTCTGTCTCTCTGTCTCTCTCTGTCTGGCCAGCGCACAAGCCCTATAGCAAAAACAAAACAAAACAAAACAAAAACAAAAACAAAAAACCTTTCCAAGTATATTCTTTTAATTAATTTTTAATTAATTAATTAATTAATTTAGAGAGGTTTTCGCTATAGGGTGCGTGTGCTCGCCAGAAAGACAGAGAGAGACAGAGAGACAGAAAGCGAGAAATCACCCCCCGGGGTGGGGGATGGCCACGTCGCAATCCCTTCTCCTCCATTTTCTTCTCAGGATCTTGGGCACACATTCACACGTGCCCAGCATGAGTTTAAGCCACCGGGTCCAGGACTCAAACTGTGGTCAACTACATGAAAGTCCAGAGACATAACCATTACGCTAACTGCTGATTCCAACAGGTACGTTCTTGAAATCTGATAATTTAAGCCATTGCAAAATTCCATCCAAATTGCAGGAAGTCAATACTGAGAGGGGTTTCTCAGATGTCATTCTGACTCAGTGGAAAAGAAGGTCAAGATCAATGGGTAATGTCTTCATAGGAGTGGGAAAGACCCTCTGGGTCTTGAGTGCCATCTTGTATTAAACTGATCTTCCCATATTTTAGAGTTGAGGACACTGAGGCCCTGGCAAGGCAAAGTGACTTGCTCAAAATCAAGGAAGTAGTAGGTATCAGAAGCAGCATTAGACTCAAGGCTGGTCTGAGTCTGAGTCTTGCCCTAATCTGCTAGCCTACAGGTTCAGGTAAAAGCTTCTCCCAAGGAAAAGAATGGAAAATGAGAATTCACATTTCTGGAGCACCTGGTCTAAGCTGGAGATTCTTTGTGTGATACTTCAAAACATTTATTTTAGCCTATGAGCTGGGCAACATTATCCCATTTTACAGATGAGGAAATAGAGTCTCAGAGAAGTGATATAATTTATTCAATGTCCTAGATCCAGAGAGAGATGTTGGATCCATATCCTCATCCCTGTCCTTGTTGATTATTTGAACCCAGATTCCAGAGTAAATAGTTGTTCACTCTGTGGACATAAGAATTAATCATCTCTGCTCTTCCACCTCCAGAACTAGCTATGAAGCCTTGGGCAAGTGACTTTATCTCTCTGGGCCTTTGTTTTTCCATCCTTTAAAGGAATAATGAGTATATATTCCTCATAAAAGACCACGAGGATGAAATGAATACAAGTATGCAAAATGATAACTACAGAGCCTGGTCCATGATGAGTGCTCATTTAATGTTAGTTTAAAACAAACAAATGTCTGCACTCTATGGTAGAGGTTGAAAGACTGGAGAACATAAAAGTATTAAAAATTGTAATGGACACTAGAGATAAAGTGGAAAGAGAGTGTGAGAGGGGAAGAGTGTAGGAAATTTGGAGCATAGAAAAATGGAGGGTAAGACACTTGTGGGACACAGATAAGGTTTATTATCTGTTGACAAGAATGTATATGGTGGTCTCAACTGGGCTGGACTGAGGTGTATATCATGCTGGGTCTCTTCACAATATAAATGATGTACAGCGATTTAATATATGAATAATAATTTAAAAATATAAATGATAATAAAAAAATATAACATTTATAGCCACTCTCCAGTGCCCCAAGAAGGCAGAGTTGCTGGTACGGCCCACGCTGGGCCCAGGGATGTTGCAGCCAGACTTGGCCTCCTGGCATCTTCACTTCGTGTTTTGGCACAAGGCCCGGGACTGAGGAGTCCCCATTCCTCTCTCCTGTCAACTCAGCAGAACAAGCTGTTTCAAGGGAAGGTGGTTCCCCTTGAGAAAATGTTCTTGCACGCCCTAGAGGCTCTTGCCCTGCACGTCGACAGTGATCAGCCCGGACAAGGCTTGGGCCCCACCCTGCACAACCATTCTTTTCAAAGTCTGTATCCTGCCTTGTCATAAAAGGCAGTGTGTGGTCTGAACGACTGTCGTCTTATGGCAGTCCTTTTTTGCTGATAACTTTTAACCAACTTGTCTTTTTGTGCTTCAGTCCTAGGCCCTTTAAAATAAGGTGGTAATGAACTACCAAGGTTGTGAGAAATCTGGAGACACGACCTTCCTACCTCACTCCCCAGGTCCTCCTCAAATGTCTGCAATCTGACCTATGCCCCTCCACGCACACTGAACGCACCCTGGCCAAGGTCTCTATTGTAAATGTAGGTGATGACCCGCCTGGCAGCACTGGGAACACTCTGTCCTTACATGTGTTCTGCCACTGTGTTCTCTGATTCTCTTCCTCCTTCTCTGGCCACTCCTTCCTATATTCTTTTCTCTCTTTTTTGGAAAGGTTTTTGCTATAGGGCACATATGCTCACCAGAAAGACAGAGACAGAGAGACAGAAAGTGAGAAATCACCCCCAGGGGAGATGGCCATACCGCAATCCCTTCTCCTCCATTCTCCTCTCGGGATCTTGGGCACACACACACATGTGCCCAGAGTGAGTTTAAGCCACCGGGTTCAGGACTCAACCCCCAGTCAGCTACATGGAAGTCTAGTGACATAGCCATTATGCCAACTGCTGGTCCCGGTTCCTGTTTTCATCTGCTCCAGTCCTTAAATATTGCAATTTCTCCAAGGTTTGGACCCTACACTTCTTTCTTCTTACTCCCCACCATCTCAGGGGGTTCTTTGCCCCTTGCTTCAGGTGTGATTCCTGTATTCATGACTCAGGGCTCAGTCTCTGTCCTGGAATATTTTCCTGTTCCTAGACTACCATTCCAGTTTCTCACTGTTGCTGTGCTTCTGGCAATCCTGCAGCTCCCTCAAATTCAATGTGCCACCAACTGCACTGTGCACTCCTCATCCTCGCCACCAATCACCCAGTCTCAGAGAATTGCACCACCATTCATTAAGTAGCTCTCCAGGTGCCAGGTACTGTTCTAGGTACAGGGGTACAGCGGGGAATGGAGCATCATCTCTGCTCTCCTGGCATTTATATCCGCCTCCCCAGATGTCTAGGGGCCAGGGGCTCATCCCTTCCCCCTCACCCTCTGAGTGCAACTGGACACCAAATCTTGTCAGTACTGCTTTTTTTTGAGAGGTTTTTGCTATAGGGCGCGTGTGCTTGCCAGACAGACAGAGAGAGACAGAGAGACAGAAAGCGAGAAATCACCCCCCAGGGGAGATGGTCACACTGCAATCCCTTCTCCTTCATTCTCCTCTCGGGATCTTGGGCAGGCACGCACATGCGCCCAGCGTGAGTTTTAAGCCACCGGGTCCAGGAAGCGAACCACGGTCGACTACGTGGGAGTCCAGGGACATAGCCATTACGCTAACTGCTGGTCCCTTGTCAGTACTGCTTTGAGAATAATGAGTCAACCCCCCCCCCCCATCTTCCGTGC
>NW_006159930.1:1387390-1408477 GCF_000334495.1 Tupaia belangeri chinensis
GTCATTACTGCTTCTATATAATTGCCACCCCCCCCCCCCCTCATTCCATGCTGTCCTCATTGCCATGACTTAGAGCAAGCAACCAGTTCCCACATGGTCTACCAGCCTCTGGCCTTGCCCCTCCCAATCCACTTTGCACTGTGGCCAGAGCCATTTTTAAAAGCACAAAACCTGGCTATACTACTCCTTTGCTTAAACCCTGCATGGCTTCTACTCATCAGTTTTAGGATGAAATCTAAGCCATTTGGCTGAATAGGTGTGTATCAGTCAGTCAAGGGTCTACCTGAGAGACAGAACTGGTAAGAGCAGTCTCCATCTGTCTACCTGTCTATGCGTTTACTCCTCTCTCTTTGTCTAGAGATATATTTCAGGGATTGGTTTCTGCAATAGCGGGATCTGGCTTGGCATATCCAAATTTTAGAGGGCAGGCTGGCCAGCCAGCAGGACACTCTTTGGCAGGAGTTTAAGTTACAGTCCACAGGCAGGATTTTTTTCTCTCTCAAAGAAATCTCAGTTTTGCTCTTAAGGTTTATCAATAGATTGGATGAGGCCCACCAGATTATTCAGGATTATCTTCTTTACCAGAATCAACTGATTGTAGATTTTAACCATATCTCTAAGATATCTTCGGAGCCATAGCTACATTGATGCTTGATCAAACACCTGGTTGGCACAGCCTAGCCAAGTGGAGACAAACTGTCCCAACACAGTGCTTTGGGACCTGGCCTAAACTCATCTTCTTCACCTCTCTGTGTCTCTCTCTACCCAGCCCACACTCTGAATTCAGTCACCTCTTGTACTGTTTCTGCTGGCTTCCTGCCACCTGTCATTGCACAGGCTTAGAATCTGCCTCACTCCTCTCCTAGATAACTCCTCTTTGTCTTTAAAACCCCTGAGGTGCTGCCTCCTCAGGAAGCCTTCCCTGCTTTGCCCCTCTGAGTTAAGTGCACTACCTCAGAGTTTGCAAAGCCCGACAATACATGGCATGGGCAGTCAACTGCCGTCCACTGCTTGACCCACCCAACCCATGAGCATGAGAACAGCTCTAGGGTGAGAACTTTATATTGTGGTGCCCTATTAAGTCCCACATGACACAAATCCCAACCAGCGGCAATTGCCTTACTTACTTGCCTACAGGTCCCCTTAACCCTGCTAGAAGGTAAGCTCCAGGGGGGATAGAAACAATGACTGTCTTGTTCAATGTATTATCGCTCAGACATCACTATGCCTAGCACATAGCAGATGCTCACTTACTGAACAAACGAGTTAATATTTCTTCGAACAAATTCAACACTAAATATTAATTAAAAACCTCTTCAGTTCTAGGCTGAGTTCTGGGACCGGGAATTAAAATCATCAAGAGAGCCAAAGGCCTGCTCTCATAAAGTTTACATGCCAAAGAGGGGAGACAGCCAGCAAGTAAGCAAACATCCAAATAATCATGACAGGGCAAAAACTGTAATGTAACTGATGAAGGGATGAATGAATAAATGAATGGTTGGGAAAATATACATGCATACACACACACACACATATATATATAAATATAAATATAAATATAAATATAAATATATATATATATGTATAGTTTGTATTCATATATCTATTTCTCTAGAGGGCGTTCCACATTGGCAGAGTAGGCGTAGAAAGGGATGGAATGAATGCTAGATTTGGAATATGAGTCAGAAAGGTCTGACTCTATTGTTTTTAATTTCATTAATTTATTTTTAAAAGTTTTATTCCTCTTTTTACATGGGCAGGAGAAATAGGGAGAGAAAAGCAGAGAGAACGCACCCTCAATAAGGTCTTGATGCTGCACTCACTCCCAGCCTCAGTCAGCCCCCGGTCATGGACACGTGTGTTGGGCACACTCAGGACTTTCTGCATGTGAACCCAGAACCTTCCCATGTGGGATTGCCTTGGGGAACATGGTATTTTACTCTTTTGCCATAGTCTCTACTAAGCCCCTGATTCTACTCTTAACTGGCCCTTTAGAACCTCAGTTCTCTGATTTGTGGTAAGGTAGCTTCTTTATTTCCCTCATGGAGCTGTCATATCACAGGGGGCAGCAATCATAACACAACTTAGTACTGACAGTGTACCGTGAGACACTGTACAAATGTGAGGGGCCACGGCTATTCATATTGCTACTGCTCCCAACAAAGCATTTAGCTCCGCCAGTTAATTGCATTGTTTAGTTGGAGAGAAGCAGCTTGGAATCCTGGCATGAGACAGACCTGGGTTCTGGTTCCACATCTGACACCTAATGAAGAGCCACACACTTCTGAACAGGAATGATTTTACTTTTCTGGGCCTCAGTTTCCTCATCTTTAAAAACAGTGAGAACATTCGCACCCACCTCATAAGGCTGTTACCAAGTTTAAACAAGATAATCATATCAAGTGTTTATCCTAGGGCTAAGCCCCTACGAAGAGCTCAGCTAATGTTAGCCCCTAATAGTCATTCTGTCAGTCACTAGGGACTGTTCATAAATGTTCTCACATTTCTGCCAGAAACCTCTAGTCTTTATGCACCAACACCTGTGATTATGCAAAGCCACAATTAGCGTTAATACTTAAAACATAAACAAATGAAAAATCTGCCCTTTGATTCTTTCCTTCCCAACTTTTCAAAAAATGTTTTGTTGTATGGAGCAATGTACTCTTCATTTCTGTAGAAAACAAGTGTTTCTGGTTTTATGATCATATAAGCCTGAAATTTTTTTTTTTCACGTAATGCGTTTTAGAACTCCTATAAAGGAGTCCTTGTCAAGAGAAAACACAGCTGGTGCCCAATTAGGGAGGTGATCGAGACTAATCAACCGACAGAGCTCTTAATTAAGCTGGACCACAGAGTGCAAGATTGGGGTGGGGAGGAGCTAAGGAGGCCTTAGCTCATATGAAGGCAGTGAATGAAAAGGGCAGAAGATTTTGTGTGGAAGGCCAAAAGGTGATCATTTCAGTTACACATGAACTTAAACTTTCAAAAGCTGGCTCTGCAGAGGCTGACCCCTGATTTGGGCTCACCCCAAACTTGTTTCTTTTCTCTTTCCAAGAGAAGTCTCAAGATCATTGACCTCTATCCAGGAACCAGCTCTTGGCTTAATGCGCATCACCAGCCCCTGGGAAGATTGCAGAAGTGGAAGGAAGGGCCATGGAGTTCAAGAAGGTCTCCAGGGCCCACTTGTCCGCACTTTTCTCTTGCACTGCTATCTTCAGACAAGTGTGCTCCTTACCCACACCCCCATGGTCCACTCTTGCCCATCACTGCTGTCTTGTTTGCTCAATCTTTCCATTGTGCCCTCCAGAATCGCAGTGTTGTGTCAAGTACACTCCACTGAAAACCTCACCCCTCTGTGCCTGTCTCTGGACCTTACGTAGAACCTGTCTCCCTTGTTCTCGCCCTTGGGAGAGGTGAAGCCATGGCCACCCTTCTGGAACTTCCATCCACTCTTCCAGCTATGTAAGCAATTGACATGCAAAGAAAGGGTTGTACGCTTCCTCACCCCCACCTCCAGGCAGGTTTCTCTGGAACCCCAGACAGACAGACAGACGGTAATGTTTCTCTTCTCCAGACAGCATCCTCAGCAGCCGCCGCTGACTCAGCCTCCTCACCCTCCCCATGGGTGGGGCAGGCAGGCAGCCCAGCCCTTGGGTTTGAAGTTTGTCAGTGGCACCAAGGTGAAGTCGCAGACATCAGCAGACAGGAGACCTTTGATTTTGTCTCAAACCCTGGGACATCTGCAACTCCCCTTTACCTATCAGTCAACCCCACCTTCCTGCTCCAAACTCAAACAGCTGTCAGCTTCCTCCAGGAACTTAGGATGCCAGGGCTTTGGAGGCATAGCAGGCCACAGCTGAAATGGCCTTTGCGACTGGCTAGCTTTTCCTTTGAGGAGAGAAAAAAGCTATCTATCGGCTCTAGGAAGATTATGACATCCAAAGAGCTGAGCAGTTAGTTCACTTCCAGGGCAACTCACCTACTAGGTGCGGCAAGTAAGGCACTGTGGGCACATCACCTTCAGGCTGAAGAGAATGTCTTATTTTATAATAGTAATGTATTTGCCTCTATTCCAATATAGTTGTACATACACACACTCACACTCACATCCACATACACAAATACATATACATATATACACACACACACACACACACACACACACACACACACACAGTTCTAGAGAAAGGAGTACAGGAAGACAAAAGTGCCTAGGGCCCATGGAAACCATATGAGGGGACTTCAAGTAATTCATGAAAAAATGGAATTAAAGCACAGGTTTGTTTTGGTGCAAAGAAATTTTGAAATCCATGCACAGTTTTTTTTTTCATAATACATGTTTTTCAATACATTTTTGAAACCCTCCCCACCTCGTGTTATAGCCTTGCTTTTATTATCTCTCCAGGTCTCAGTTTTCTCAGTGAAACTCAGATCCTAATGCCTTCCACACCATTCCACCTCCAGTTCCACCAGCGTTCTGCCTAACTATCACTGACCTTTTCACTTTCCAGTGGTAAGAGCTTGGAAGGCTTCCCATGTACACAGTATATGCCATCCAGGTTCCTCAGGGTTGCGTTTGAGGCCTTTCACTGTTTCCCACTTTGAGTATCTACCATTTTCCTCTTTGCACACACCTCTCTAGCTAGAAACACTGTACTTCCCACTGCCCATTCCTGGAACAATTAGAGCCTTGACTTCCAGCTTGCCTTTGTGCACACGCAGAGAAACCTTTGGCTTCAAAAATACCCCCACCCCTTCCTCCTTTGCCTGAGGCTTCAGAAGTACCTCCCTCTTCCTTCTCTGTCTCCTACTCCTAGCACAGCTACCTAATTTGCATGGTCCAGTGCAAAGTGAAAATGCAGGGCCCTTGTTCAAAGATGGTTAAGAACTTCCAGATGGCAAAGCAGAGCGTTCAGCCACGTTTGGGTCTCTTCTGAGAGCAGGGCCCTATGTGGTTGCACAGGCTGCACGCCCGCGAATCAGCCCTACTTACGCTTCCAAGTCAGCTCAAGCCTCACCTGCTTTTCAAAGCTGTCTTTAACCCCAAGACGACGACGAACCATAGGAAGTCATGAAATGATGCACTTCGTATATTCCAGGCGCCATGCCAAGTACTTTACAGCAGCGGTCGCCTTTAATCTCAAAAGTACACCATAAGATAGGTAGTATTATGGCCCCCATTTTGCAGTGAAGAAACTGAGGCTCGGCTAGCAAGTAGCATTGCTGGCTTTTAACCAAGGCTCCTGACCCAGAGCTCATGTTCTGACCCATGAAGTTATGCCACCACTTCTGTTCTCACTGCCTTTCTGTCTTTCATCTGTCTCTAATTTCTGCGGGCCCCCAGCCCTGGCCCTACTCTTACAGTCTCTGGGTATTCCCTCATCACCCCTGACCCCCTAACACTCTAAGAGGATTTCCCAAGAGACATTTGCCAAATCGAAACACTTTTTTTTTTTCTCTCAGACACTTGGGAATTATTGGCCAACATCCCCCCATTTCCTGGGTCCCCAAGTGCAGCCCACTTGGTCTCTTTAATATCTCTTGCATCCTGTGCCAGTGTTAATTCAGGCCTCTTTATACTCAGTGTTCTCCTCACTAGCTCCTCCCCTCACCCACCGCCTTACTGCCTTTTTAAAAAAATACAGGCCTGATCATGTCATTCTTTTTACATCCCTTCTGTGCCTCCTCACTGCCCTCAAGTCCCTTAACCTGGCATAAAAGACCCTGCCCACTCTTCAACTGGACTCTTCCCACACGATCATCACAAATTAATTAAATGAAATTCCCAGAATGAGTCATGCTTTCTCATGTTCCCGTGACTGTGCACATGGTATTCTTCCTGGAATCTCTTCCCGGAACTCTTGGAAAACTCTTTCTAGCAAGTGGAGACTGGTTTAGCATTTCCTCCCATAGGAAGCCTTCCATAACTCCTGGCCCTTCCAAAGCGGAGTCCCAAGCTCACCTGACCCAGCATAGAACTGTGTGTACCCCACTGGACTCAGAGTCATTTGAAAGTCAGAGTGATATTTAATTCATCTTTGTAACACCAGCCTCTGCCATTGGGCCTCTGGGATCTGGAAGCACAGAGTAAGTATTTTCTGAATGAAATGTATAGATGAGTGAGGATTGAAGCATGCTGTCTCTGACTCTGGCATTGGGGAACAGCCATGTCTCTGCAACAGGCAGCAAACAGGTGTCCAGGTTAGAGGAGGAGCACCGAGGCCTTTGGAAGGGCAGAGGGCAGATGGATTCATTTTCTGGTGTGCCTGAAGGTTGTGAGAGGGGACTTAACATTTCCAAGACTGGATGAAGGAACATGCTTTGAAAATGAAGCAGGTAGATTTTAAAAAAGAGATACTAGTTTAAAGCAGAAAGAATAAGTTATACAAAAGCAAAAATTTAAACATAATTTGATATGGCTCAGCCATGATTTACATGGTTACAACGCTAGACACTAATCTAACAAAAAATATGTTATAACTAGAATGGAGAGTTGGGAAAAAGTGAAGTGGCTGGGGAAACTAAGTCCTCCCTTCTGTGAAAGATAGTCAGTAGGGCATACCTCAAACTAACAAATGAGGAGAGGGATTTTTATATGGAGGTACAGAATGGAAGGAATATTGGGCAGGACGTGTCCTTGGGCAGTAAGACCAGGGAAATGGCGCTGGGCAATGAGTTTTATTGAACTGACTTTAAGTTTATTTCGTCCATGAGAGAAGGGGGTGTGGAGAGATAGGTGAGAGAGAGGAAAAGAAAGACGTTCCCAACTGACAGGGTCTTTACACTGCAATGCATACTTGGCCTCAGTCAGCCAGGGTCACCAGCACATGTGCACACCTAGACTGCATATGGAGACCTCAGAATATGAACCTGGGACCTTCTCATAATGGAGCACCATGTCACTGCTGTGCCACCACAGACAGCCTGACTTTTTGAACTATGTACGTGATGTTGGTAAAGCGCACATATATATTTTAAAATATTGTCTGTAGTTGGAAGGCAGGGAATTGTGATAAGACAAGCATTTCTTTCCAATTAGTCTGACTAATCTACCTGAAACACCACCTTGGGCAGTTCATCAAGCACTTTCCCAGAACCAAGAACTAGACTGGGCTGGGAACCTTATAATGCCCTGGGTGACCCAGCTCCACCGTCTAACGCACAATAGTGCTTGTTGCACCCACTGAGTAGCCTCCTCCCATTTCTCCTGCGGACACTGTATCTCTCAGCTCTAAGCTTGTCTTCAACATGTACCCTCTGCCTCTGTGTTGACACCTCTTCTTGACTCAACCTTCCCAGCTCTTCTCTCCGACATTAAGGACATCTGGGACAAGTGTGTTTGCTCTTCCCCAGGACAGCTCTGCAGACATCTGAGGGAACTTTCAAATGCTCACTTGCCTTCCCCTGAGTCTTCACATTCCTTCTCATGAGAATAAGAAGTCCTAAGGAGCTACGTTGCAGACCTGCCTCTGCTAAGATTGTTTCCTCATCTGGAAAAATCAAGATCTTCGGGCTACTTGCCAGGATGCTTGTGAGAGCAGGTTGGCATGACACTTGTGAGAGAGCTCAAGCTAGCCAGTCTTATTCCAGGCTTCTCTTCTCTAGTTACTCCCTGTTGAACAGATGCAACAAGAGCTAACATTTATCGAGCATTTACAGAGGGCAGGCACCTCCCTGTCATGCACCACCTCATTTAATTCCTGTAATAGGAAACCTCCACATTTCACAGATGAGGAAATGGAGGCTCAAGGAGGGCAACTTGCAGGTGGATTGACTTGTTCACTACCTGCATTCAACCACAGATAATTCAAAGACAGGGAGAAATGCACATTCTTGTTCAGATTCACATTATTCACAGCAGTCAAAACATGCAAGCAACCCAGTGTCCATCGAAGGACGAATGGATAAACAAAATGTGGCATAACCATACTATGAAATGATGTTCAGCTTTGAGGAGGAAGGGAATTCTGACATGTGCTACAACCTGCATGAATCTTTCTTTTTAAAAATTATTTTATTTACCTTTATTTGTTTATTTATTTAAGTTTGATCAGAGAGGGACAGAGAGAGAGAGAGAGATAGCAAGCCACCAGGTCCAGGACTTGAACTGTGGTCTGCCATGTGGGAGTCCAGTGTCCTTAACCACCATGCCACCTGTTGGCCCCCCTGCATGAATTTTGAGAATGTTATGCTAAGTGAAATAAGCCAATCACAAGAGGAGACATATTGTGTGATGCCACTTACAGGAAGTACCTAGAGTAATCAAATTCATGGGGATGAAAAGTAGAGTGATCATTGTCAGGAGCTAGGGAAGAGCAGAAAATGGAAATTAGTGAACAATAGGCCCAAAGTCTCACTTTGGGAAAATAAAAACGTTCTGGAGACTGGGCTGACCCTGTGGCACAATAGTTAAGGCACTGCTGAAGAGAAGTCAGATACCGCCTGGCAACTCAACTGCAGTAACAGCCAGCGAGCTATTCATTGCCGGGCTTTTTACATACGCATAATAGCTGACAACTGTTGAGTACGTATCCAGAGTTAGCTACTGTTCTAATTGTTTTTCGTGCCTTTCTAGAATACAAAACCTGTGGTACTGTCATTATTATAACTTCTATTTTGGAATTGAGAGAACTGACACAGAGAGGGTGAATAACTTGCCCAAAGTCACGTGGCGAAATTGCAGGGAAAACAAGATGTGTTCCCTAGGTGGTCTGTTTTGCTCAATGATGATGGCATGTACTTCTGCAACCTGCTGTAATGTCTCAGGCCCTTCTGTATGTCCCTCAGCCGTGCCCAGGAGGACAAGGAAAAGGCCTGCAAACAGAGGAAGGAATTAAGGAGTAGGGCTTCAGTGACAGAAGGTCTGAGCATGGTTTCCACATAGAGCACAATAGCAAGCTTAGGTATCACCAGGCTGACTTGGTTCAAGGCCTGGCCCAGGGTTCATTTTTTTTTTTTTTTTTATGTGGCCCTGGACAAGCTACTGCACTGCTTCCATTCTTCATGTTCTCATCGGTAATGTGGCAATAGCAACACTGTCTCATGGGGCTTAATGGGGATTAAATCAATTAGTAAGTGTAAATCTGTTAGTGAGTGTGGTACTGGGGCATGGTTAGCGCCTAGAAGGTGGGAGTTAGGATGGTGCTTGTCAATTTCCTAGAATGATCCTGGGCAATGTTTCTTCTTCTCTGAGCCCTGCTGATCTCAGTTGTGAGACAGAATTACTAAAGCCAATCCCACAAGTTTGTTGTGAGGATTAAATGAATAGTGTTTCCTATTGATATCTATTTATAACTGTAGCTTATTCTCCAAAAGTATTTAAGGCAATTAATAACATTACAAAATTATGTTTAGTTTGAAAATGAGGACTTTGGGGTTAAGAGAGAAAGGGATGGTAAGAAAAAAGAGAGAAAATGAGAGACTGAAAGGGTCTGCCTGCCCTGGAGTGTATTAGGCACTCTCTATTTATCATTCTTTTCTGGTTGGAATATCTAGTTCTGGTGAATGTGACTACTTAAGATATAGTCACTTATAGACTGGCTTCACATCTGAGGTGAGATTGAGGACAGAGACTTTCAAACTGTACTCTTTCTGGGGGAGGAAAAGCAGGATGAGTCTTGAAAGTTTGGTCCCACATTCAGCTTCAGAGACGCTCAGACTGTTTGCATTACATATTGGGCTTCTGAGTATGATTTCAGTTGAGGAATGCATTTCGCTACCGAAGGAAAGGAAGAAGAAAGAAAGGAAGGGAAAGAAAAGCAAGAAAGAAGAGACTAGAAGAGAAGGGAAAATAAAAGAAAGAAAAAGTTGCTGATAAATCTAATTCCCTGATTTTGCAGAGACAGATATGAGAGAGAAAAGGAGCTAAATGTGATTGGCTATCTGTATCTTTTGTAAGATTTTCCATTAGGAGAAATCTACTCATCATTAAGTAAATCCTTTATCAACTCATCTCCATTCATTAACCTTTATCGAACACCTATGGTCGGGCCACTGCACAGGAAACTAAGCTATAAAGGAGACATATTTCTGTCCTTAAGAAACTCCCAGTCTAGAAGTATTGTAAGGGACATGTACATACAGAGCAGAAAGTGCTCCCACAGGTTTGATTGAGTCTGTTAAACTCAGCCCCACTCCAGGAGGCTGTGCCAGCCTCACAAAATAGGGAATGCTGAGTTGTGTCTAGAAAGAAGAGCAGGGTCTTGTCAGACGGCCAGTGTGGGAGAGGGTCACTCAGTGTTCATAATCTCAGCGTTCCCTGCCGTCCCTGTCACTACTTGTTGCTCCTTGTTCAGCTGTCTTCTCTATGAGGCCAGAGTAACATGTGGGCAGGGCCCTCATCCACTTACCCTGCCATATCAAATATACTTTGCAAAGGGGGTTGAGGTCAGGGGAGAAGGAGGGAATTCCAGGCAGAAGGAAGAGCATGTGCAAAAATCCAGAGGTGGGAAACAAGATGGTTCTAAGAACTTCGGGTTGTTCTGGATGGCTGTGGCTAGAGCAGATAATTTGCGTTAGATCAAACAGTAACTGGCTGGATTTCATTTTATATATGACGAAAAATACAGTTGTCATATAGGATCCATCTCTGGCTCTTCCTGGATAACGACTGTCCATGATCATCGAATATTCACTTTGTGTCATGAATTTGACATACTGCTATTTTATGGACTCTAAAATGTGATCTAGTAGGTTGTCAGAAAAATCACGAAGGGTTGTTTTTCAGTATTTTTCTATGTAAAAATGCTTCATGACTCATCTGATGACCCAATATTATGAACCAGATCCTAATTTCAGAGATTCTGAAATCAATATCTTAGGAGCAATGGTATAGTTATCTTTAAATGTTTTAACAAATTGAGGTAATACCCATGATTATGTTTGAGAAACTAAGGCTCAGGGAGGCTATACACTGTGTCCTGAACATCTCAACTCACTCTTGGCAAAGCTGTGTGACTCTAAAGTCCTCTTCTTGTCACCACCTTGAGTTCTAGTGGAGATCTTTATCACCAACTTTCTAAAATGTCAGTCAGTTTTACTACATATGAAAACCTCTGTCCCATCCTCTCTCTGCCACCCAACCTGGAAAACCTTTTCTTTGTTTCTCCTCTTTGTATTTTATATTTGTTTATTTGCCAGAGGGTGCCTATATTGACTGGAGAGAGATAGAGGTATATATATAGAGAAAAAGAAGGAGTAACACCCTTTGATGGGTGTGGTCATATTACAGTCACTCCTCCATCTCTGCATTCTGTCAGAGATCGGAGGCATGCACACACACATTGCTGGAGTGTTTTTCAAACTTCCGGGGCTAGGATTCAAAGTGTGGTTGGCCATGTAGGATCTGGGTCCCTTAACCAACTAAGCTATGGGGCAGGCCTGCTCCTTGTATATTTTTTGAATAAGGTGACCAATTATCCTCCATAATTTTTATCAGTTTCAAAATGAACTAAGCATTTCTGTACAGCTCATCTCCTCAAGTTGCTCACTTAGATGGAAAGCAACTATTTTCCTCATAGACTTGGGTACCCCACCAGGAAGTGTTGTGTATATGGGACTCCTTCTGCCTTTCCCTTTTTTTTTTTTTTTTCTGTTGTTGCATTGACACAAGATGAGTACATTCAGAACCCCAGCAGAACTCTGCTGTCACCAAGGCAGCTGTGAGGTCCATGTAGCAGAATCGGAGCTTGTCAGACTGGTCAGTGGGAGAAACACTGCTCTGAAATCCATGGGGAGCCTGTCTCCTATTCGGAGACAAACTTTTGAGAGCTAGAAGATAGATGAGTGTATGTTGATCCATAGACATGAGCAAGATAGCAGATTCAAAAGACTCATATGGGATCTGGCTCGTTCTTAGGTATGACAGTTTATTTTCACAGATACATTGGAAGTAGACATAAGAGCTGACAGAGACCTTGGTTGGAGTCATCAGGTATGGATCCTCATGGATCAGAGAAGGAACGGAGGTCCAGAAGGGGCTTGACTGAGGTCACAAGGCCCATGGCAGGACCAGTGCTCCAGTACATCCCAATGTGCTTCAGATAAATAGCACTGGAAGATTGGCTAAGCTGGGAGGGTTAGGGAGGGTGCAGACTGCAGTTACGTGGCTGCCCCCCCCTCTTCCCCGCAGACCTACATATCTCAGTATTAGAGTCACTTAGCATCTGTCTGTGGACACTCCTCTGCCGGTATCTGCTGGGCTTTTGCTCAGCTGTTTGAATCAACTTCTCCCTATTTCCAACTCCCTGCTCACTTCATGCCTTAGACCTGCAAGCTGCTCTTATGCCTCCTGCAGATCTTGTGTTATCTTTACTCTGAAAACCAGGATACTCCTACCTTTTCCTCCAACCAGTTTCCCAGAGAGCCATAACCTGATTCCTATCACCCTCTCTCCCAGCCTTCTCTTATCACCTGCTGAGAGACATGATGATGTGTTGCTTTCCTTCCCCTGGGGATACTCTTAGCAGCTTGGCCACATTGCCTTGTTAACATTTACTCCTCTTTGCCTGAACTCCCTGTTGACAGTATACCTGGGGGATTGGGAGATCCTCAGTTTTCTCCACCCTTGGGGCCAGCAGTTAGTACAATGGCTATGTTGCTGGACTCCCATGTAGTCCACCGCGGTTGAAGTCCTGGACCCGGTGGCTTAAACTCACACAGAGCGTGTGTGTGTGCGTGCCCAAGATCCTGAGAGGAGAATGGAGGAGAAGGGATTGCAGCGTGGCCATTCCCCCCCGGGGGGTAATTTCTCGCTTTCTGTCTGTCTGTCTCTCTCTTTCTGGTTAGTGCACGCACACTGTAGCAAAAAATAAATAAATAAATAAATAAATAAATAAATAGATAGATAAATAAAATAAAAAGAATAAAAAATTTTTTTTCTCCACCCTCAGTGTCCCTCCTTCCATCTCAGGGTCTGCCTGTGTCTGCTGATCACACACTGATCCTGACCTATGGGATGGCATTCAAGTTTACTGTATGTTTGAGTTTTGCTTTTTGGAAACTATCTTCCCTCTGTTCAACCAGAAATCAGCCCCCAGAGCAGATGGCCACACCACAATCTATTCTTCTCTATTCTTACCTCAGAATTTTGGGCATGCATATGCACATGTGCCTGGTGTGATTTTCAAGCCACCAGGTCCAGGACTTGAACCACTTAGTTGGCCATGTGGGATCCAGCACCTTAACATCCACACTACTTACTGGACCCAGAATCTGTATTTTAACGAGATCTTCTGTTGATTCTGAGGCAGAAGCTAAGTGGACCAAGCTTGGATAATTCTTATTCTTTTGAAGGAAGGTTGACTCTGTGGAGATAAATAGGAACAACAGAAATCTCACACATGCGCGTTTTATGTTACAAATTACAAGGTAGTATAAGCTTATTTACAGTATCTTTGGACTAGAACAAAACAGAACAATAAAACAGAACAAAACAAAATGTATCTATGAACTAGTATAGGAAACAGGTGCTTTGTAGTCAAGGAATCTGGGCCCCCTCTTACCAACCAAGAGCCACCCAACCTTTCTGATAATAATCTCATCTGGTTAATGAGGATATTTAGCCTTAGAGCACTGTCTTGAGTGTTGAATGAAATATTGTAAAATTCCCACTTCAATACCCAATAAATAAAAAAATGTAGGGAATTGAAGAACTATTTGGCTATCCCACTGTTTGCCAAGAAGTGGGCTAAGGGCTTTATATGCACTACACCATCTAATCCTCCCAGCAGCTGGTGATGCAGGGTACTAGTGTCACATCTGGAGGCTGACAGACTCTACGTGATGTTCTCCAGGTCATGAAGCTAGTGGCAGAGCTAAAATTTACACTCAGGTCACTCTGACTCTAGAAAGGGATTTGCTCACCATCCTCTAGCATCGGTCACACTGTAAAATGACTGGATGAGAAAAATGGCAGCCCTGGCTCCTTCCCTAGTGGCTGTGTGTCAGTGGGCAAGGGTTCTCCCCTCTCTAGACTGAGAAGAGATCTTTACTCTATATCAATCTATATGTGGTTGAGAATATCCACCGTGGAATTTAGCACCTTCTTATCCCCAGCTGCAGGCTCTGTTCTACCCAACTTCCAGTTCTGTCCAATCTTTCCTCCCCTTTGGCTCTGAGTTCCAGCGCATGCTTTCTAAGACAAGAACATGTGGGATGGGGGAGATCCTGTGCTTGGTGGCAGCGGATAGCAACTGCTTCCAGAGGGGTGGGCACTGCCCAGGAGGGGATGACCATAGACGTGTGACATCTGCTTCCCTTTTCTCTCCGAGTACCTGCCATTTTGATGGAATACTAAAACACAAGCCAACCCCCAAAGACAGTAACACTTGCTAGCCACGCAGATCCTTTACATAGGTCTCTATAAAGAGGGAAAGTTGGCTCTTCCTTCTGACATGAAAGACAGAAACAACCAGAGGGAGGACTCAGTGAGGTCAGAGCAGAACCTCACGCCAGAGCTCTTCTGGCAGGGCAGAGGTTGAGTGTGGACTCAGAAATCAGACGCTCTGGGGTTCCAGTTCTTGTGCTGCCGCTCTCTAGCTGTGTGACCTGGGGGCAGATCACTTGATGACTGTCAATTTCCTGATTTGTAAAATGTGGGTAATAATAATATCTGCCTTGTAAACCCGTTCGAAGAGTAAATACACATAAAGAAAAAGGTCTACAATACAAGGAAGATACAGTAAACTCATGTTCCTCTTCCAGCTGAGCTAACCGATCTGATCTTAGAGTCTTGTTCCCTTCCTCCTTCATCTAATCCAGTTCTTCCAACTCTACTGAGCAGCTGCCAATTGTCAGGTTGATATTTGACCATTGTGTATACAGGAATACATAAGATATATACCCATCTTGATAAATTCATCTCAAATCCCTAAAATCCTTATTGACATTACCACCTAAATACTAATAGCAATAATGATAATAAAAACACTTTGCACTATTTACTGAACAATAAGTGCAGGTTCAGTACTGGACACCATATATGCATTACTGCTGACATTTATTATAATCCTTTGGGATATATCCCAGTATTTCCAATTGGTAAGGAAAACTGAGGCCAGAGGAGTGAGAATGATTAAGTTACTTGCCAAAGATCCTGCAAAGTAGTAGAACTGGGATTCCCACCCAGGTCCTTTGGATTCTAACAGAGCCCTCTCCTCCCCAACCTGCTCTGGGCACCACGTTTAGAGATGGGATGGCATTTGTAAAGAATTTGCTTAAATCCCCACAGCCACCCTGAGAGGTAGAGGGTTTTATGATCAGATCTATTTTCCAAATGAAGGAACAAGGAGCAGGGTAAGAAGTTTGCCAACTGTAGCTCAGCTAGTAAGTTGTAAACACACTGCCTGTCTTAAGATCAAATAAAAGGCAACTCTGAGGCTGCTGCTTGGTGAGAAGCTTTCTGCAGAGGCGAAAAATATGTGCAAACAAAACCAACAGCTTTCTTTATGTTCCCCAAAGTTGCTAAAAATGCCTGCGGGTTTGCACACAAGCAGACGCTTTGCTCACAATGCTGTGTGGCTTCTGTCTTCTTGGCTCCAGCAAGAAGAGACCTGGCAGGTATTTCTCATGTCTTTGTTAAACACACGCATCAGACAAGGGAAGGAGTTCCAAGGTAGTCCCAGGGTGTGGATTTCTGCCAAGTCTCCTATTTGTTGTTAAGTTAGGGAAGAAAGTAAAAAGACATCTTACTGATGAGACACAACTCGTTGAATAACTGTGGTGTAGCGAAAAATGTATTCCTTCTTCTCCGAGTCAGACAGCCCTGTGTCCTAATTTGGGTTCTGTTACCTGTAAGCGTATGACCTTGTCTGGGTCATTAACCAGCTGGAGCTCATCTAAGTCTGCCCATCTGTAAAAGAGGCATGGCAATACCCTCTGCAGGAATGTAAACTCCGTAAAGGTAGAGATTTTCGTCTGTTTTGTTCTGTCGCTTTCTGCATTTCAGTGCCTGAGAACAGTGCCTGACACAAAGTGCCCTGACTTAGCCAAGTGAGTAAACGAATGAATGAGTTGATATCTTGCAGGGTTGTTGCAAGGTGGAAATATGACCATGGATGTGAAATTACTTTATAAACTGCAATTTGCTGTACAAATATGAGGATTTATTATTATCACAGAACATGGTCTGGGTGTTATTGAAGAGATGTATTTAAGTCAGTCAGTCAGTGGGTATTGAAATAAGAGTCCTGGTTCCTTCCTTCAAGACTTCACAGTCCAGTGGGAAACTGTACAAGTAAACCAAGCATAGAAATACAGTAGAGGTAAGACCAGGTGCTATGGGATTAGGAAACTATCACTCAGTCTGATGGGAGTGACCAATCCCTGCTGGAAAGGGGTGGGTCAGAGAATGTTCTGGAAAAAGTGTTCTGGGACAGTCCCAATTTCAAGTCTATTGTCAGACTGCTCTTAGCAAAGTTAGGCCTTTGGGCCACTGGGCTTCCATGTTGCTCTCCCTTTGGCTCTCATATTGTCATTTTCTTTATGGTCACTCCCTGATATACAATTTCTTCTGTTCCCACTTGCCTCATTACACCAGTGAGCAAAATTCCAACCCTGGTGAAAGGTGACCCTCCAACTGCTCCATTGACACACCTTGTCACCTTGTATAGGTAACCACAGCCCAGGAAAAAAAACACCCAAACATGCTAATTACTGCTTGCAAATGACTGCATTTTTTTCAGTTTACTCTCCCATTCTCAATTATTTCCCTCTAACTTCCAAACTCCAGCTCCTCCTTCCTTATAGTCACTTTAGCTTGATCTTGGTTCTGACGTCACTCAGAAGAGACATTCCAAGTGCTCCTACCACCTACTGCCATGATGGTGCCCAAGTGCCCTCTGGAAGAAGCTGAGCGGTGACCTCCAGAGACATTTTTCTATCAGGCAGCTGGGAGAAAGGACATTTCTAACCTAGGCATCCACTCCACTTGGTCTGGGGGTGTGAGAGAGACAGAGTGTGTATCATGGGAGGAGGCAAGTGTGGTCCTCTGTTCACACAGTAGGCATAGGGTGGGCTGAGACTGGAGAGCAAAAGGTCGCTAAAAGTTAGAGAGCCTTGTAGGCTAGAGTGATCATCAGGAGGGGCCACATGGAGAAGGAGGAAGTGTGTAGCTGGATACTAAGGAAGAATATCCCTGCTCGATGGACAGGGCAGCCCCATAGGGGAGGTGTGGAGGCCATTTCTTGGGAAGCCAAAGTCCACACAAATCACCTAACGTAGAAGTTGGACGAGGCTTCCTGGAAGAGATGCTTTTGCAACTCAGGCCAACTGCTGCTATGACAGAACTCTCACTTGCTCCATTTTCCCTTGATTTGTTCACTCATCTTGACAAATGCTAGTGAGAGGATATGGAAGACTCTGCATTGGGCACTGAGGAGAAAGCACACACAGAAAAAAGGCAGCCTCTTCCCTCACGGGGAACAGAGGAAGACAGAGCTAATAGAAAGTTCACTCATTTATTGGAGGTTGCTGGAGCTCTTACTATGACTATGTGTGGCCTGCAGTAAACAAACCTGTCCCAACCCCTGCTGGCAAGAAACTCACATTCCAGAGAGAGCTGACAGGGAGGTAAATGAGGAACACACCCGGTGTGTGAGGCTGGGGTAGATCTAGAGAGAAAGAGGAGAGACAGCTATGAGGGTGAGGGTGTACAGACAGAAATGAGTGATTTAGTAGGCCCTCACTGGAGCAAAGACCAGGGGCTTATGTGTAGCCTCTGAAGCGGTTGTAGGCCAGGTGCCTCTCAGGAGCAGCCAGTCAGGAGCCAATGCGAGTGTAAGGGTAGTAGGGAAACACAAGTCTGCAAGGTGCTGGGGAAGGGAAGGCTGGTGCCTCCAATAGAGGACTGACTTGGTTTGATTCATATCTTAACAGGATTTTTGTGGGGACTGAGAATAGAGTGAAGGGAGATGAGATGAAGGCAAGGTGTCCAATCTGAAGACATAGTGACAATCCAGGTGGGAGGTGATTGTGCTTAGACTTAGGTGGCATAGATGGAAGAAGTGCTTAGACTCTGAATGTCTTTTGAAGAAAGAACCAACCATGTTTGCTGAGAAATTAGAAAGGAGGTGTGAAAAAAAGAGAAAGGAATTAAGAAGTTAAAGAGGCTGGAGCCCACATATCAAACTCTGTTGTTTTAGCCTTGGACCCAGTGTCCTGAAAGACATGCCCAGCAGTGTACGTGCATGTCCAAACTCCTGAAAGGAGAGTAGACTGCACCATGACCATATCCCCCTGGAGGTGACTTCTCATTTTCTCTCCCTCTCGCTCTATCTCTCTCTGGTGAGCACATACACCAAAAATAAACAAATAAACATGAAAATGAATTTTTTTTAGCTTTACATTTATTTTATTTGACCAAAGAGAGATAGAGAGAAAGAGAGAGAGAGAGAGAGAGAGAGAGAGAGAGAGAGAAAAGTGAGAAAGCAAGCCATCGGGTATGGGACTCGAACTGTGGTCGGCCATGTGGAAGTTCAGTACCCTTAACCACCATGCCACCTGCTGGCCCTTAAAAATTAAAAAAAATTTTTTCAAAAGGATGACTTCAATAATTTTGTACCCAAGCAAATGGAAAGATGGAACTGCCATTAACTGGAATGGGAAAGACAGTAACAGAAGCAATTTGGGAGGTTTAGGGGAGGTAAGAGTCAGGAAATTGATTTTTTAACATATTAAATGCAGATGTCTAAGATGTCCATGTGAAAGTACTGAACAGGTAGGGGAAAGGCTCAATTAAAGATGATGTTTGGTCATCCATGGTGTATAGATGGATTTAAAGCCAGCAGGCTGGATGAGAGCATGGCGTGAGGGTAGATTCAGAAGAGAAGAGGAGTCAGGACAGAGCCCGGGGCCCCCGCGGGGTTAAGTGTCTGGGAAATTGTGGGTGAACCAGCAGAATATACTGAGGAGAAGCCAAATACTAGGAAGGGAAACTAGAGACTTTTCATCCTGAAAACCAACAGTTCTAGAGGTGAAATGAGGGCAAAAACCTGACCAGGGTGAATCCAAGAGCAGAAGGAAGGAAAGAATTTAGAGACAGAGCATGCATTTAACTCTTTTTAAGGAGCCTTGTTGTAAAGAAGAGGAAAGAAAAGGTGGTAGCTGGAGGAGGGTGTGTGTGTGTGTGTGTGTGTGTGTGTGTGTGTGTTTGAGAAACACAGTCCATTTGTATAGTGATTAGAATTGTCAGGTCTTGGGACCAGCAGTTGGTGTAATGGCTATGTAGTTGGACTCCCATGTTAGTCGATTGCAGTTCGAGTCCCAGACCCAGTGCCTTAAACTCACGCTGGGCATGTGTGTGTGCATGCCCAAGATTCCCAGACGAGAATGGAAGAGAAGGGATTGCAGCATGGCCATCTCCACTGGGGAGTGATTTCTTGCTTTTTGTCTCTCTGTCTCTCTCTCTTTCTGGCAAGCACACGTACCCTGTAACAACACTTACACTGTAAAAAATACCTCTCAAAAAAAAAAAAAAAAAAAGAAAGAAAGAAAGAAAGAAAAAGAAAAGAAAAAAGAAAAAAAGAATTGTCAAGTCTTTTTCATATGATTTTTGGCTATTCATATGTCTTTCTTAAGTAGTTGTTTATTCAGCTCATTTTCCCATCTTTTAATTGGATTAATCATTTTCTTCTGGGTAAGCTGCTTGAGTTCTCTGTGTATTCTGGTTATCAATCCCTTGTCTGAGGCATAGTTTACAAAATTTTTCTCCCATTCCAAGGGTTGTTGATTCACAGTAATTATTATATCCTTTACTGTGCAGAAACTTCTTAATCTGATGTAATCCCACTTGTTTATTTTGGGGATTATTGCCTGTGCTTTGGGGGTCTTGTCTAAGAAGTCTTTACCTACTCAAATGTTTCCCAGAGTTCCCCCAGTGTTTTCCACCAGTAGTTTTACAGTTTGAGGTCTTAGGTTTAGACCTTTGATTCATTTTGTGTGTTGAGTTTTATTAATGGTGACAGATGGGGTTCAGATTCATCTTTCTGCAGGTGGATAACCAGTTTTCCCAACACCATTTGCTAAATATGTTTTCCTTTTCTCACTGGATTGACTGGTACCATTTGTCAACGGTCAATTGTATGTATGCTTTGGGTTTTATTTCTGGGGTCTCTACTTTGTTCCATTGATCCTCATATCTGTTTTTGTACCAGTACCATGCTGTTTTGATTATCACCATTTAGTGATATATTTGTGGGTCAGAAAGTGAGATGCCACCCACTCCACTCTTTTTGCATAGGTTTGCTTTGGCAATACAGGGTCTTTTATGTTTCCAGATGAATTCTATGATTGTCTTTTCTAGATCTGTGAAGAATGTCTCTTGTATTTTTATAGGAATTGCATTATATATGTGGATTAATTTGTGTAGGATTGTCATTTTTTAAGAGGTTTTTGCTATAGGGCGCATGCGCTTGCCGGAAAGACTGAGAGACATAGAGAGACAGAAAGTGAGAAATCACCCCCCAGGAGGCATGGCCACACCACAATCCCTTCTCCTCCATTCCCCTCTCGAAATCTTGGGCACGCACGCACACGCGCCCAGTGTGAGTTTGAAGCCACTGGATCTGGGATGCGAACTGCGGTCGACTACATGGGAGTCCAGCAACATAGCCATTATGCTAACTGCTGATCCTAGTATTGTCATTTTGATTATATTAATTCTCCCAATCAAGGAATATAGGTTGTCCTTCCACTTTTTTGTATCATTTTCAATTTCTTTTTAAATATTTTCATAGGTTTTCTTAGACTTCCTTGGTTATTTTTATTACTAGGTATCATACTTTTTGTGGCTATGGTAAATGGGGTTACTTTCTTCAATTATGCCTCTGTCTGCTTGTTGTTTGTATATAGAAATGCTATAGACTTTTATAAGTTAATTTTGTATCCTGCCACTTTACTGTATGCATTTATTACATCAAGAAGTTTTTTCATAGATACTATTGAGACTTCTATGTATACAATCATGTCATGGGCAAACAGAGATCATTTCAACTCTTCTTTTCCTATTGGAATGCTTTTTATTTCATTCTCTTGTCTAAATGCATTGGCTAGGGGAACCAGCCGATGGCATAATGGCTAAGTGCCTGGACT
>NW_006159930.1:1408777-1441615 GCF_000334495.1 Tupaia belangeri chinensis
TGGTTTTGTGTTATGTTGAACCACCCTTGCATCCCTGGAATAAAGCCTACCTGGTCATGATGAATAATCTTTTTTCTATGCTGTTGGATATGGTTTGCAAGTATCTTGGTGAGAATTTTTCATCTATAATCAGCAGAGATACAGGTCTGTGGTTTTCCTTGTTTGTCATATTCTTACCCATTTTAGAAATGAAGGTCATAGAGGGCATTTTCTGTATAATTTGTTTATTTTCTATTTCACTTATTTATGCTTGAATCTTTATTATTTCTTTTCTCCTGGAATATCTTTTGGGGGTCTGTTGTTGTTTTTCCAATTCCTTGAGGCATGATGTTATGTTGTCCTTTTGCCACCTTTTCATCTTTTCCTTATGTGCACTAATTGCTATGAACTTCCTTTTTATGAGTGCTTTTGCAATGTACCATAGATTAGGAGAATTTAATGCATTAGCATTCAACATTTTTATCAACATTCCCAGACTTCTCCCTATCATTAAGTTGGCCATATTTTTGGTTGTTTTTGGTCCTTATTTCTATCTATATGTCTTTAGTTTTATTGGTATAGTACTCCTTTCAGAATTTCTTGAAGAGCTGGTTTGTAGTTGGTAAATTCTTTCAGGTTTTGTTTATCTGAGAAGGTTTTTCTATCTTTTTTCCCATATGAAGGATAATCTTGCTGGGTATAGTATTCTTGATTGAAAGTGTTTTTTCATTTAACACTTTGAATTTATTTCTCCATTCTTTCCTCACTTGCATTGTATTTGATGAGAGGTTCAATGTTAGCCTGATGGGATAAACTTTGTAAGTGACTTGCCACTTCTCTCTTGCCAATTTTAGTATCTTACTTTTGTCTGTGGTTTTGGCCAATCTGGCTATGATGTGTTGTGGAGAGGATCTTCCTGAATTAATTCTATTTGGGGTTCTTTGTATTTCTTGGGTCTGAATGTTTGAGTGCTTCTCTAGACTTGGAAAGTTTTCTTCAAGGATTTTGTGGAATAGATTATCAAGCCTTTATTAGTTTATCCACCTTCTGGGATACCAATTATTCTGATGTTTGGGCATTTAATAGTATCTAGTATTTCTCATATATTATCCTCACTTTCCTTGGTTATTTTCTCAGTATTTTTTATAATTTTTTCTAGGCCAGAGGTTTTGCCTTCTGCCTCCAAGATTTGATCTTCTGCATGATCTAACCTGCATTAATACTTTTGAGAGGGATTTTGAGTTTCTGTATTACAGCCTTCATATATAACAGTTCCATTTGATTCATTTTTATGGTGTCCAATTCTTCTTTCATATTGTGGAAGAACTTCTGCATCTCTTGGAGCTCAATGCCTCTTTTCTCTTGCATCTCATAAGTTTTTTTTTTTTTTCCAGGTTTTCGCTATAGGGCATGTGTGCTTGCCAGACAGACAGAGAGAGACAGAGAGACAGAAAGCGAGAAATCACCCCCCATGGGGGATGGTCACGCTGCAATCCCTTCTCCTCCATTCTCCTGTCGGGATCTTGGGCACACACACACATGCGCCCAGTGTGAGTTTTAAGCCACCGGGTCCTGGACACGAACTGTGGTCGACCACTTGGGAGTCCAGAGACATAGCCATTATGCTAACTGCTGGTCCCTCATAAGGTTTTGTTACCATAAATATTCTAAATTCTTATCCTGACATTTCAGTAATATCCTCTAATTTTTCCCTACTTGGAGACAAGTTACTGTGTTCCCTTGCTGGAGACATATTCCTTGGTTCTCTCATCCTTGAGCCTCTTCTCTGATTTTTAGTCATTTGGTAATGTATTTACTTTTGGCTAATTTCTTGGAGTAGGATTCTGTAACTGGGAGCTTGTGTGTTTCCCTTTACTGTGAAATAATTCAGTGCTATTTTCTCCTTTCTACTGTGTTTTCCAATATGGTAACCACAGGAGAAGTTTTAAAATCAGCTTTATAAAGAGGAGTTTCTCTGAGTCGCACAGTATTCAAATGTTTGACTACTATGCACCTAAACCTCTCTAGGCAGTGAATAAGGGCTGAGCAGTAAAATGAGAAAGTAAGGTAAGAGAAAAAAAAAGTAGAAAGCAGAAACAGGAAGAAAAAGCAAAGAAAAAAGAAAGAACAAAACAGAAAGGACAGAAAAAAGCAGAAAACATGTCACAGAAAATAATGAAAACTGCCGGTGCGTGAAAAGGACAGCAGAGTCAGAGATGGAGATGGTTGCGAGTATTTTGCCCTATAGGAGGGAAGGAGAGACAAATTAGCA
This sequence comes from Tupaia belangeri chinensis, assembly GCF_000334495.1. Taxonomy (NCBI): domain Eukaryota; kingdom Metazoa; phylum Chordata; class Mammalia; order Scandentia; family Tupaiidae; genus Tupaia; species Tupaia belangeri. Next base: position 1,411,029 of record NW_006159930.1, read on the forward strand.
AGAGAAAGGCACAGGGGGAAGAAAACTGTTTTATGGTTTGTTTGTTTTAAAGTTAGAAAAGAGAGAAAATAACAGGATAAAGAGAGATTTTGCCTATCTTACTAACACCTAGGGTCTGGAAGGGGGGCCCTGGCTAGGGGGCTTCATGACAGTGAAGCTGGAATATATGAACAGCCAAAAAACATATGAAAAAATGCTCAACATCCCTCATCAGAAGGGAGATGCAGATCAAAACTACAGTGAGGTACCACCTAACCCCAGTCAGATTAGTAAAGATGAAAAAAAAAAAAAAACAGAAAACAAAAAATGATAAGTGCTGGGAGGGATGTGGTGAAAGGGGAATTCTCCTACATTGTTAGTGGGAATGTAAATGGTCCCAGCCACTGTAGAGAACAATATGGAAGTTCCTCAAAGACCTTCAAAGAGAACTAACATATGATCCAGCAATTCTACTTCCGTGTATCTACCCAAAGGACAGGAGAATGCTCAGTCAGAAAAATGCTTTCACATCTATATTTATTGCGGCATTATTCACAATTGCTAAGACATGGAACCAACCCAAACATCCAGAAGCAGGTGAATGGATTGAAAAAGTGTGGCACATATATTCCATGGAATATTATTCAGTCATTAAAAACAATAAGACCCTGGGATTTGATAGAAAGTGAAGAATATGGAAGAGTTATTGCTGAGTGAAGCAAGTCAGGCTATGAAACAGAGACATTGTATGTCTCCACTTAACATAAACTGACTGTCTGCACCCTGTGGTAGAGATGGACACTGGGGACAAAGTTGAAGGAGAGTGGGAGAGGGGAAGAGTATAGGAAAGGAAATGTGGGGAAAAATAAAGAGGTAAGACATTTGTGGGATACAGATATGGTTTATCTGTTGATGATGACGTGTATAGTATTCTCAACTGGGCTGGACTGAGGCGTATATCGTGCTGGGTAAAGTCTCTTCACAATCTAAATGATTTATAGTGACTGAGTGCATAAATCAGGAGGTGATCTCTCACTTTCTGTCTCTGTCTTTTTGGCGAGTGCATGTGCCCTATAGTAAAAAAACCTCTGAAAAGAAAAAAAAATATGGGAGCAGCTTCGATGATATTTTATTTTATAGATTACTATGTCCCATTGTCATATGCTTAAAGAGTGCCACTGTACACCAGGCAAAGTACAGGACACAGTGCCTGACTTCGTGGAGACTGCAGACTATGGAAGGGGAAGAGGAGGAGAAATGATAATCATATCATTATAAAGTATGATACAAGTTTTGAAGGAACATTGTAACATTTTTTGAAATCTAACTGAGGCTTGACCCCAAAGCAGAAGCTTTCTTCTTTGTTAATTTATTTATTCATTCCTTCAATAAATTTTAATGAACATCCACCTATTGCATGCTTTTGGAAATAGTAGCTTTGCATGTTACATTCCCTAGGGGAAATATAATCCAAGGCCATGAAATAAGGTAGGAACCAGTTTATTGATTCAACCAATTTCCAGATATTTCGGTATGTGCTGCTGTGTACCAGATACCAGCAATCAGGTGTATAAGGGCAAGAAAGTGGTGACCCTCTTCCTTGGTAAATTCTCTGGGGTCCTACGGGATTCCAGTTGGGGGAGCTATGCTGGAGCTAGCATGACCCCACTGGCATTTGAATCTGGGCTTCGCCACACGAAAGGATGAGATCTATGGGGAATTTTGAAAGATTCTGTAGCCTCAGTTCCTCATCTATAATATAAAAAGATAATATTTCTGAGTATTATTTACCTAAACCATGCTAAGTACTGTAAATGTATTGTGTTTCTTATCATTTAGCAACCTAATAAAGTAGATTCTTCTCTCCATTTACCTGATGTGGAAACTGAAACTTGGGAGTGAACAGCACCACTGGTATCAGTACTGCAGAAGGCTCTCCTATATTCTCATAAAAACTAGGATAGGCCCCTGATACCAGCCATAGAACCGTTGAACACAGTCATCCCCAAATTGTTCTGTTGGTTCATCTCTCTCAGTAGATGATAATAAATGTGTCCTTATTGATCATTTTTATTTAGAAACATATGTGTGCCCAACCATCAATCTATATAACACATACTAGTAAAGATTACTTTTTACACTTTGGATAAAATTAAATATACATAGATTAAGATTAACTATAGATATAAATAAAATGACTACCTTCATGAGTTACTGAGGACTTGGAGACCCTCGCCTAGATCATTTCATAGGGAGGAAGTGAAGCTCAGAGAGGCCAAGCAACTTGTCCAGGGGGATTGGACCAGTGGGGAGACTGTGCCCCTCAAATGATGTAGAGCAATGTTGGAGACATGTCAGGTTGTCGTAACTGGTCTGTGTGGGAAGGTAGGAATGCTATTGGTATCTGGTGGGAGGCCTGGGATGCTGCTGAACACCGTACAATTCACAGAACACCCTCCTGCAACCAAGAACTCTCTAAGCCAAATGTTGATAGTGCTGAGGTTGAGAATCCCTAGCCTAGACCCAAAACCTTGGACAAGAGTTGGATGAGTGCATGGTGTCTGGGGCCAGATGACCTGTGACTGAATCTGGGATCTGCTACCAGATGGCAACTGGGTGAATTACTTAACCTCTGACCTCAAGTGCTGTCAACTGTAAAATGGAGTTAATAATACCCCTGTGGAGAGGCTGTGGCATTAAATGAGACCCTTTCTGTGTGGGAGGTCAAAAGTTAATTCTCATCTTGTTCTCCTACACCCTTTTGCTCAGTGGCCTCAACTTTTCAGTGAAACTGACTTAATTCCCAGAGAGACTAGGAAGGGTAGGTGACAGCCATCAACATTTTGGATCATGCTAAATGCTGAAGACCTAGTCCAAAGGGGTTGAATAGTTCTGAAGCTTGATTTTGGGTGCTTGGAGACCTAAGGCAGAATCTAGGTAGGGTATGGACATTTGTGGAAAGAATCCACTTCAACTTGTGTTCAGGGAAAATCTACAATTTCACTATCTCTTCAGCATCATCTCCTCTCTGAAACCATCCTTTTCTACCTCTTGGAATTTTTTTCTCCCTCCTTCTACTCTTTCTCTTTTCTACCTTCCTCTTTCCTCCCTTCTTTGCTTCTCTTTTTCCAGTGAACAAACTTCAGAAACCATGACACAGAAATAACACAGTTCCTGATCCTCTTTGGGAAACAGTCAGTTATAATCAAGAGTCTCAGGTGCAGAGAGGGCAGAGGGAAGGAGCTGCCAATGCTGAGGGTGGAAAGAGGATTAGGGAAAGGGTTCTTGGATGAGATTGCTGGAGCTGTAAGACCTCTCCTCCCCCATCTAACCAGGTTAGATGCTTCTGTTACCCAGTGGTCAGTAGACTAAGCACGGATTTCTCTCTTGTTCCTTGATGTAGCCTCAAAGCTTAGGATAGTGTCTGGCCCACAGTGGGAACTCAATAAATATCTGTGAGTGACATAGCTACAGTGCTGCAACTATAGCACCACACTCTGTAATGTAGGAAGCCATATGGAAGATCAGGGTCAGTTCACAGTTTGACCTATATCTGCTGGGTGCTCATGATCCAGGCTGACAATGGAGATCATGGCATGAGATCCCATTGAGGATGCTTCTCTCTCTCTTCTCTCTCTCAAATGAAATAGATAAACTTAAATACGTATCTGTGGAATGAATCGAGAGTGTTTTGCAAGATGACTAGAAAAAGTGCTGAGAGGACTGGAAGGAAAGGGAATTCTAAGCACAGGGAACAGAATGAGCAAAGATGGAAGAATGATAAGAATTATGAAAAATGCCAGAAGGAATGATGGAGGTGGATAATGGTTAGTCAATCAGATGCGCAGATGGGACCACGTGGGACTAATGGGGAGGGACCTGTATGTGAATGGCAAGGTGTTTGAAATTATTTCAGGATTAAAGGACTTTTTTTTTTTTCTTTTTAAAGAAAGGTTGGATTGGGAAGGAATGTGTCTGGAGAAATTATGTTAATATTCATTCAGCAACACATATCAAGCCTTATTAAATACTAAGGACTGTGCTGGCATCTGGTTCTTGAGGTAGTTATGAGCTAGCCCAAAAGAAAGATTTGGGGGGTGTGCAGAAATCATATGGCTGCTGCAATTAAGCAGATAGACTCACACATAACTGAGCACTTGATAGCTACATGAACTGGGGTTTGCCAGGGCGGGGGTTGTTAGGAAAAAGGACGAGTCAAAGAGGGCTCTATGGTTTTAAATAATGGTAACTGACAGAATGTTGGAGTCAATGATGAAGACAGAGGCTACAAAAAGAAAAGAGTTTTGAGTAGAAAGGCCCTGGGTGACCTTGGACCAATTCCTTCTGTAACTTTTGGTTATTATTATCACTATCAGTTTCTATAGGGTCTATATGCTCTCTAGCAATAGAAAGAGAAAGGAGAGAGAAAGAGAGAGAGAGAGAAATCACTCCCCAGAGGGGATGGCCATGCTATACTCCCTCCATTCTTCTCTGGGATTTTAGGCACACATGCACATGGACATGCACATGCACCTGGTGTGATTCTCAAGCCACTGGGTCCAGGACTCTAACCGCACAGTTGGCCATGTGGGATCCAGCCACTTTAACCTCTGACCAACTGCTGGCCATTGGTTGCTATTTTTAATACTAACTTTGTGATTATATACCAGGCATGTACTAGGTGCTTTAGATACCCCATTTCATTTAATGCTAACAATATGCAGTCTCCATATCTCCATTTTACAAATGGGGAAACTAAGATACAGGAGTTAAAATTATTTACCCAAGGTGATATAACTAGGAAGCGGATGACAGAAGAGGCAATGTTCTTAAGCCTCAGACTACCAACTGCAAATTCAGTCCTTTCTCCCTCTATCACACTGGAAGAAAGCCCTGGGCACTGACCTCTGGTCACCAGCCTTAATCTTGGGATATCCAAACTGTCTCTTAGTAACCCTCCAGGCTTTCTAGGTCTAGGCTAAGGCAATAACCCAGCAACTGGAAACTTGTATGGTTCTCAGGACTGACTTATTCCCACAGACTATTCCTTCAGTTGAATCATGAGCAAAGGTCAAAGCCAACTCTTGCACTTGGATAAGGAGGCTCCTTCTGATAAGAGAGAAGACAGCCCAGATATGACTGTACCAATCTCTAAAGCAGAGATGATTAATAATGCATCTCAGGTTTGTTAGGAGGAGTAAATAAATGATGCATAACATCTCTATTGAGCTCACTAAGTGTTTAATGAACACACAAAACAATAGAGTGGGAGGTCAGGCACTCGGGCTCTCTGGAGGCACATTGCTTGCCTTCAAATTCTAGATCTATCACAAGTTCCACCTCCCAGTTTGCTACCTATGAGATCTAGGCTGGTCCTGCCCTCCTAGTTGCCTTGGTTTCCTCATCTGTAAAATGGTGTAATAACAGAATATACTAAGTGGGTAGTTTAGAGACTACATGAACAGAGACTGAAGGATTATAAAGCACTTAGAATATTATGCTTTCCCTAACTTCCCACTTGAGGTCTGAATCCCACTCAAGTAGGAATCCCTGATGGACTCCTGCCCCAGGCTGTCTTCAGAAACCAATGAGGAACTGCTGAAATCAGGTTTGGTTAGGAGAAGTGAAAACATTAGGAAGAGCATTGACTTATTATTTTCTCCAACATTTACTGAGTGTTTAATTTGCACCATGGCCTCCACTTAGGTGTTATAAATGCCTTGATGAGTAAGATATCAATACTCCCCAAGGAGCTCAAGGTGGAAAACGGGGAAACGAGAATTTAAGAGCAGTTGCAATGCTGCCGTGAATGTGAGAGGGATGTGTGATGGGTGTGCAGATGAGGGGGAGCTTAATCCTGCCTGGAGGATGGGGTTGCCTTTGAGCTCAGCCTGAGAGATTGGTGTATTAGGCTAACAGCTAGAAGAAAGAGGTGCAAATGCTAGTTATGACAACAGTACTTGCAAAGATCCTGAGGGCTAGCATGTTCCCTAGCATTGGATTTGCATTTGTAACAGAAAGTTATGGGTTTTATTATCACACTGATGGAATGATAATGATGATAATGAAAGTAATGCTGTCCTTGAGAATGACACTGCAACAGAGGTAGGGGAAGTGGGATGAAGGAATGATGGATGATGAGACTAAGAATGGGGAAAGCAGAATCTGGGTCAGAAAGGTCTCAGTGAGCCAGACTAGGGAGATTAGTTTTTATACTGGAAGGGTTTCAAGTGAAGAGGGATCAGTTCTGTATTAACAACAGTATGTGAGAGACTGGGTTGAGAATGGGGGGAAAAAATCTGGAGTCTGGGAACTCTTAGAAAAACAACTATGGCAGCACCACAGCTGGCTTCATGAGAAGGAGACACCAACTTAACCGGGGCTTGACCTGAGCCGTGTCAATTCTATCAAGTGAAATATGCACATCATCATCTAAGTGTCTATGATTTAGAAAAAGAAGAATGTTCACTGACTTTCTAGCCACATCCAGGGATGAGGATTGGTAGCATAATTTCTCTCCTCTTTGAGACTCCAGGTGCCGAAGAGTCAGGGTCCTGGGCCTGTATTCTCACCCCCCAAAAATATTCACTTCCTAATCCCCAAAACCTATGAATATGTTATCTGACATAACAAAAGAGATTTTAAAGGTGTGATTGAGATAAGGATTTCGTGTGGGCCAGCCCTGTGGCCTGGTGGTCAAAGGAGCCAGATCCCACATGGCTAACTGTGTGATATGAGTCCCAGAACTGGAAACATGCCAACTGCACATCTTGACAGGATAAAAAAAGGGAGGAGATGGTATTGCAGTGTGACCCAACCCAGCTGGGGGTGCTTTCTATACTTTCTGTCTTTCCATCATGGGCAAGCACACACCTATGACAAATACAAGCTAAACACATAAATAAGGTAATGATCTTGAGATGGGGAGATTATCCTGGATGATTGAGGTGGGCCCAGAGTGACCACGAAGGTCCTTCTGAGAGTGAAACAGGAGATCAGAGTGAGTGGGGGGAATTGTAAGGACAGAAGCAAAGGTAAGAGAGAAGAGAAGAGGTTACGATGCTGGCTTTGAAGGCACAGAAACAGGCTTGGGCCAATTCCTTCTGTAACTTTTGGTTATTATTATTATTACTATCAGTTTCTATAGGGTCTGTATGCTCTTTAGCAATAGAAAGAGAAAGGAGAGAGAAAGAGAGAGAGAGAGAAATCACTCCCCAAAGGGGATGACCATGCTATAATCAGGCAACCTCTAGGAATGGGGAAAGACATTTTCCCTTAGGGCCTCTACAAAGCATCAACCCTGTTAACACTTCACTTTAGCCTAGTGAAGCATGTGCAACAAAATAAACCTATGTTGTTTGAAGTTTTATTTTCTAAATTTGTGGTAATTTGTTATATCAGCAAGAGAAAACTAATACAGTGGGAAATTCCTAGGTACCTGGCCCTGTAGCCTCACCTTTGAGCTTATAACAGGAATCTGGAAGAAGATGCTGTAATCTGAATTTTGTGGCCCACCAAAATTTGTGTATTGAAATTCGAACCCCCAGATAGTATTAGGAGGCAGGGCCTTTGGGAAGTGAATAGGTCATAGAGGTAGAGCCCTCACAACAGAATAGGTGTTCTTATAAAAGAGGCCCAAAGGATATCCATACCATCATATAAAGGCATAGCAAGAAGGTGACCATCCATGAGTTATCAGACACCAAATTCACCTTCATCTTGGACTTCCAAGGCTGCCAGAACTATGAGAAACAAATTTCAGTTGTTTATAAGCTACCCAGTTTATGGTATCTTGTTATAGCAGCCCAGATGGACTAAGACAAATAGTCTACTTGTTTCCCTTATGTCTCCCTAGGGTTAGGACTGGGTTGTAAAGGTCATAGAGGACAGCCTCAAACCATGCTTGGTGGCAGAGACTGGAGGAAGGGGTGAAGGGTCAGTAAATGGCTATCGGAGTGTGTAGCTGAATTGTAATAGCTGACATAGAAACCATTTGTTCCATGCTAAACTTTGTGCTAAGTGCTCTTTTGTATTACCTCAATTAATTTTTTTTTCCTTTTTTGGAGAGGTTTGCTCTACAGGGTGTGTGTGCTCGAGAGACAGAAAGCAAGAAATCACCTCCCAGGGGGGATGGCCACACTGCAATCCTTTTTCCTCCATTCTCCTTTCGGGATCTTGGGCACGCACGCACACGCGCCCAGCGTGAGTTTAAGCCACCGGGTCGGGGACTCGAACCACGATTGACTACATGGGAGTCCAGCAACATAGTCATTACGCTAACTGCTGGTCCCTCAATTCTGTCAATAACCCTGAGGAAACTGAGACATGTACCCACGTGTATAAGTCTATCAGGGAACCAAACCCTGATCGTCTCTATGTCCCTGGCATCACGGAGCAGTGAGCCACCACTGTGCCACTACAGCTGGGCCTACAATGAGTTAGGAGGCAATGCAAAGTCCCTAGCTTGCCGGTGCTCAGCAGGTACTAGCTGTTATGGGTGGTGGTGATTGGCACTTGATTGTGTCCCTACCCTTCAGGGACTTTCAGGGACAATACAGTGTTTGGAAGTAGTTTAGTACAGGAGGGACACTTGGATTCTGTCTGGTACTAGACTGACTAGGTGGCTTAGGCAGAGTCTTGCCCCTCCCTCAGAATCATTGTCCCTACATGAACAGTGAGCCTCCTGACTCTGACTTGGGAACTGAAGGTGCCTGGCCTTTGGAGGGTCCAATACACTTTCCAGAAGTGGACTAGACCAGTGGCAAAGAAACAATGATGATAATACTCCACATTTCCTAGATGGGGACCCCTGGATTGGCTGACATCTGATGCTAAGTTGTCTTTAGTTCCCTTTCTCTCTGTCCTTCTTCTTAGAGAGTTTGCATGGGAATTCAGAGTCATAAAAAGAGGATTTAGTCATATCAGACTTCACCTGCCAGGGGCAGGGAGAATGGGTGGAGGTGAGGCTGCTGAGTGACTAGGTCTCTTTGGGGTTTGAGGTGGGGGTTAGGGGGTTGTGGGGTAGGCTCAGGGTGGTCAGTGTGTGTGTATGGGGGGCTGAGTCTTCTCTCTAGTTTCCCCTCTGGTGTCACACTCCTTGTGCAGCATTGAGACACTCTATGACCATGTCCCTGTATCATGACCAGAGCCACCACGTGCAGCAGTTTGGCAGAATTCTACTGTGACCCCACTAAACCACTGAGGTAGGAATGACCAGCCTATTTTAGTAGGGAGAAAGCTGAAGCATGGTGATTTCCTGATTTGCTTAAAACCACATGCCCAGTCTGGGCTGACTTTCAGGCCTGCTCCATGCAGCGTGGGGAAGGTACTACTATTTTCCCATTTAATAAGTGAGTAAACCAAGGCTTAGAAAGTTTAAGTAACTCATCCAACATCTCAGAGCCAGGAAATGGCCAAATGTGGAGCCAAACCCAGGGCTTTGTCTTTCTAAGTCAAAGTTTGCTCCCTTTCTGCACAACACATTTTGAGCCCTACTCCCCAGCTGGACTCTCTTTCCAAAATCCCTCACAGAGTCCTGCCAAACTCCTGCCCCTCCTGTCATTCACTCCCTATGACTCACTGTGTGTCTTCATTCCTCTGGGCTTTAACACATGCTGTTCCATCTGCCTGGAATATTTTCTTTTGTGCACATCCAAAACCTCCCTGTGCAGAGATTTCAACTCAGCAGCTCCTACTCTGGGAGCTCCTCTTCTCTGAGCCCAGCTGCTTTCTTGTCCCCCTCCTTGGAGAGGCTCCCTCCCCCCAACTCCTGCAGTACTGGGTGTGGTCTGCAGTACAGGGGCTGCAGTGTGCACTAGGCTCTGGTGGATGAGTCCATGCTCCACATGAGCTGGGCTCTAGGGAACCAGGAGTGAGCAAAAACAGTGTGTCTCAGCTGATAGGGTTTGCAGCCTCCTGGCGAGACAGGTCAGTGCCTAGGGTCATGTGGTGAGCTGAGACATGTAGTGGATCATCTCAAGGGGCTATGAGTGCTTCCAAGAGGAGTTCTTATCCAGGACCTGGGATGTCCAGCAAAGCTTGGTGAAACCTAGTGATACAAAACCAAGCCAGAGTTAGGTTATGAGAGATTAGTGGGAAGGCAATGTCCCAGGCAAGGGAACAGCCTGTGCAAATGTCCAGGGGTGAGAAAAGGCTGGTTGTGCTCAGAATTGCACAAAGATGGGCATGGCTGGAAAATCACATGTGCAGGACCAGTGTGGCAAGAACTCCTAGAGAGGCAAGCTTTGACCTTTTGACCGTGAAGGATTCCACAGCTATGGGAAGAGTTCCATTTCCCTCCTTTTTGTCTGTGGGCATTAGGTGGCTTTGAAGACAGTCTGGCATGGTGGCTGCCAGATGTCTTTGCAGCCAGAAGACCTGACCTTGACTGCTCCATCTGAGTGATCTCAGCAAGCTGCTCACCTGCTCTGAGCCTTACGTTCACCTTTGTACAGGGACAAGAATAGCCACTACCTCTGAGGCCTTAGGAGACCATGTAACTTAAAATGGGCACAGTCCTAGGCACGAGGGAGGAGATTAATTTGTTTGATTGTTATAATGATAACCATAATATGGCATTGTTACTACTGTTATTATCCTCATTATTTTTATTATTGCATCTGAATCATCTCTGCCTGCCTTGTGGTGGCTCTGAAGGCACCTGCTACCTGTACAGACCTTAGTCCTGGGAAGATGGGCCAGGTCCAAGTTGGAGAACAACCCCTTTGCCCTCCATAGCTGCGTGTGGGCCAAAGTATGAGATGTCTGCAGCCTTGTGGAATATTCTGGCAGATGCGCTAGACACAGGACCCGGATGCTATGTGAACACTCCGGCCTGGCTGGGAAAGTTGCCTGTCAGCCAAGTTCACTCATCCCCTTAAATGGCATTCTCTTTCTTGGGGAGGAGTTGGCCCCCTCAGAGTTGGCTATTCCTTTTCCCTTGTAGGATGCTGGCATGCATTTGTTAATTCTTTTTTTGTGGTCCTTCCCACCCACTCCATTTGACCGCTCTTTTCTGCTTGCCCTGAGCCCCCCAGGGATAGCTTGGGGTGCATCCACCTCTATTTCCAATTTCCTTAACCCTTCCTTCTAAACACATCCAGTCATTCAATTCTTTTCAACTAAGCCCTTTTACCATGATTTTTTTCCTGCTATGGTTTGGATCAATACCTCCACAGAGGTGTGTGAAGTGCCTCAGAGGAACCCTGTCTTGGCCAAGAGCAAGGCACGGGTCTGTTCCTTTCCTCATCCTCTGGTAACCTTGGTGCCTCCCACGAGGACAGGCAGAGGTCCCCTGTGGGCACTCGTCCTGGAGGAACTGGAGCTACAGAGGAAGCTTAGGCCATGGGGGAGGATTGAGGATTCTATTTGGGAACAAAGACAAGTCATGGCAGATTTTTGGGCTGTGGAGTGCCACTACCTGATTCATATTGTTAGAAAGATCTCTTTATCTTCAAAGAAAAGAGTAGGTCCTTGAGATTGGGTACAGTCCCAGAGATGACAGTGAAGACTAGTGTAGCAATTTCCATGTGAGACTATGGCCCTACTACCATAAGCCATGTCTGCCGCCTCCACGGTGAAGCCCCCACTGCTTATTCCACTATGACTACTTAATTTCTCCCTTGCCTTCGTGTGCACAAAGCACTGTGAGAGCATCTGTCAGCCTCTGTGATCTTTCTGTTCCTCCTTTCTGCTCCATGCTCGCTCTCTCTAAGGTCTTAGGCCCCCCTCATCATGGAACCTGCTTGTGCTCTCCAACTCAAATGCAGACGTGTTACACCTTCAGATACAGCACAGGGTGAGAGAGGCAGCCATGAGGAAGATTTCAAAGACTTCACTTTAGATGGTGTGGGGAGGGGTCAGGATTGATCCCTCTGAGAGGCTCTTTCAGTTTTGAGATTGGACATTCTGATAACAGAAACTACCACTTAGCAACATTCTACAAAATGCTCAGAAACGTTAGGTGACTTGCTCAGGAGGAATTGGAGTTGCCAGTATTTGAATCCACGTTGTGTCTGACCCTAGCCTCCATCTAATAAACCATTGCCCTTGCCTGGCATGAGGATGTAGGTTCACACAAGCCTCACCCGTGTCAGCAGCACAGTATGGCTCATTTTGATTTGTTTTCACATGCCTCAGTTTCCCCTCAGTGTTCCTACTTCTTGGATGCTAGAAGTTGGGCTGGGCCTCAGTCCCCACACTGGTTGGTCTCCCTTGAGCCTACATTTGTATCTTTCTGGAAGGAATCCACTGTTTACCAGCTTGTCATTGGACTTCTGGACATATTTATGGATCCACATGGCCTGGGAGGGGTTAGCTGGTGACACGACGCATGGCAGCTACAGCTGAGAGGTTTCAGAAAGTCCTAAGGCTTCGGTTTCAGGACTGATGAAATGGAAAGAAAAAAAAAAAAAAAAAGAGCTAAACCCAAACTCAGGCAGGCTGCCTGCCAGGAGTCTGTGAGGCATGGTCTGGGCCAAGGCTAATGTCAGCCAAGAGAGAAATTGCAGGCCTTCCGTGGGAGACAAGTGTGCAAAAACCTCCTAGAGCTGGTTTGGCATATGTTTGTTTGCATACATATTCTTTTGTGTGGGTGTGCTTTTCAACCAGTGCATGTTTAATTTATGTAGTTAGCCCTGAGACCCTTTGAAAGAAGAATATGGAAAATGTACTTCAAAGTTTTTCTGCTCAAGGAACCAGCAGATGGCATAATGGTTGCATCTCTAGACTACCGCATGGTCGACTGAGGTTCGAGTCCCACACCCGGCGACTTAGACTCACGCTTGGCGTGTGTGTTTGTGTGCTCAAGATCCCAAGAGGAGAATGGAGGAGAAGGGATTACAGCATGGCCATCCCCCTGGGGGGGTGACTTCTCATTTTCTCTCTGTCTCTCTGGAGAGCATACACATCCTATAGTTAAAATCTCTCTTAAAAAAAAGAGAGAGAGAGAGAGAAAAAGTTATCTCCTTGAATGATAGTTGAGACAATTTCATTTAGTGTAGATTTGCTGACAGGCTATTTCATGCAAGGCACGGTACAAGGCGATGGGGATCTTGGGAAACTGAAGGACTGCCCTGTTCTGAGATAGTTCAGCATTCACCATGGGAAAAATATACAGGCACAGAAAAGGATCCCAGAGTACCTCCAAAACCCAGATTGTTTGGGGTGGGTATAGCTGGGACTGAAAGGGGAGGACGTCTTAGTATTTGGGGGAGATGGAGACAAGAAGGTCTTTACAGACAGATAGAGTGACAGTGATGGGGAGAATCTTCCAGGCCAAGGGAAGAGACCTAGGGGGAGCTCACCTGAAGATAAGAGACATCTGAATGGCCCAAGGTCACACAGCTATTGGGTTGTCAGGAAAGTCTGGACACATTTTTGCATAGAAAAGCATTAAAAAATCATGATATTCCCAACAACCCAGTAGAAAGTAGCCGCCTGATGATTTGAACGTAGGTTTCTGATTCCTCTCTATCTCGGGAGAGGAAACCTGAATATTAAAGCTGTGTGATTTGGCTGGAGGACTGTGTTCAACTCTCTTCAATCTTTCTCATCCCTTAAGGCTAGCTGAGTCTTTTGTGCTCTGAATAGAATAGTGAAATACTCTCTGCCTAGTTTCTAGAAAATATCTGCCTGGATATTTCTAGGTATTTTTTTTTAATAGAGATTTTTGCTACAGGGCATGTGCACTCCCTAGAGAGACAGAGCGAGAAAGAGAGACAGAAAGCGAACATTGCACTCCCCTCTCCCCCGGGGGATGGCTACACCACAATCCCTTCTCCTCCAATATCTCCTTTTTGGGGTTTTTAAGAATTATTTTATTTAACTTTATTTATTTATTTATTTATTTATTTATTTATTTTAATTTGACCAGAGAGAGACAGTGAAAGAGAGAGAGAGAAGGAAAGCAAGAAAGCAAGCCACCAGGTCTGGGACTCAATCCATGGTCAGCCATGTAGGAGTCCAGGTGCTTTTAACCACCACACCACCTGCTGGCCCCTCCTTTTGGGATCTTGGGCATGCATGCACACACACCTGGCATGAGTTTTAAGTTGCCAGGTCTGGGACTTGAACCATGTCAACTACTTGGTAGTCCAGAGATGTAACTATTATGCCACCTGCTGGCTCCTCTAGGTATCTTTTAATACAGTTGTACATTCATCTTCAAAAAAGCACTCAATTATTTGGTTTTTAAAATTGTATTATTATATTTATTTATTTATTTTTAAATAATAAGGATCTGTGGTTTCCTGCTCTGTGTCTGGGCTTGGCAAAGAAGATGAAAGGAGCAATACAACCATATTGGAGGATAGAGATAATTTTAAATTCTTTTGACTTCCCATTACACATAAGTAGTCTAGAATTACTTGCAAATCAGGTCTGGTTTGTCTATACTCTTCCACAGAAGTGTATTAGTCAGATATTGCCATGATAATGCTGAATAACAAACTACCCCAAACTCAGTCACTTACAACTATAAGCCTTTATTTTTCTCACTCCCAAGTTTGAGGGTTAGCTGGGTAGTTTAGGTTCAAGCTTCAGATTGGTAGAATTTTGGGTCATATTCAGGTTTGTTCCATTTGTCTCATTCTGAGGATCATGCTGAAAGAAGATCCAGCTTGTCCTTTCCATGGTAAAGAGACAAGTGAGCAGAGACCAGAGATGAGAGGAAATAGATGATGTCTCTTGAAGTCTCCACCCAGAACTGTAATTTATACCCTCATTCCTTTGCCCAGGATAAGCCAAAGGTCAAGCCCAATATACTGGGCAGAGAAATATATTTGCCTGTGTACAGTCAAATGACAAAGAGTAGAATTCTAATATGAAGAGAGCATGAACAATTGGAAAAAGATACTGGGATTTGAAGGCAGACTCGGTTTAAAATTTGAGTAGTCATATATCCACTTTGGTGACTAGAAAAATTATTTAGCCTTTCTGAATGTCTCTCTCTTCACCACTGCTCAAGATCATAATGAAGAATTTCTTTCATCCTTATTTAATGATTGCTTACAATGTTCTAGTCACTGAGTTTATCATTTTATGAACATTGTTCCACATGAGATTGATAAGGTAAGGATTAGTCTCCCATTTACTAGATAAGAAAATTGGGATTGCTAGAGGTAAGTGACTTGCCCAAAATATCATGACTGCAATCAGAATTTTATGCCAGGTCTATATGTAAACCTATACTTACTTAAATAAGGTGTGTACACTGTCTGCCATGCAGGGGGTCCACCTTTCCACCTTTAAGAGTCCAGAAACCTCCAAGGTCATTGAACTTCTACTTTCTGATGAACTTCACCCAGAGTTTGACCAGCTGATGTGACTGGTCACCAAGTTTCAAAGTTCATTGTTGCTTGAAAAAAAAAAAGGCTATTATTAGCAGCAATCAGAGGGCAATCACACTTCCCAGTCATGAGTCTTTGGGAGGAAGGACATTTGAAGCAATGCTGGGACAGTGTTGGTGGTGCAACATGTTTGGTGTGGAGGCATATTTCGTAATCACTATGCCTATCAGGTGATACTGGGGCCTCTGCTCCCCAGATATCTTAACAGTCCAGAGCAGCTGTTCTGACATTGCTGGGAAAGGACAACTGACAGCTTCTCTGTTGCAAGACTTGATTCATGTGGCATGGAAGATACTAGCAAGAGCAAGCCTTTGGATCAGAGATATCTGATCTGAATCAGGGTTGTGCTTCTGACTGGTTGGGTAGCCTTGGCTCTTGGCAATGCTGTCCCCTCTGCCTACACAACTTTTCAAGGCCAGGTCTCTGCCTAAATGTCACTTCATCTAGGAAGTCTTCCAGAGTCTCTCGAGGCCTAGGCTTCCTTAACATCCTAATTGCCCCATTGACTCTTTGCCACTTGGACAAATGCTCATGAGGGCAGGCACTGATTCTTGCTTTCTACTGAAATCATACTTCCCAGTGTGGTGCCTAGTGCATAGTAGGCATTCTAGGAACTTTTTTTTCTTTCATTATTAGTCTAGTCAAAGATATTACCATACACATTATCATCAACAGGCAGCTTTCCATTTTTTGTCCCTTAAATGTTTTGTTTTCTTTCTTTTCCCCTTGATTCTCACCTTCCCCAATTTCCCACCCTCCTCCCATACTCTCTAGCATCCACAGTTGCTCTCCATGTCTTTATACCTTCCAATCTTACAGTTTCTGCCATAGAATGCAGAAGTTCGGTATATATTAAGTGGAGACATACAATGCCCCTCTTTCATGATTTGGCTTACTTTGCTTAACAATATATCTTCCATATCTGTACACTTTCTATCTAAGAACTATAAATTATCTAAAGAATTCAGGATTCAGAAATAAATTGCTAAAAGCAGACTATTGCTTTGTAATCTTTCTGTGGTGGATCCAATATTGTATGCTATAGCAGCTACTTGACTATAAATTCTCACAGTTCAAAACGTGGTCTTCAGATGGACTTATGTCTCCTCAGAACCTGTAAGAAATGCTGCATCTCAGGCCCCACCCCAGATCTACCAAATCAGACCCTACCTTGTAGCCATATCTCAAATAATTCAATGTGTACATTAAACTTTAAGCAACACTGCTCTTTTAGGCTGCCTTCAGAAATCAAATTTAACTAGAGTCCTGCTATCACAGCTTTTAAAGCCAGCTTAGTAGCTTTAAAGAGCCTTGGAGGGGACTGCTTGGACAACCTACAATGCAGCAAGATAGACAGATGATAATCTGTTAGTTAAGAGATCAATTGTCCGAGTCCTTCTTGTGACTAGCTTCAAGAGCTCACAGGATGCCTCATGGTCTCCAGGAGGATTTTCCATAAACTCTCTACAGGTCAAGAGGATGAACCAGGGCTTGGTGTGTAATCTCCACTTCTGGTCCGTAAGGTAGTTTTTATAATCTTTGATTTACTCAGGAAGGAGGTTAGGTCCAGAGAGGTTAGCTCACTTGACCAAGATTACATTGGGTAGGAAGAAGCAGAATAAGATATTCCTTTTGCATCAGGCTGACTCTCCTAGAGAAGCTACTTTTTTTTTTTTTTTTTTTTTGGTAGGAGAGATTTTTGCTATAGGGTTCATACACTTCCTGGAGAGACAGAGAGAGACAGGGAGATAGAAAGCGAGACATCATCCCCCAGGGGGATGGCCATGCTGCAATCCCTTCTCCTCCATTATCCTCTCGGGATTTTGGACATGCACACACGCTCTGCATGAGTTTCAAACAACAGGTCTGGGATTCAAACTGCAGTCTACTATGTGGGAGTCCAGCAATATAACCACTATGCCACATGCCAGTTCTTGGGAAAATGATCCTTTTAACTCTGATATTAAAGCCTCTGCCTATTTTCACCTTCTGTCCTTAAATCCACTTTATGTGGGCAAACTACATTCTCTGAAGCACATGAACTGGCCCTTCTAGATCCTCCAGGTCTCATTTTCTAGGTATGTCCCATGGTACCACCTGTTCTCACCACTTGTTTTACTTTCTGTTCTTTGAACACATAAACACATAAAGGTCCTGCCCCAGGACCTTTGCAGCTCCTGCTGTCTCCTTGTATCTCCTCATGTTGGCCCACTTTTCATCATTCAACTTTCTCATCTCTCTTCAGTGTGCTCTAACTACTCTGGGGAAAGCAACCCTCCCCTCCCCTCTCTGCATCCTTAGCAAACAGTCACTGCCATTCCATTTTTAATTTTTTTTTCATAGCACTTAGTTTGCCAAAACTGACCATGGGCATTTGTTCAGATACCTTTTTTCTTCTCTATGTTAAGTGGAAACTCTGTGAGGAGAGAGCCCTTATCTAGTTTTCTGCTCTATCTCCAGACTAGAACCGTGTTTGACACACAGCAGGGCTCAGCAAATATTTGTTGAAGGTATAAACATTGGGTAATAGATTCAGAGATAATGAGCAGAAAAAGCATGGACCTTAAAATCTGATAGACCTGGGTCTGAAGTCATAATCTTATTGTTTGACTTTTGACTCTTTCAAGCACCCCAAGCTTTGATTTTTCTCATATGTAAAATGGGAATTGATAACACAACTCACAGAGGTAGTGAGGAACACATAAAATAACATAAAAGACAAGGTAAAGTATAATTCAGATCCTCAGTAAGTGTTAGGAAATCTCTCGGATCCTTTCTACCACGCACCTCCTGAGCCTTAACTGTGACTGAACTTCTTTTTTTTTTTTTTTGAGAGATTTTCATTGTAGGGCGCGTGCGCTCGCCAGACAGACAGAGAGAGAGAGACATAGAGACAGAAAGCGAGAAATCACCCCCCAGGGGGGATGGTCACGCCACAATCCCTTCTCCTCCATTCTCCTCTCGGGATCTTGGGCACGCACGCACACGCGCCCGGCGTGAGTTTTAAGCCACCGGGTCCGGGACACGAACCGCGGTCGACTATGTGGGAGTCCAGCGACATAGCCATTATGCTAACTGCTGGTTCCCTGAACTTCTTAAGGTCTCCCTGAGATCATTGGCCTGGTTGTCTCCTCCAGGCATTTGTTCATGATGGAGCTTTTGCACACAATGCCCTTCCTTCACCTTTGACTGTCTGCAGGGTACCTATTCATCTTTCAAAGCTCTTGGTAGACTTTCCATACCCTCCGGAGGAACTGATAGATCCCTCTATGCTCTGTATCCTGATAGGACCTCACTCACATCTAATCAGAGTCCTCAGGACACCCTAGGCATGATTTGACATGTGAACAAGAAGTCTCCTTTCCTTATGGCAGGTAGGAAGCCAATACAAGCCCTGACAGAAGTTTGCAAGGTATGTAGTAATCATGATAGAAAACATGTTCAAATCAGCCATAGAACTCACTTGAATTCATCTCACCTTGAATCTAAGCTGCACCGTGGCAGAAGAATGTCTGTTTTTCCTACTGTCAGCATGTGTCTCTTGCCTAGTTCATTGGAAGGAGGCATTTGATACGCATTTGTTTCTTTTTTTACCTCCCTGGGTCTCATTGAAAATGTTAACAATGCTAGAAATAACTGTCTAACTTCATTTTGCATTTCTCTGCCCAAGTCATGTATAAAAGAAAAAATAAAATAAACCAGAAAGGAGTGGGGGTAACCTACTTTTTTCTCCTATTTGAATATACAGAAGACTCAGCCTTGGGATCTTGATGTGAAGAAAGCCATCCAGTTTCTGGACTTCAAATTAGTATAATGTCTTCCTTTTATGATGGCAAGGCCCATTGTCCATCTGGGCCTTGGCCCTGTTGAATTGCCCCATTATATTCACACTAGTGCCTTTTGTGGGAGTGTCCATGGAGGTGCAGAATCTCTGTTCTCGCTGGGTGACAATGAAACCCAACCTACACACCTCTATTTCTAATATTGAGTGATTTAGGCAATAGTAATGAGATTTGTTAACCATTGTCTGGTTCATAACATATTCATTCCCTCAGCAGTAAATTCTAAATCATTTCTTGGGCCCTTGGCTCCCAATCGAGTGGGGAGGGGGCAATGGGTCAATCCTAATAGTTATTGAGGGCTTATTGTATGTGAGACACTTTGTTTATAGGGCTTTTAATTCTCAAAATAACTATATTATACTTTATATTTATGATGAAGAAGTTGAGGTCCAAGGCAGTGAATTCCCTACAACCCCACAGCTGATAAATAGTAGAGCCTGAGGCTTGGTCTTCCAGCCTAGATTCAAGTTTATAGCTGAGGAACTCTAGCTTCGATGCTAAGTGCCTTGGCTGAAAAGGCACATTTCATATCCCCGTCAAGTGACAGACCTGGGATCCAACCCTGGTCTGTCTCACTTCCAAGCTCTAAGTTGCCTGCCTACTGTACACCAGTTCCAATGCCCTCTTTGGAGTAATGCAAAATCTATCTAGTCAAAGTCACTGGGATAATTAGTAGGTGGACTATCCAGGGCCAGCTCTCCTGACTACTGGTCTATAGTTTCCCTGGGACCACATCACTTGTCTTCCCTCAGCATAGACATGGTGATGGGCTTGGAGAGAATGGTCTCAAGGCCAATTCCTGATCCCTGAAGATGCAGGCTTCTTATAAGGCTGACTGAATCCCCCAGAGAAGTTCCTCAACTGCCTCTGAGGCAGTTTCTGTGTTTATTCTGGGCTACCTCCAGGGGCAAGGTGATGAAATAAGGGTTGCCCTGGATAGCTTCTGGCACTCGTAAGCCACTTTGTCATTGCTTCTTATTTCCAAAGGGTCTTTATAGCTGGACTAAATCCCACAAGGCAGGAAAAGTCACTATCTCAGGATGTAGAGGAGTGGCCAAGGGGATGGGGGGTGGGGTTCCCAGGGAGCCACATGGGCAGTCTCTCTAGTCCCCAAGACTGGAGAGCACAGTTTTGGAAAGTGTCTTAGAAAGCTACTTTAGTTCATATGGGCTATGGTAACAAAAATACTGTGACTTGAGCAGCCTATAAACTAATTTGTTCCTACATTTCCAGAGGCTAGAAAGTCCAAGATCAAGGCTCCTGTAGATTGGTGTCTGATGAGGTCCAGACACTTGGTTTATAGATGCTGTCTTCTCACTGTGTCCTCACATGGCAGCACAGCAAGAGAGCTCTCTGGGGTCAATTTTATAAGGGCATTAATGATGACTTAATCACCTCCCAGAGGACCCATCCCTACATACAATGGCTTTGGGGATTAGGCTTTAACACATTATTTTTACAGGAACAACACAAACATTCGGTCCACAGCAAAAGGCTGTTAAACTAAACTATTTTGGCCTAAAATGGCCACTGTCCTCTCATACTTGGATTCCTATGGGTAAGCCGAAATCATACATGTTAGGCAGTTTTCCCGAGCTGTTTATTAAGTTACAGCCAATCGCACTAACCATACTAGAGTCAATCACAGAAAGCCCACCTTTTAGGCTGTTTGTGCAGCCTACCACCCAGCTGTCACCAATCCAATGATTTCTCTACCTCACTCCCTCATTTTTGTTTTCTGTTTTGTATGCCACTTTCCCCTTCCTGCACACATTTTTTTCCCTTTCTGCAAACTTATATACCCCTATGACCACAAGGCTAACCAGAGGCCTTCAGAAACCATTTTCTGGGAGATTGCCTGATTCAAAGTGCCCATCTTTGTTTAAATAAACTCTGTTAAAATTTTTGTTTGTCTAAAATTTTGTTTTTTAACAAGCCTAAGAAATTTTAGCTTAACAGCTGGAATCAGGTATGGGTTCCAATCCTTCTCTGCTTCTTTCACCATGCTACATTATACCTGAAGTGTAATAATAGTAATAATAACAATGACTTCTTAGGATTGTTGTGATTTTAACACCAAGCAATGTATGTGAACTTCTGACTCAGAGAAGACAAGCAATAATGACCAATGCCTGTTTGTGTGTGTGTGTGTGTGTGTGAGAGAGAGAGAGTGTGTGTGTGTGAGGTGTGAGTGTGTATAGCTTCCCCTTTCTTCTTCATTTTATAGACAGGGGAATGAGAACCAGAGATAGAAGTCATAATACACACAGATCTGTGGGAGTGAATGGCAAATCCAGGATTTGAACTTTTACCTCCAGCCTCCCAAGCCAGTGTTCTTATTTCACATCACTATAATAAGGACATGATTTGTTAACCATATTTCTAAATTCTGGGCCTTAGAAGCAAAAACAAAAGTTCTCAGGCAGTGTACAGGGAATCTACTAAAACAAGGTTGTTTTCAAGAATTCCAACATCCAGAAAGCCCTTTGAAGAAGTGTCCTTTCGTGTCAGAGCCACAGACACATGACCAGGCTGGATTGTTTTCATTCAAGGGAGGGTTAAGCTCAACAATGTCCTCACATCTCCCTCTCCTCCCAAGACCAAAGGGTGTTGACCAGGTGTGGTCCAAGAGAAAGTCGAGAGTCAAGAGCAGAAGTAGACACACCATGTACAGGTTCTGGAGCTTGCTGGGGCCAGCTTTATCTATGAGATAAGGACATGAGTGCACCTGACATACCAGGACTTCAGTTGTTTTCTTCTAATTATATAAGGATGTCCCAGAAATGACTTTATACTGCAAGGTGCACAGCTTTCTCACAGTCTCTGAGATCCCTTTAGAGGACGAGTCTCTTACAAACAGTGATCGTTCGTGTCACATTACAAGATGCAAGTAGTTAGCTATATCCCCAAATTGGTCATTGGAGAGTAACTGACTTTCATAGCAAGGAGTCAGAGGCAGAGTCCCAGAGGCTTCTGTGCTTCCTGAACCATCAATGAAAGGTTCACACCCATTGGCTCATTGACTTTTTAGGTCTTTGTTTTATCAGCCCTTTTTTAGTGGGGTCGTCCCTGCGCCACACCTCCCCCCCCCCAACTAAAACTCCAAATCCACTTCCAACATTGCTTGTTCCCATCCCTGGAAATATTGTTCATCTTCACACTTAATATCTTATACTACTGTGTGTTTGACTTCCTTTGTTATTGACTAGGTTCCTCCACTATTTCTTACAAGCTGTAAATGCCTTACAAAATTCATCTCATTCAATTCTCATAACAGCTATCAGGGAAGCTATATATCTCTCTATACAGATGAGGAAACTGAGGCACACAGAGGTTAGGTAACATGTCCTCAGTCACACAGCTCACCCTCAGTCCTTATTCATCCCCACCACGCCGTTCTACTCCATACAATGTGAATTACATAAGCACAGGGTTTAGCTGTCTGATTCCTTGCAATATTCTCAGCACTTAGAATAATACCTGGTTATCTACTAGTACCCAATAATTATTTGTCAAGTGAATGAATAAATGAATGGTTAAATGGAGCGTAAACTCTTCCATTTCTTAAAAACCCATCATTCAAAGATATGATGCAGAGACAACCAGTCTTCATTAACCAGACCTCTGGGTTGTAGGAAGGCAGCAGGCAGGGAGAAAGAACATGGACTTTCGTGACAGAAAAGAATGCAATTCAAAATCCTGTCAGTCACATATAACATTACTTGAGCTGAGACCTTAACAAATTTACCTAACCTCTCTGGGCCTTGGTTGCCTCATCTTTAAAATAGATAAATTAGGGGTTTTCTTGTAGGACTGTATATTATGGCAAAAGTTAAAGTTAGATAAAGAGCCAGTACAGAACAGGTACTCAGTAAATATCAGTTCCCTCCCACAATGGGAAGGGAGGAAGAAAGAGAAGTGAAACTCTATCTTCCTTTTGCTGAGCAAGCTTTTTTTTTAGAATGGATATGCGAGGGGTCAGGGTAGGGAGAAGTGAAGGGGACAGAAAGATGGAAAACTTCACTTTTCCCTTTACTACAATCAAGACTGGAACAACTTCAGTCAAATCAACAAAATATTTCTTTTGATTCTCAGATAAAGCCATAGAGACGTCACATTTTTCTCTTCTGCCACCTTATTAAATTTGGTTGCCTATAACATAAAACACTGGCTCTTCAGAAGTGGTTTCCACTGTTACTGAGCAGGCAAGAGGATTTCAATCTATCTTCCACCAGAAAACAAAGTCTGCTTTAGATTAGAAAGAACAAAGTTGTACATCTGACATTCAAATTTTCCATTCTTCCTAATTTGTAGACTGAACTCTTAAAACTCTAAATATTTGTCTTACTTTTAAAACTGTTTTCTCCAAGTCTTAGTCAGAGATTCTGCTGTAAAACTAAGCAACCCAGGCTCAAGATAAATTGTGTTGTGGTACATGGAAGCTGTTTCTGCTTTCTAGATCGGATGAGTTCTTTGATATCAAGTTGTGTTGAAAATGTCTACAAAAGGACCACTAGACTGAGGTTTCTCTTTCTATGAGATGAAGTCCAAATTTTAAGAACCCCCAGCACATGCTCTGTCCTCTTTCGCAGACCCTTCTATTGCTCATCCATCCACATTGTATGGCAGCCATGTTGAATTTATTCTAAATCTCTGAACCAACTTGCAGCCTTTGCACATGCTGTTCCCTTCTCAGAACACCCTTCCCTTCTCTCCTCTGAGCTCAGAGATGTACTTAATCCTGAAGACTTACGTGCATCTTCATCCAGGACAACACCTCCAAGGGAGCCTGTGTTCGTTCCTAGCTATTAACCCCTTTCTTACAATCTTTAAAGGTTCATGATTTTTAACTGTGAGCATCTCAGGTCAAAGACTTATGTTATCAATTAAATATATGTAGGCCCTCTCTTGGAACCTGGTCTACAGCAAGTTCTAAGTGACTAATAGATTCAAAGAGAAGTACCAAAGCATGAAGTTTAAGCTCAAATGAACAGAAAAGTGACATTCTCAATGAAAAGAACATTAGGAGGAGGGATGTGTGGACAGTTCCTTCACAGACCTCCTAGGTCAACCTTATGTAACTCTCTTTATTCCACACATGAAAGAAAATGGGAGCTTAGGGACAACCTTGAGGCTGTGAGCATTGCTGACTTGCAGTCCACTACTCAGCTGTGTGGTCGGGATGCCCCAGTCCTCAGAAAGGTAAGCTGCAGCATAGACATGACTGGTGGTGCAGGGAAAACCGTCCAGGGAATAAGAGTCGGGTTGGTCAAATATCACTGCAGTGTGGTCGGCTGTCTTGGCAGCGATGCTAATAGGAAGAAAGCCGCAAAGAGGAAGGTGGGCAGGGACTGTGATGGGAGACTTGGGCTTTTGAGGACAGACCCATTGGCCTGAGTCAGCAGTGGAACCAGGAGAAAGTGCCACAGGGCCACTCCAGAATCAAAGGCTCTGACTCTTTGCAGCTGGGCATCTGGCCAGACATTAAGAAGAAAAGTGCACTTTGCAGAAACTCTTCAGTAGGAGGAAGTGGTTTGGATTTCCTTCTTGGAGGAGGATGCTTCATTTAAATAGAATTCAGTAGAATTAAGTGGAAGGGGGAAGCACCCTGAGCTCTTTGCTTGGACCTCAAAATGGCCTTCTTGAAGACAAGAAGGATTCAGAAATGGCCGCCCAGGAAACCAGAGGAAGATTTCACTAAAGAATCTCAACCAGGGTAGAAATGAATATGACAGAACATACTTCTACCTACTGACTACCTACTCTGCACTGACCACCTACTCTGTACTGACCACCTACTCTGTACCAGACACCTACTCTGTACCGGACACCTACTATGTACCGGGCACCTACTATGTACTGGGCACCTACTATGTACTGGGCACCTACTCTGTACCGGGCACCTACTCTGTACTGGGCACCTACTCTGCACTGGGCACTTACTATGTACTGGGCACCTACTATGTACTGGGCACCTACTCTGTACCGGGCACCTACTCTGTACCGGGCACCTACTCTGTACTGGGCACCTACTCTGTACTGACCACCTACTCTGCACTGGGCACCTACTCTGTACTGACCACCTACTCTGTACTGGGCACCTACTCTGTAATGACCACCTACTCTGCACTGGGCACCTACTCTGTACTGGGCACCTACTCTGTACTGGGCACCTACTCTGTGCTGAACAGCTACTCTGTACTGACCACCTACTCAGTACTGGACACCTACTCTGTACTGACCACCTACTCTGTACTGGGCACCTACTCTGTACTGGGCACCTACTCTGTACTGGGCACCTACTCTGTACTGGGCACCTACTCTGTACTGGGCACCTACTCTGTACTGGGCACCTACTCTGTACTGGGCACCTACTCTGTACTGGGCACCTACTCTGTACTGGGCACCTACTCTGTAATGACCACCTACTCTGCACTGGGCACCTACTCTGTACTGGGCACCTACTCTGTAATGACCACCTACTCTGCACTGGGCACCTACTCTGTACTGGGCACCTACTCTGTACTGGGCACCTATTCTGTGCTGAACAGCTACTCTGTACTGACCACCTACTCAGTACTGGACACCTACTCTGTACTGACCACCTACTCTGTACTGGACACCTACTCTGTACTGGGCACCTACTCTATACTGGGCACCTACTCTGTACTGACCACCTACTCTGTACTGACCACCTACTCTGTACTGGGCACCTACTCTGTAATGACCACCTACTCTGTACTGACCACCTACTCTGTACTGGACACCTACTCTGTACTGGGCACCTACTCTATACTGGGCACCTACTCTGTACTGGGCACCTACTCTGTACTGACTACCTAGTCTGTACTGGACACCTACTCTGTACTGGGCACTTATCTCAGTCCTTCTGACACTCTCTCGAATCCTGGTAGAAACTTGGGTTCTGGGAGAATACGTAATTTGCTTTAGACCACACAGTCAAGCAAGGCCAGCCCTTAGATTCACATGACCAGAGTCTGCTGTATCAAAATTTGCTCCCTGAGCAGCTCTTATATCCAGAACTCTCTGGGCCTTGGTCTAAGTGAGCTGATAGTTTGTAGGCCAGTCCCCTCCCATGCTTTCAAAGCTCAGTTTTGCTCAACTAACTCCCTTCAGTAGAGGCCAGACAGACCAGACTACAAGTGTCTTGAGGACAGAAGTGGGTTGAATTCATCTGTCTTCCCAGTACCTACCCAAAGGCTAGGGACCAAGGAGATTCTCAGTTGGTAGTGACTCCCTGTGCCAGAATCTGTCTGCTTATTAGTCCATTTCCTTCTTACACCAAACCAGTGAGGTAGGTTTTATCCACCCTGTGCTTGAGACAGGAAACTGAGACTCATGGAAAGGAGTTATTTTCTTAGGCTATGTGGTTCTATTACCTTTTAAACATAAAGATATTTTCTTGGCTTGGTGTAGATGTTTTAGGACACTTCTGGGCAAAAGTATGTTTATTTGTATTTTTAATTCAAATAAATCTTATTTTCCGTCTCCTCCTCCAGCATGACAGGAAATTCCAGCTCATTTGTACGGGGTGGGAGTTGCCCCCAAAGCTGGGGCTTATAGGGATGGAGTTTAGATAAGGCCCCATCTCTGATGTTAGTGCCAAGATGTCCCAACTTTTGAGTGATATTAATGAGCTTGGTCTTCAGAGCCCCTCATTGTATGAGTCCCCTCTGATGGGGGCTCTAGCAATGTGTCTATACAGTCAGGTATTCCTGCCAACTTCACAGAAAACACAGTATTGAAACTTCAGTGGGCAAAGATTGCCATCTGCTGAATTTCCTCCATTGCATATCCCCTCCTGTTGGCTAAAGTGGCATGGCCGTGAGTGTTCTGTATTTGTACTTTTTTATCTTAAAGAAAGCTCCCCAAATCTTAATGCTACAGGCCCCACAAAACCTAGTACTCCTCCTACTCTCCTCTATTCAAAGGAGGCAGTTCCCCCTCGACATAGCTTTTCTTGCAGCCCCAGAGCCACAATTCTCCACATAAAGTCTCTTGGCTTTTTGTTTGACTCCTTCAGAGGTTCTGCCCCTCCTGTGCTGAGGATGCGAGGTGGCAGTGGGATGCAGTGCTACACTTTTGGAAGAAGCAATTATCACAGTTTATTTTATCCTCTTGGAGAACCCCTGTTTCAGTAAGGTCATTCTCCATTTTCAACTTTAGCACCTGCCTAGGTCCACCCCCTCACCTCTGGAACAACTAATTACTGTTTGACTAGGGCTGTAGGAGAGTAGGGAAAAGCTTTCGGAAGGATTGTTCAGACCCTCAGAAGAAGAGTAGCTTCCCCTTCTCTTGAGTTGGCAAGGCACACTCATGCTCAAAAAGGTGAGCAAGTAGACCAAAAACTAAACACGAAATCAAAACAACCCAAAGGCACCATTTATTTTTTCTTCCTTATTTGGCTCATTCATTTCTTCCATAAGTGAGAGACAGAAAGATACAGAGACAGAGAGACAGCATCCACAGCAGGGCTCTCCTGCTGTGAATCACCTCCAGCCCCAGCCTCATGGGCACACACATGGCCCGCAGGGCATTGTGTTTCATTGCTGTGGTACCATCCAGTCCATCTAAAAGACAAATCGTTTTTCTTAATCACCTGCCCTGCTACAGTACTTACTGGGAACTTTTTGGGACACTGTCTTACAACGACACCGAGGGATGGTGTTGGAATCATCTCACCCATGGTGACAGCAGAGGACACAGAGACTAGAAGGGAGGACTCTCGAAGTGTTGGAGCTGGAGAGAAGCTTAGCTGCACTCTGCCTGGTGTCTGACTCCTCTCCCCAAGAGCTTCTTCTCCCCATGTCAGGTTCACAGATTGAGGAAAGTGGGCTCCCTGGAAGAAGTGGTATGTAAGTTAAGCCTTAAAGAACAGAGTTTCTGCTGGGTGACAGGGATGGGGAAACCACCACTGAACACGTTTCCAAGTGCAGATGCCTTTGTAATCGGTGTCATGTCAAGCAAGGGGGAAAGGCCAGCAGCAAAACAGCAGGCACGGGATGTGGTTGTTTTTATTCTCTTAGATGAAGTTCAAAGCAAAGGTCCCTGATATCCCCTGCCGAGAGAACATCCAGGTTGTATTCCTGCCCAGAGCAGAGTAAACAGGATTATAGGAACCTCAGGTGGCCTCAGCTGAGCACACTGGCTGCAGTCTGGCTGGCGCTGGGAGACGAAGGGAGTGTGTGTGGCAGAGATTAGGAGCTTTCCTGGCCTCTGGACTTGGGTCCCTAAGGAAACGCCTCTGTTAGGACAATCTATCTTAGACACTTGGCATCTCTATCTCTGGTCAGAAAATATGCAGAACCTTTGACTCAACAATTCTACTTCTAGGAATAAAATAAGAAGAAAACTACATATATGAGGATTTGCCACATAGTGTTTCTGGCCATAGGGATAAATTAGTAGCCTCTTAAATATCTAAAATGGGAGTAAGTTAGGAAACTTAGAGCACATATATATGACAGAAAAATATTAGCCATTAATAATCATGTGCTAAAAGATGATTTGTTGATAATGAATATCTAGGTTATTTTGCAAATTAGAAAAATAAGGAGTTAAGACAGCATGTACTAACTGCTCTCAATGATGTTACTGTATATTACATAAATGACATTTATTGAACACTTTCTATATGCCAGGCATAGCTCTAAACATGTTAAATGTATTAATGCAGTTTGTCATAAAAAAAAAAAAACTTCTGGAAGAGATATTTTTATTAACTTTATTTTATAGCTAAGGAGACTGAGCCACGGAGTGTGTAATTAATTTGTCTAAGAAAACACAGCAGCCCAAGTGGCATAATTATATGTGAATAAGGCAGTCTGGCTCAAGAGACCAGAAACCATGAAGCTAGCCACTCTGTGTGTGAGTATGCATAGGAGTGCATGCATTTGTATAGTTTTCTCTCTCTTTCCTGGAGCAGCTGTCACACAAATGTTAGCTATGTTTTAAATAATTGCTTCTTAGGAGAAAATAAGGCAAATATTTCTATTATGGGAGTGCATGCAACCGTTGTGGGCTCTAGAGGACATTTGTATCTTGAATTCAGAGAGTATGCTGTGTGCCCCATAGGGTCCTGCACAGGCCAGAGGTAGCAATCCCCCAACTTGCCTATTCAGGAAAACAGTGATTAAGTACCAGTGCTGTGAAGGTCCTGTTTTAGGTTCTGAGGATTCAGCCGTGAACAAGGCAAAGGACACAGGCCAGTGCTCTCATGAGTCTTCCATCCAATGGGGGAGGCAGGGAGGTAACCAGTAAACAAATAGCCAAGAAAAATATCAGCTGGAGTTCAGTGCTCTGTAGAGAATTGCAATTGGAATAGTACCATAGGGTGGGACCATGGACTTAGGAAGGTGACCTTTAAGAGGAGGCATTTCAGTGGAACTTGAATGACCAGAAGGAGCAAGGAGAGAGAGAGAAAGAGAGGGAGAGGAGGGAGAGAGAGAGAGAGAGAGAGCATAAAAAGCAAAAGCGTGAAGGGTACATAAAAATTTTTTGTATAGGTATTAATAAAGCAAACAGAAAACACTTCTGTTTTCTGGTGTTGTTTGTTAGTTTGTTTTGTTGCTAGAGGGCATTGTATACAGTAGAGGGGGCACTGAGTTTACACCACAGTCCCCTTTTTCCACCTCTCCCTCTATCAGGATTTTGGGCACACACACACACAGTACCCAGCCTGCTTTTCAAGCTGCTGGGATTTAAACCATGGTCAGCTATGTAGAACCCAGCTACCAATGCACAGTACTTAATCAGTGCCTTACAGAGTCTGTCCAGTACTATGGCATTGTGAGAGGTCAAAAATTAGTTAAAAATAAAAGTTTGAAAGTATATTAAAATAAATACATTACAAATCAAAATGACCACTCTGCATCTAAGGAAGTAGAATCAGTCGGGCTTGTTGGTGATGCACATGTGGTGTGTGAGGAAGGCAGAGGGTAGGGAGACCACATTAGTACCTTCCCCTGAAGTGGTGCGAGGCTGAGGTTTGGGGCGTGAAAATAAACACTCCTATTTGGGCCCCCTTAAATGGAGAAACCTGCTAGTCACAGTTTACAAACTGCCATACCTTCATCTCACTGGGTCTTCCTCCAGTGGGTTAGTTAGGACTGAGATGATCCTTCTTTTTTTCTGATGAAAAACAATGAGGCCAAATATGGGAAAATGATTATATGAGGTCCCATGGGGAGAGAGTAGTAGAGTTAGAGGCCAAAGTCAGATCTTCTGAGTCCATTAAGCATGAACCTCCCCAAGGCTGAGTCCTAGGAGACACCCCACATACATTTTTTATTACTCTAAGGCAGTACAGATGTTGAATAGGCTGGGGAGAAAAAAAATGGTCCATAGAGAATGCACATAAATTCAACCTTAATAGGTTGTAGAAGTGTGGTTGGGCCAA
>NW_006159930.1:1441646-1481772 GCF_000334495.1 Tupaia belangeri chinensis
TTAGAAACTACCAAGGATCTCTAGTGGCTCATGAACCTATTTAATCCCCAAAAAGTACAGTGCTGTCGACTACAACTTGACTTCTCTTGATGCTAAGTTATCCTAACATTTTTATTATTTTATAATGATTAGTTATTTAAAGTGTAGGTAAAACTACCCAACCCCATCTAAAGAATCGGCAGCCATGGGAGATGGTGCAAATGAAAGGGCTTTGTTGGATGAACTCCTGACTAGGTTTGGGGCCATGTTCATTGTCCCCAAGCATATTGTAAATACTTCAGGTTTCCTTTGGAGGTCACTCTCTGTGACTGACTTGAGTTCTGCCACTTTGGAAACCAATTTAAAATTCCAAAACATAGGAGTAAAAAGAAAAAAAAAGAAAGAAAGAAATAACACCCAGGAGCCTAGAGAAAATGAGTTAATATTTATTACCAAATTAGCTTTTACTAAGTCCCTGTTACCTCATTTACACACCCCAAACTCAATAGCCTCTTAAGGTGGCTCTGTTAAACTAGTTCTAAAGAAGAGGGAACTAATACCTAAAGGATGAAACAACATGGCCCCATGCTGGCTGTGACCCCATGCTGTCTAAAGCCAAAATCCACATACTTTCACCTATACCATATAGCCAGATGGGCCCTCCCTGCTTGCAAAAATGAAGGCTAACCAATCACAGGGGTGCAAGAATGGGTTGCCTTAAAATCCACCCCGTTTGCAGGTCCTCACCACCCTAAATCAACGATGTACATTATTTCATTAGGATGGTATGCATGCTTGGTTTATATTGGCACAGAGCAAACTATAAATTGTGCCATGGACCTATTGAAGCCTTTTCTCACATTGAAGATGTTTATAGAAACAGGAAACATGGCCTCTGCATGAATATACTGGTCCTCTCTATGTCAACATCATCATAAATAGACGTATCCAGGATCTCCGCCTGGCCTGTTTTCCATATACTCAGCAAACCCATGAGGTAGGTCATTATGACCAAGAAGGAGCAAAGAGGCCATTCCATGTGTCTAGAACATATCCTGACAAGAGAGTCTCTTGACTGAGGACCATTAAAAAATGCCACACCCTACATTCCACCCCCTCTCTGTTGCTAGCAGCTAGGCTTAGTCCTCTAGGATGTCCCTCCCCTTTTTACCTCTTTGAGCTGCAGGTTCTTGACCTGGGAATGCAGAGTTGTAGAGCCATTCTCAGTATCTGGAAAAGTGGGCCACCTGTGGGCTAAAAGCACTTTTGCTCTTACTCCTCTTTCCAGTTCAAAGCTTCCTATCCTTTATCACAGTGGACTCTCACAGTGAGGGGCAGTGTTTAGTATATCCATTTTGGAGGTAGAGAGAATGACATATCTCTTATTTGACTTCAAATTCCTCATAGAGCTTGCCACTAAACTGCCCTACTCAGATAACTTAACAGTCGTTGTAGATTATTACTGCCACAGCCATCAATATCTGTGCCTGTGAAAAGCCTGTCAGAAAATAGCCAGTATCTTTATAAAGGGTTCAGGTTAAACAGAATTTATGAACACGATTTCAGAGATGTGAGTAGGGTTAGAGACTAGCATGCAGGGACTTAACAATAGTGGAGAGCTATTTGCATCTCTTATGGGCTGTGATCCCTCTAAATTCACACATGGAAGTCCTAACAACCAATGCCTCAGATGTAGTTCTGACTGTGTTTGGCGATAGGTGCTTAGAAAGATAATTAACTTAAAATAAGGTCATTTATGTGGGTCCTAATCCAATACACATGTAAGAAGAGGAAATTTGGACACAGACACACATAGAGGAAAGACCATATAATGACACAGGGAAAAGACAGCCAGTCACAAACCAAAGTTGAATGTTTTAAGAAACCACCCCTGCTGACACCTCAATTTCAGACTTCTATTCTCCTAGCTATGAGAATTTCTGTTGTGTAAGCCAACAATTATGTGCTGCTTTGTTACAACAGACCTAGAAAATTAACATGCCTTCTAGTAAGCTTGAAATTCATGGAGAGGAGTAAGTAGCTCACCTTTCTACTCCCAACCTCTGATCTTCTGTTAGGATGGCCATGGGTGGAACTCAGCTGAAAACTATTATAGATAAGATAAGGGTGTAATTAGTACATGACCCAACAAGAGCTCTGAGTAAGGGATAAACAAATTTATTCATTTATTTATTCATTCAATAAATATTCATTAAATATCTATAATGTACTAACAGCTATTCTGGGTAGTATGGTTATAAAGATAAATAAGATAGAGTCTGGTGTCACCATAGGGCTCACAGTGGAATAGAAGGCAGAACCCAGAGTATTCTATATAAACACCTACTAAACAACATAGTCTGCAAGCTGATGGCTGCTATAGGAACATGATGCTATAGAAACCAAGAAAAGGGGTACTTATTCACCCGAGGGGTGGGAGAGATCCACAGAGGAGGTCCACTTCAGCTAGTCCTTGGAGGATATGTTCATATTTTGTATGGAAATAAGGGGAAAGGCCATGCTGGGCAGCGGAACGTGTAAAGACCTGGAGATGTCCAAAGGGGAGGATCCCTTTGGAAGGAGAAGCTATGAGATAGATGTAAATTCTATGGAGTTAGAATCACTTCTTAACTGTGGTGCCTCACAACACTATGTTGTCTATGTTTGGGGCAGTAAGTTGTACCTGTGACCACATAGTATGGTGACAAGAATTCTAGAGGTCTAGGGTTTGGGCTCAAGCTACAATGTTAGCACTTGCTCCCTATGTCATCTTGGACAAGTTACCCCTCCCGAGCTTTTGTTTTCTCTGTAGTCAGACGATCTACCAACACTACTGTCTTTTCTGTTCCAAGCCCAATGCTGCTGGCCTTGGGAGCCTATGGTGAAGGAAGAGGCCAATTCTTTATTGACCCTGTGTGCATATGAAAGGATTTCCAGTGCTGTACCCAAGTACTCTGGGAACTTGTAGGTTAATGCACTGCCTTTACACTTCCTAGGAATGTGGACATAGTTGGAGAAATAACAAAGAATTGCTTATAACCTGTTACTTTTGTTGGATGGTAGTCATGGTTGTTGACACGTTATGTAAGGTTTCTTCATGTATCAGGTAGTCTCATAGGACTCCTTGATCATACTTACCTTTGCACCTTGGCTCATGCAATGTCTGCCTCATACTTCCCCAACTATTTTAATCCTACCTATTCTTCAAGGTCAAGGTCCAGATTCACCTTCTGTAAGAATCCTTCCCAGAGTACTTCAGGCTCTTCTCTCTAGTCTGTCACATTTATGGACTCATTAGGCATTCATCTATTAGAAAAGTTTTGAGATATTGTAGAAGTGGGCCAATGTTATCTGTATCAGAAAAGGCCAAGGCAGGAAGAGAATCATACTAGGCTATTACACCTTCTTCAGTCCCACCTCTCCAAGCTAGTCCAGAAGGCACTAGCCTTGGATCATTATAAAATATGGGTTGAAGCAGGCTCCTCTCTACTTGAAACCAGGTTACTCTACAATTGAGTGCCCAAATGGGGATACTTTTGAGGATGAAAGGGAATGCTATTATAATGCTAGGTCAATAGGCCTAAACTAGGATAATGCAAAGCAAACTAGGGCATATAGTCCCTATGTGACCTCCCTCTCCTGTAGCCCAGCCAACCTGCAGTGTCTCAGCATCTGGTGAGCAGCTTATAGCTAACCAAATGTCCCTTGCTTGTTCTTGCCCCTGAGTCTTCACATGTTATTCCCTCTGCCGGCCTGAAATGCTATCCTCCGTACCTCTCCACTTCATTCTGAAATCTCAGGCCAAGGGGTACCCCCTATGTGAAGTATTTTGACCTACCCCAAACAAGGGAACTGCTTTCAGTGTATTTCATTTGGTTTCCTGTCATGTGGCTGTATTACCTCTGAACCATTGGCTTTTCCCACTAGTCTCTGAGC
This sequence comes from Tupaia belangeri chinensis, assembly GCF_000334495.1. Classification (NCBI taxonomy): domain Eukaryota; kingdom Metazoa; phylum Chordata; class Mammalia; order Scandentia; family Tupaiidae; genus Tupaia; species Tupaia belangeri. The sequence continues at coordinate 1,445,562 of NW_006159930.1, forward strand.
TCTTAGAAGTTGTGTCTCATTCATCTTTGTCTCCTGGCCCCTCATTCAGTGTCTACATCTGTCCTGCAGTAAATGAGGAGTATCTTGTCACCATTATTTTACAGATGAGATAGTTCACCTTTGCATTTTTGTTGTTCTGTATTGTCACTTCTTTTTCTGTTTAACTTTGGATGTGCAGGTCTGACATGCCAAGGAGGGCAGACTTCTTAAACGTTTCACATTGTGAAGATCAAGGCTTATTTCAGTAAAACTATTGTGGCCCCAGCATTTCCAGCTGCTACAGAACCAAAGGCATAGCCTTCTGTAGCTCCTAGAGGGGTACATCCTCTTCTCATATAGCTACATACCTTGTGTGAAAATAGTCAAGTAAAGTTTTCAGGGACAAGTGAGGAGGACAAGTGAGTGAAGGAGAGGTGGACTGGCTAATAATAGGTGTCCCAGTCCACACTTGCTACATTAATGACAAAATGATGAAATAGAGGACAGGAAAGAAAGAAGGAAAAAAAAAAACTATTTTTTTCTAATTTGACTTTTAAACTAAACTTAAATAACACTTTACAAAAGGGAGCTGGCAGAGCAATAGGCAGCATTAGCAGTGAAGAGAAAAGAATCTGCATTTATTGAATGTTTATAATGTAGTTAATGAATGAGGTGTTTGTTTATGTGATCTTACTTTAATTTCAATGGAATAACACTCCACCAGGGCAGATGTTATCATCTGAGTTTTGTAGAGGAGAAATTAAGGCTCAGGGAAGTTAAAAATGTTTGCAAGGTCACACAGGTTTAAACTGTGGGGCTAAGGAAGTTATATGAAAACCAGACTTACCCCCAGGTCTGTGAGACCCCACCTTTCCTGATTTTTTTCTATTTAAATGGGATGAATCTAGTTCTTCCTGGGACTTCTTAGAAGATTCACACCAGTCTGTATGCATCTGTTCTGAGAGATTTTGTTTTAAGAAAACAGTCTCATTATGTCATAATCACAGTTTATAGATACCATGAGGCCCAGGGCTATGCCATATTTATCTTGTGATCCGAAGAGAAGACCACAATGCTTCTCCTTAGGTTGCATATATTTTTTTAATTACTCTTTTTTAATAATTATTTTATTTATTATTATTATGATTTAATTTGACCAAAGACAGACAGAGAGAGAGAGATAGAGAAAGGAAAAGTGAGAAAGCAAGTCACTTCCAGGACTCAAATTTCAGTTGGCCATGTCAAGAGTCCAGCATCCTAACCACCGTGCCACCTGCCAGCTTCTACAGTGTGTATTCACTGAAAGTCTTAGAGCTTGCTTCTGGTATTTATGTGGTCCATCCATTCCTGCAGGCCCACTTCTCTGAGTCTTTTGAGCTCTTCCTTCCTTTTCTGCCCTGACTTTTCTATTTCACTTAATGTGATCTTCTGTAAGATACCTATACCTAATCTGTTGGAACTATATTGAAACTGTCTCTCAGGGTTCTTGTCATTTGTTAAGTCCTATGTCAGAGGAAAGTGCTCTCAACATCAAAAATCTGTAATATCAAACTACCTGTCTCCCACCCATCCTGCATCCTGAGAGTCCAGTTTTATACACAGGCTTTTAGCTCTGCCAATGTAGATTGGCTGGATCCTGTAGCTCCTTTAACATCTAGTCTTTTTCTTGAAACCCAACAATTCCTGGTGTGATTCAATCTTGGAGTTTGGTGTTGTGGCCTACAGGAGAAGCATAAGTGTTCTACCTTGCTAGGTAGAGTCTTCGGCATCATTTTCAAACAAGGAAGAGGAGGTAGCCCATATGTGGAAAGACTAGACCACTCCTGTATCCCAAAGGTCCAGGCAAATCTGGAATTCCAATGTTCTCAGGTTCTCAAGTGGCTCAACCTAGATGTCCTCACCCTACATCTAAAGGGTCCTGTTTCTCCCAACAAGAGTGCTGGCCCTAATCATGCCAGAGTAGAAAATGGGATTGTCATTAAAATTCTATTATCCTTGTAATGAAGTCCTGAGCCCAATCCTCAGCTTTTTCTGCTCTTCAGATGCAAGAGATGACAATCTCTTGTGCTTCCCAGGAGGCTTTCTGACTTTCACACTTTGCCTTACATTAGTGATTAATCACATCAAGCTTTTCACTGACTTTCTTCAATGCAGTGATAGCACACAGAGAAGTCATTTCATTCCAATCTTAACAATTAACACCCTCTTCTGTAGCTCATGAACATCTGATACATACACCTGCCAGGGCTTTTCCTGTTACTATAATTCTATCCCAGCTTCCCAGGAGTGAATATTCCCACCTGGCTATGGTGTACCAGGTGCTATCAGTACTCTCCCTGCCCTAGTGAAGGGATCTTAACTGCCAGCATCTGATAGGTGATTCAGCTCCAAAAGTCCCAATGTAGAGCCACTGCTGGTACCAACTGTCTGAAGTTAGATGCCTTGGGAAGCAGCCTCTGAGGCAGACATTTGCATTTGGAAAGTTTATTGATGAGTGCTTTTGAGAAACACCACCTGTGAGGGAGTAAGCAGGCAGGAGTGAGTGGAGAGAGAAGTTGAACTGGAATGCAGTCACAAACTGCAGTTTGGATGGCCCTTTTGAGTTGTCACAAATCGAGCAAGAGAACTTTTTGTACCTGTTATAGAATCCATCCATGGATATGGTCTGCCCCTAAGATGAAGGTAGAGCTTTGGTTGAGGCAGCCCTCTTCAGTCAAGGGTAATTCTTGGACAAGAAGTCAGCTGTGAACTGTCAGCAGGCAATATGGTTGGCAATGAGGGAAATGGTCTTAAGTGGACATCTGGGCAGCACACCAAGCATCTGCTGCTTGAATGGATATACAAAGAAATGAAGGAATATACTGCTTGCTTCCCTCCTACCTTGGAAATCCTGATAAGAGGGCTCTGATTTTCTGTGGTCTTTTTCCTTCTGATAATAATGGTTGCTCAATAATTATACTCAGTACCTTAGCATTAGGAAGAAACTTTAAGAATACTGCTATAATTCAGGGCCTGCAGTTGGCATAATGGCTGTGTCACTGCACTCCCAGGTAGTTGACTGCAATTCGAATCCTGGACCTGGTGACTTAAACTCACATCGGGCATGTGTGCGTGTGTGCCCAAGATCCCAAGAGGAGAATGGAGGAAAAGGGATTGTGGTGTGGCCACCCCCCTCCTCCCAATGCCCAGGAATGATTTCTTGCTTTCTGTCTTTCTGTCTCTCTGTCTTTCTTGTGAGCACATGCACCCTATATCAAAAACCTCTCCCTGCCAAAAAAAAAAAAAAATACTACTGTAAATTAATTTACTAATTTTTCATATAAAAAGTTATAAAATCTTTTTTAAAAATGTTTTTCAGAAATGTTTTTTAAAAATATGTATCATTTATTTATTTCACATTCAATCACTGCATATCACTACAGCATACCAATGAATTTTTCCATCTTGAATACACTGTATATTGGCTCAATCAAAGATATTACCATATATATTATCATCAACAGATACTTTTCCATTTTGTGTCCCTTAAGTGTTTTGCTTCTTTCTTTTTCCCCTTGATTAACTTGCCTAAAGCTGCACAGTGAATTTTTGATTGAGCTGAAACTTCATGCGTATTTTATCAGCCTCAGAAAGAGACTTACATATACATGGATTTCCTCTATATAAAAGATGTCCGAAGACCCAGAGTTGTTTGAAGACTCCACAGTCATCAAGAAACCTTCCCCCAAATGTGAGCACATTGTTTCCATCCTCAAGGTCACCTCAAGGTCTAACAAAGCTTCTGGAGATCTGTGTATCACATCTGGTTGTAGTTTAGCAACAGGAGAGATCAGGTGAAACAAAAGGCTACTCAAAACATTCCTTTTGAAGAGCCTCCCTGAAGCTCTCCTTGCCCCTTCTGATTCCATACCATTGAATAGAATCTTGTCCTGTGTGACTCCTCCAGTTGGAGCAGAAGCCGGGAATTTGATGGTAATTTGCCCATCAGAAAATAAAAGTTCTGTGTCTCAGCACAAAGGCAAAAGTAAATTTTTGGCAGGTAACTTGCAGTCTCTACCACATAGGTTTTGGTTCTGTAAACACACACACACATTTTGGAATTGCACCTGGACTAGTCTCTTTCTAGATGTAAGACCAGTTGAATGTTATTTACTCCCAAACTTTTAGTGTCTGTATGTGCAAAATAGACAACAATCTCTAACTTCATGTATTTTTTTTGAACTAATAAGTGAAAAGACACTTAAAACCATGTCAAGTACATGGATTAACAGAATGTTTTGGGAGACAGTGTCCCAAAAGAAAGGACAGCCAGGACAAAGGCTTGGTACATAACATAGCTTGGAGCATGTTGGAAACTACAAGTAGTTTGGTGATGTTTAGATAAAGGAGACCATAAGGAGGTTTTGTTATTGGAAGGGCTGTGGCTCTAACATTTGAAGATCAAGTGATTTGCTCCAACCCACCTCTCTTCGTGAATTCTGAACAGTCGTGATCTCCCCATCAGTGCCAGTCCTCCAGCCGTGGTGGATGGTGGAGGACACAGAGAACTACAGCTGGGGCAGGTTTTTTGTTGTCAGCCATTGCTAGAGCCACTTCCACTTTTATAGCTCTGTGATTCAGGATCCCCCTAGAACATATTTTTCATCAATTTGTTTGTCTGAAAACATCTGGCCTTAAGTTTCTTTGTGTCTTCTTGGCAGTTCCTGATTCTCTTTAAATAGAAAACACACAAGAATAAAAATGAGCAATTTTGAATCCCTACACTGTTCTAAACAGCCATTTTCACATGCCATCTCCTTGAAGTCTCACAAGTAATGAGCCAATTTTTTGGAGAGATTTTTGCTATAGGACATGTGTGCTCACCAAAGAGACAGACAGAGAGAAAGAGAGAAATCACCCCCTAGAGAGGATGGCCACACTGCAGTCCCTTCTCCTCCATTCTCCTCTCAGAATTTTGGGCATGCATGTGTTTCTGACTGGCATGAGTTTCAAGTCACCAGGTGCAGGACTCAAACCACAGACAGCCATGCGGGAGTCCAGCAATCTAACCATTACGCCATCTGCTGATCCCCTCCCCACTTTTTTAACAGATGAAGAAACCAGCATGCCTAAAGTTACACAAGAACAGAATGGGAAGTTGAATCTAAGACTGACTGACTTTAAAGTCTATGTAAACTTCTCCATCACTCTAAAGGTCCAGCTTGGTTGGACAGAACTTTGTTTTACTCTCTTCTTTCCTTCCATTCCTCAGTTTTACATTTCTGCTCATTGAGGAACTGTCTCTCTGAATTTTGAGCTTGACCTTAGTAGCCAATAATTCCTAAAGAGACACCCCTGGACTTACCAAGGTCAGGTTCTCCATTGGAGAATGGATCTTCATTTGATGTTCACTTTTTTTTTTTTTTTTTTTACTTTTAATAAGATATTTTCATGGGCAGGTTTTTTTTTGTCCCAAAATCATAATAAGATATTTTCATGGGCAGGTTTTTTTTTTTTTGTCCCAAAATCACAGAATGCTAAGCCTGTGAGGGACCTCAGTCTATTATAAAGCAACTCTCACTGTCGTACAAATGATGATATCAAGGCTCAGAGCAGGGCCGTGGGCTGCACATGGTCAATCAGGGAGTGAACACAATTTAACGTAATTTCATGAGAATGTTGTGTTTGGATTTGCTGTCTCCTACTTTGAATGGGTTTTTGGCTCTAGGAAGAGATACAATAAACCAAATATGAGCCTGGATATGAAGACTTGTGTCAGGAGCTGCTGCACTTTTTCTCTTCAAAGTGGGTAGGAGAGGATTGTCAGGTTTCTACTGTCATGGGATCAACATGAGAGAGTTGACTATTCATAGCGGGAAACCTTGAGGTGAAGAAACGTGTTGGACTGTATAGACATTGCAGAGAATAGTGTGTCTACAGGAGAGAAGGGAGCTTACAGACCATTGAGGACAATCTTCTTATTCTCTAAATGAGAAAACAAATTCAATGGGTGGAAGTGACTTGTCCAAGGCCACAAAGCCAGGGAGTGAATATAAATCTAGTCCTCATCTCTTGAGCACCAACACTTGGGTTTGACCTCTGCTTCTGCAGCTTTCTAGTTATGTGTCTTTAGCAAGTCACAACATCTCTGAGCACCAACTTCTTTGTAAAATGAGGTCAATGGCCTGTGGTCAGGGTAGTTGTGAGAATTAAGTGAGACTGTAACATAGGTGGAAGTGTCTATTCACAGTTGATATTCATTTCCAGGCCAGAGTCTCCATCCCACCTGAAGCCTTGAAAGTCTACCTCTGAGGCAGGGGAGAGAGGGAGTTGTCACTGGTTATTTTAAATAGAAAGGTGTTTGGAAGTTAGCATGTGACAATGCCTGATGTGCAGGGGATAGGAGCAGTGCGGTGTTTCTGGAGCACAGGTGTAAGCAGGAGCAGTGTATAAGGCTGGGGAGCCAGCAAGGCCCAGGATCTGGCAGGGGTTTGGTGGTTGGCTGTCATGTGGAATAGCCTATACTTAGTCCTACAGGTGAAGGGAAACCACTAAGGTTTGTCTTTTTTTATGTTTTCAAATTTAATTAAAATGTTTAAAATTTATTTCTAGAGAGAAAGTAGGGGAGAGGGTGTTTCATGCTGCCCTCAACCCAAGTCCTAGCTAATCTGGATTATGAGCATGTGTGTGTGCCCAGTATATTCAGGGAAGCCCCAGGATGTGAATTTAGAGCCCCTCTCATGATGTTCCAGCTGTGCCCCCTAACCCACCACCATTTGGACCTCCATTAAGATTTTTAACCCAGAAGCATCACTAGACTTGTGTTCTTCCAAGTCCTCTGTAAGGACTGTGCATCTGGTTAAGAGTGAATATTGGAGAACTCTCAAGAAAAGAATGCAGCTGTCCAGGAGAAAGCCATGGAAAGCAGCCTGAGTTTCTGAATTGTGCAGGAAACACGGGCAGTAAAAACCCCAAAACAAACTTTTTTTTTTTCCCACAAGATTTGGAAAATTGATCATCCTGGACAAAGAGTATGGGAGTACATTCATTTTATTTTACTCTTTGTATGCTATTAGCTTGGCCAAAGGTAAGCCATTATCATGAACTGTGGTCCTGTAGTGGTAGTGGCATCTGTGGCTTCTTAGGCACCTAAAACTCTGAAATTCTTCCCTCTGACAACAAATGGGAAAAGAGACACCTGTGTGGGTGGAGGGAGGGAAATCCTCATTATTCCTCTCTCCCCTTTTTTCCACTTTCTTACTCTCAAGATGAGTATTTTTGAAAACTATAAAGGAGGGCTGGAATAGGCTTTCTATCTAACACTCTAGGGAACTGAGATTTTGCATGTGGAAGAACGGGGAAAATATGGAGAGGAATGTGAAAAAGAGATCCCCTCAATCCCAGGATTCACATACCATGAATGAACTCAAAGCCATATAACAAAAGCTTTGAGAATGAACTACAAAGTAGGCCATTTCCTTGATTTCAGACTGGTTACTGGGTAGTATATACATGCCACAGACCCTAACAGCACTGCAAAGGCTTTAAAAACTAAGTGGGCATTAGAACCGCTACCCACAAACAATAGGTTAGGACTTGTGGTCTGAACTTAACTACATTGATTGAAATACACATACACACACACACACACACACACACACACACACAATGACACAAATCAACACCCTTAAGAGAATCTTAACAGGACCCAGAGTCTCATAGCATAATATTGAAAGTATCCAAGATACAATTAAAACTTAATCTAAGGCCAAGCAATAGAATAGTGGTAACACAACTGGATCCACATGGGAAAATCCTGGGTTCATATCCCAAGACTTTCCTGAACATGCTCAGTACATGCATACATGACTGTGATCTGGACTGACTGAGATAGGTGATGGATTGTGTCATGAAAACCTTGTTATGAGTGCCTCTCTCTCTTATGCTTCCTCTCTCAGAACAAATAAATAAGCTTGTAAAGCCTTTATCAATATACCAATAATTAAAAAAAATATCCTCTCAACAACTCTTAAAAGAATCAACAGACACCAATACCAAGCTGATCCAGATGGTGGAATAGGAGGTAAATACCAAAAACAGCTATTAGGATATACTCTACAAAATAAGGGCAGACATTATTGAAATAAATGGAAACATAGGAATTTTCAGCAAATAAATAGAAGCTAAGTGAGTATGAATGATGTGTTTCAGTAAATATTTATTTACCAAAACAGGCCAGATTTGTCTTGTGGACCATGGTTTTCTAACCATTGAGATATATCAATAGAAATGATCTAATCTTAAAAAGACAGATAAAAATGATTGGATAAAAAAGAACAGAGTTTCAGGGATGAGTAGAACAATATCAAAAGAGTTGACATTCATTCCATTAGCGTTCCAGAAGACAACGGAATCAAAAAAGATTAGTAGCACAAAAATGCTTGAAGAAATAATGACTGAAAACTTCTCAGAATTGAAGAATGACATGAATTCACAGTCTCAAAAAACTCAGAAAACTCCAAACAAAATGTACGCAAAGTAAACATACCAAGACACATCATGATCAAATAGAGTTGCCCTTTGTATCTTCATGATATTGATTCCAGTACCTCTTTCAGGTTTAAAAATCCACTAGTGTCCAAATCCCTTATACAAAATAGCTTATTATTCCTTATATAATAGCATTGGGCAAGCTGGTGGCATGGTGGTTAAGGTGGCTGGATCCCACATGACCAACTTCACAGTTCTAGTCCCAGACCCAGCAACACGCCTGGGATTTGTGCGTGTATGCTCAAAATCCTGAGAAGAGAATGTTTGGACAAGGGATTGCAGCATGGCCATCCAGTGAGGGGATATTTTCTCACTTTTCCTCCCTCTCTCTCTGGGGAGTGCACACACTCTGAAGCAAGTTAAAATAAATAAACAAATCAATATAATGGCATACTCTTCATAAAACCCAATCTCATGCTTTATATACTTTAAATATCTGGAGATTACTTAAAATACCTGATCCAATGTAAATGCTATGTAAATAGTTGTGATACTTTCATTGTCCAGGGAATAATGACAAGAAAAGACCTGCAATATTCAGTACAGATTCAATCATACAGAGAATATTAGCAAAAACTTGACTTTTTCTGTCTGCAGTTGGTTAAATACAGGGATGCATATACAAAGGGACAGCCTTGTAACAAGAATGATCTTCAAAGGAACCAGAGCAAATGGGGAACAATGATTACATATTTCTCATCAGAGAACATGGAGACCAGAGGACAATGGAATAACATTTCTAAAGAGCTGTGAGAAAATATCAATCCAGAATTCTATGTCCAGTGAAATATCCTTTAGGAGCAAAGGCAAACCTAAGATATTCTCAAATAAAAGAAAACTAGTAAGATGTATTACTGGAAGATCTGCTATAAAATAAATGCTAAAGGAAGTTCTTCAGGTGGAAAGGAAAAAATAACAAACAAAAACTTAGAACTTCAATAGTATAAAGGTAAAAGGCACAAATTAAAAAGGGAAAAGAGTTTCAATAGTAAAAAGGGAAAAGGCATGAATTACCACCATCAGGAACAAAAGAGAGGTTATCACAAGAGAACTCACAGAGAAGAAAGGATGATAGAGAATATACTGATAAATTCAACAACTTAGATGAAATGGGTCAATTGGTTAAAAGACACAAACTACCCAAACTCACTCAAGAACAAAGACATGACCTCCATAGTGCTATATCTATTAAAGAAATTGAGTTGGAAATTAAAAACCTTCCAACAGAGAAAAATTTGGGCCCAAGTGGTTTCATGGTAAAATGTACCAAACATTAAAGGAAGAAACAGTATTAATTATATATACTCTTTCAGGAAATAGAGAAAAGGGAACATTCCTATTCATTTTACATGGTCAGCATTATCCTGATACCAAAACCAGACAAACGCAGAACAAGAAAAGAAAATTAAAGTATTAGCAACACAAGTTTAACAATATATAAAAAGGGAAATAGTTTACAACCAACTGGGGTTAATATGAGTAATACAAAGGTAGTTCATCATTTAAAAATAAAGGATATAATCTACCATATTAACAAACTAAAGAAAAACTATATGATAACAAATGCAGAAAAAGCAACATTAACTCATGACCAGTTCAGCAGACTAAGAATAATAGATTCCTTTTATCTGATAAACATATCAACAAAAATCTGGAGTTACAAATTTCTACATAAATAAATCTCAAAGATATAATGTTCAATGAGAGAATAAATTATATTTATACTATGATATTACTTACATAACATTTTCTTATATGCAAAACTACTACATACTGGTTATAGATAAAGTAAAAATGTGTGCAAGGAAATGGCAAACATTAAAATCAGAATAGTAGCCACATCTGGGAGTGAGAGGAGGGAATAGGGCTGCCAATCAGCCCATAGAGGCCACAGCTTTATTGCAATCCTTGAATTTTGTTCAAAAATCTGAATCAAACATGAAAAAATAAGATTTGAAGAGCCGAGTAGAAGAAATATAGCCATTCATTACGTTATCCTCTATATTTTTCTGCATGATGAATATTTTAACGTTTTAAAACATATATTTAGAATATATGAATATTGTGTCAAAAACACACTTAGAATCTTATGGAAGGAAGAGCCTAGAAGGAGGGAAGATTGGATTTTGGAGCACTTCCTATAGATGAGGCTAATAATTCTTGAACATTTAACCACATGCCAGGCAATATTCTAAAATAGTAAGTGCTAGAAGTAGTAACTTATTTATTTTGCACAACAATCCTATGAGGTCTGGACACATACCCTCTTTTATACATAGAGAAATTAAAATGCAGAGAGGTTAAATAACTTCCTCTAAGTCAGAAAGCTAGAAAGCAGGGAGCTGGGATAAAAACCAGGCCATCTGGTCCCCAATCCTGAACTGGTCACCACAAGAACTATCCACTACACTGCTCTATTTTAAAACAATTATTCTGTTGTCTACTGTGTAGACTACAGTATAGACTCAGGCAAGGTTGGGGACAGAAGATGGCAGGCTATTATTATCTAACCTCCTTTTTTTATTGATTTCCTTACAGAATGGTTTATTCTTAATGCCAACCTTTGTTTGTTTTATATATTTGACAACCACTTTCCCCAGAAACACCTCATCTTTTCCCTTCATTTATGTGATGGCTTTTGCTACATTGAGGCTTCTACTTCCCTCTGGAAAATGAGACCTGATCTAGTGGCAAAAGAAAGAAGGAAAAGTTCAAGAGAGGTCATGAAAGGGCTAGAAATGATGGGATCTGGGGGTATTTCTTTGCTTTGTGCAGAGAGGGTAGCCTAAGCTGCAAGAGCATTTAATTCTCCCTGCACTGTGCATGTCTAAATTTCCCCTAAAGTTTCCGAAGGCAGACTCATATTTGACTGGCATCTCCCATAGCACCACACGGATGGTCTGCATGCCTGGATTACTCAACATCTAGAAGCCAAACTGGTCCTGGTTTGGGACATGATCCTTACTGTAGGGCCAGGGAAATGAGAAAAATGTGGACATTGAAGTAAGGTTTTCATAAAGCTCAGTTTATTCAGTTGAATAAACTTTCCTTTATCGTGTGTGTGTTTTTCCAAAGGGTATGTGGTTAAAATTTCTTTTTATGCGAGGATAGCGACATTAGATGGTAAATTAATTACTTTCCAATGTTATTGTTTTGCCAAATAAAAAGTTGGCAACACTCTGTCGGTGCCTCAAAGTTATTTTTATTTTTATTTTTTTGCTCAGTTAAATTAAAAAAATATCTGAGAATAACTGTCAAAGAGAAAAAGAGTACAGACTTTTAAGTCTCGAAAACATGTGTTTTTAGTTGTGTCACATATATTATCTCTGTAACCAGGAGGCAAATCACTGAACTCTGGCGAATCTTGGTTTCTTTACTAAAATAGTATAATTATACTCATCTTAGGGAGATTGCAAGGATTAACTTAGGTAATATCAGTAAGGACCATGTATGGTTTACTTCAGGCGTGTTTTGCTGCTCGCTCCCTTCTTGGTGGACAGAGACTGGATTTATTGGCATCACCAACCATCATCCACTTTAGACCCGGTTCAAATTAGGTACCCAAAACTTGTCTACTAAAAATTGTGATATGATACCACCTTATACCTATTAGGATGGCTACTATAAGTAATAATAATAATAATAAAAGAACAGAAACCGTTGATGAAAATGTGAAGAAATTGGAATTCTAGTACATTGCTGGTGAGAATGTGAAATGGTACACTCATTTCGCAAAACAATATGGCAGTTCTTCAAAAAATGTAGGATTACCCTATAACCCAGCACTTTCACTTTTGAGTATGGACACAGAAGGAATGAAAGCAGGGACTTGAATATATACCCATGTTCATTGCAATTTTATACAGCCAAAAGAGAGAAGCAACTCGGTGTTCATTAACAGATAAATAGGTAAGCCAATATGGTGTGTACTTACAATAGAATATTATTCAGTTTTAAAAGGAAGGGAATTCTGGCACATGCCACAGCATGGATGAACTCTTATGCTAAATGCGGTCACAGAAGATAAATACTGTGTGGTTCCACTCATAGCAGAGACCTGGAGTAGGAGACTCAGAGAAGAAGAAAATAAGATGGTGTTTGCTGGTAGCTAGGGAGGAGAGGAAATAGGGAGTTAATGTTTAATGACGATGAAGTTTCAGTTCTGCAAGATGAAAAGAGTTCTGTGGGGGGTGATAGTGACCCAATACTATGATGTACTTAATGCATTAAATTGTATACTTAAACATGGTTAAAATGACAAATTAGAGATAATGTGTATTTTATCACAATGACAAAAATGTTTAAATAAACAAAAAAAAATCCATCAAATTAAAAAGCTAATAAATGAATGAGAAGGACAGAACCACAAGGACACCTGAGACAGAAACCTTCCAAGCAGGGAAATAGCAAATGTGCTCGCTCCTCTAAAAAATAGCTAAAGGGCCTGCTGGCCTGAATAGAGTGAGAGTGAGGGAGAGTGGGAGGCAAATAAAGGCTGAGAGGTAGTCAGGATCTTGATCATACAGGGCTTCCTAGGACTGCATTTTAACTGAATATCATGGGATGCAGTGGAGGCAATAGCTAAGAGAGTAAATGAGTGATAGAGGGAAGGAGGAAGTCCTGGAAGCCCAGCTGCTGTGGATCTGTGACAGAGCTCCTGTGTTCTCCTGCTCCCCAAGCACACACCTGCTCTTGGGACTAAGCTGACTGGGACTCATGAGTCTGACTAGACTGTTGCACCCTAGAATGTTCTGATGGTGATTTGGCCTGAGCAGTGGAAAATGAGTAAGTCTCCCTCAGAGTTGACTAGGGCTCTGTCACAAATGCATATTGTTACTCTTAGTTTCTAACTGGGAGGAAGAATAGTGAAGGGTAAAGTAGTTATTTCTTTTTTCACACATTTAGATTAGAAACTGTCTGACTGCTCAGGGTAGGGACCCAACCAAAGTTGGCCTACAGGAGATTAGGCGACCGACTGGATGTTAGCCTCCTACCTGCTGGGTGGCTCTGTCATGCTCCAAAGGGACCTGACTTCTTAGCTCTTCATAACCTTGAAAAAAGACCTTTGGTGGGCTTTACATGAAAGCTCAAGCCAGATTCCAAAAACACACTTTGAGTCTCATCTCACTCTTGCATTCATTCATTCATTCATTTGATTCACTCACTGATTTTTTTTTATTTTTAAGGTTTTTGCCATATGGTACTTTTACTCATGAGGGAAAAACAGGGAAAGTGAGAAATCATATCCCAGGCTTGATGGCCATGCCATAATCCCTTCTCCTCCTGGGATTTTGGGCATGTATGCACGTGTGCCCACCATGACTTTCAAGCTGCCAGGTGTGGGACTCAAACAGCAGTTGGCCAATGCCCTAACCACCATGTTACCCACTGACCACCACGCATTGATGATTTACTGAGTACATAGTATATAATAAACACTGTGCCAGGTAGTGGGAATGTATACACAGACCCTGTCCTTGAGTTGCTCTCACAGTCCATGGTGGGATCAAGTAAATCTCGAACTACATATAGTCTGTTAAGTATTATGTTATACTGGTAATAATAATAAAATTAACAAAAATAAATTGGCTAGTATTTCTTAAAACTGTATACTTATTACATGTTCTAAGTGATTTGCATACACTGACTAATTGAATCCTCAGGAAAACCCTATGAAGTGAGTACTGGGATCAGCCCATTTTACTGAGGCTGCTGATACTGATACTGAAACACAGAGTAGTATTAAGTGGCAAGGGCATAGAGAATTGTGCAGCCAGCAGTAGCAAGCCTGGCACTCTGGCTCCAGAGCCTTGCTTAGAACCTTCTGCTGCTTCCACATGGGAACACAGAGGAGGATGGATCAGGTGTGTTTCCTAGAGGAGGCAATATCTGGCCCAAGTGTTGGAGGATGGCTTAGAAGTTGGCCAAATGGAAAAAGATGGGGGCAAAGGATAGGTGAGAACTTTCCCAATAAAAAACTTGAAATGGAACTGCACATGGGAAGCCAAGAAGCATGATAGGACACCTGCATTTGAGAGTGCACATAGAGGGAATTGGGCCCTGAGAGAGGACATGGGACAGGGCTCCTGGTAGGGAACTACATTCATTTCTTTAGGTACTGCAGAACCAATGTAGGGATTTTATGCCTGAAGTGACATGATTATGATCTCTACTTTAGGATTTTTGCAGGAGTTTTGCTCATGGTTTTGTGGACAGATACTAGCCATTATGTGAATGATAAAGAATTCTCTTGGACTGACCTGGTGGTTCTCCATTTGTACCCAGTTCCCACCCAGATCTATGTTCTGGTCTGCACATGCCATAGAGAGTATGCCCCTGTCATTGCACCAGGAGCACTCCCTTGCCTTCTGTCTTCCAGTTGGGTTTGCCAATGGCAGACATCTACAAGAGATGAAAGGGTAGGAGGAAAGAGGATTGGACTCTCCTCCCTGCCCAGCTCCCTCCCTGCTCCTCTTCCAGGAGCTGGGTTTCCCTCCTTACAACCTCGCCTCTGACATGGTTCCAACAACACCTTGCCCTCCTCTTGCCCATGATCAGGTGTCATCAGGGATCCTCACTGTTGCAGGTTTCTGGGTGTCTCCACATTCCTATTGGTTCCCTGCCCTTGTCCATCCCTTCATTAAATGCACTTCCAAATCTCCATGGCATAAGTCTTCTTCTTTTTTTAGAGATTTTTTTTTTAATATAAGGCATATGTGCTTGCTGGAAAGACAGAGAGAGAGAGATCACCCCATAAGGGGATGGCCACATCACAATCACTTCTCGTCCATTCTCCTCTTAGGATTTTGGGCACACATGCACATGTACCTGGAGTGCATTTCAAGCTGCCAGTTTTTGGACTCAAACTGTGCTTGACCACGTGGGAGTCCAGTAATGTAGCTGTTACACCATTTGCTGGTCCCAAGTTTTCTTTTTCTTGTTGATAATTTATCATGCTGAGAATGTTCCTGGTAATGATGAACAGTTCTTGAATACCTGTAGTGTATTTTGGGCTTTCAGTGCTTTTCTTTTCTTTTCTTCTTCTTGTTTATCTTTTCTTCTTCTCTTCTTCTTCTCCTCCTCCTCTTCCTCCTCCTCCTCTTCCTCCTCCTCCTCCTCCTCCTTCTTTCTGTTCCATTAAAGTCTCATCACAGCCCTGTGATTTAGGGACCATTTATATCCATTTCCAAAATGAGGAAACTGTAGCAGGCACATAGATGTTAAGGAACTTGCTTGGGATTGCATACACCTCTGGTCCAGAATCATGCAGCAAGGGGGAAACAATGATGGAATTCAAAATCAGGTTTCTGGATTCCAAAACTCATCCTTGGTTCACTGCTCTGGCCCACTGAGTAAATCCTTGCATATGCTTGATTTGTCAGATTCTGGAAAACAAGTAAGATCAGCAACAGAAAAATCTCTAAGGGAAGTGGACCTGGGGTATTCTGTAGAGGGTTAAGGAATGGAGGATCTTTAAGCAAAAGTTCCAGAACTTTGCCAGTCTACACTGATGGGCAACATGATATTGGGTCATCTAGAAAGAAAAAAACATGGACAAATAAATCATGATTTTCCCAACGACCCAGTAGTTGGTGATTCCCTAGAAGATCCCTCTCTTCATACTGTACATTCCTCTGGGGAAGGGGAACTTACTGAGCCCTTACCAAGTTCAAAAAGAGAGGAAACTCATTCCTCCAAGACCCACAACAGAAAGCTTAAAAGTTTATTTATAGAGAAGATTTTTATTATTTTAAAACATTGCTTGTGGGCTTCTACATCAAAGCTTGGGAAAAGGTACATGCTGGTTGCCAGTGGTCAAGGGAAACCACCTTGTTTTCTTGACACTGCTGTGGCTGAAACAACCCTTCCCAAAAACAATACATGGGGGAAGGGAAGGTGAAATCAACAGGAGGTTTGAAAATATTGTGGTTTGCTTTTGATTGTGTGTGTGTGTGGCGTGTGCTTGTCTTTGGGGCTAGAGAAGGCAGTGGAATAGATTCTACAACTAGCAACAAATACAGTGTCTCTTGGACCAGAAACTCCTGGAGCTGCCCTCATAGGATGCATATCTTCTCCTGTGGCCAGGCCCATCTGCAAAGGACAGTGATGATAACCCAGCAATGGAAGTGCCTTCACCTTGAAGGCACTGTAGCTCTTTCTCATCAAGTCTTTCATATTCTAACAAGAATGGCTGCTTAATCCTAAATGCCAGCCTCTTTAGGTTTATGATTTTATTTCAGCTTAATAAGACTTTGGAGACATTATTGGTATTCTTATTTGACAGATGAAGAAACTGGGCTCAGAGATTAAATATCATGTCCCAAATCACATGGCAAGTAAGAAACAAGCTGAGATTTAGCATGGGAAGGTTGGTGGTCTTGTGCTTCAAAGTAGTTCTGGGAATTAGCGTTGTCTTCCCATTTTCTAGATGAGGAAACCGACGTATTACGAGTTGCTGCAGACCAGTACTCGGGGTGGCTTCAGGCAGTGCTCCATCTGTAAGCTCTTGGCTGAGTCCCTCAGTTACTATAATCAATCATAGGCCCTTTGTTTCAGACCCAAACAGTTGCCACTACCTGCTCAGATACACATAGAGCCTTTCCTTGTGATGCCATCGGGCCTTCTGCAGGGTATCAGAACAAAACAAAGGATGCTGTTTGAATATAATATCACGGGGCCCAACCTCAAGAACACATCTGAATTTGCCTCATACTCAACCCTGAGAGGAATCAGACCTAGAGGGAATGTGTTTACCTGAACCGCCACTCCATAGACTCCTGCTGTCCTGTGTGCATGGCAATGCCAGTCACTAGCTGTGTATTGTCAAGCAGATTATTGCACCTCTCTGATTCTTGCTTTCTTCAGAAGACTGATGTAGGTTTCACAGCAGGAGTTCATTCTTCTTAAAGATATGTGCTGGCTGGGTAGAGACCCAGCAGGGCCTTTTGGGCCTACAAAGACATGGAACAAGACTGGTACAGAAAAGCAAGGTGGACACTGAAATTCCAAACTCTCCTACTAAAGTTAATATTTTAAATTTTGAAAGTTTTAAGCCACTGTAAAGATGGGCGCTTATGTTAACAGTTGTAAAATTCTGTTCTTCTTTCACAGAATTTCCAGAGCAGGTGGGCCCATACAAGCTATTGTGCCTGACAAGATGCAGACAGACACACCTATTATCTGACATCCTGCATGAATTAGAGGTCAAGGTCTGTGAAGGGGAAGTCCTTTTCTAATAGTGCTAACTGGCAATTTAAAGAATGCTCTCAGGGCTAGCAGGCAGCATGATGGTTAAGGCACTGGATTCCCACATGGGGTGACCGTGGTTTAAGTCCTAGACCCAGCAGTTTGAAAATCATGTCAGGCCTGTGTGCATGCATGCCCAAAATCCTGAAAAGAGAATGAATAGAGGAGACGGGATTGTGGCATGGCCAATCCCCTCTTGGGGGTGATTTCTCACTTTCCTTCTCTCTCTCTCTTTAGAGAGTGCACATGACCTATAGCAAAAACCTTAAAAAAATAAAGGAAGAAAGAAAGAATGCTCCCATCTGCACTGGGAAACAGTAAACTAACTTAACGATTTTTTTTTTCTTGAGGGTAATAGGAACTAAGGAATATGAAGACATTTTGTACACTAAAACAGTATGTGTTTGGTGACAGTTGTAATTAATCTTTAAAAGAATCACATCAGTGATGCTGAAGAAGTGGCATGTGATGGAGTCTATAGGAGGTGTTGCTTGAAAATATACTTGTGCTTTGATTTATGTTCCATCAGTAACATTGACATTATTTAGAGACTTTAATTAAAGGGGGAGAATATTTGGTTTTGTTTCTCAGAAATGGGTGCCTGGATGTTGAGAAACCATGCTTACTACCAGTCTCCAACTCACATGCCTGTAGAAGCCTGTAAGTGGGGATGAACTCCTGTCCTGTTTCAGTGAGGATGGTTTTTGCCAGATAGGAATGAATATCTAGCTCCTTCACCATACTACTGGCTATTTTTTGTTTTATAGGTTTGTTTTTGTTTTTGTTTTTTATTTCTATCTGCAGAGATGGGCTTCAGATTTTCTTAAAACCATGAATAAGCCCCTCTTAAATACATCTTTGGTGATCTCTTATGCTCATGAGACCCCTTTCTCTTAAACATTTCAGTTGCTTTTCATGGCAGTTAGTGGACAGTCCTTGGCATGACCAGGTAACTTTTCAGTCATCGGCTCCCTAAATTCTCATTAACCCGTGGGCCACCACTGCAATTTCTGCTAGTCTAGTGGTTTATATCACACAGTCTCTGTTATTTTGCTTAGTGAAATATGAACCTATTCTTCTTTAAGTCTACTGGACACCATGATCAAATTATCATCATTAGCCTCGAGGCCAGGGTCGCAGACCATGGTGTTAGTGTGGAAGGTATACAAGTTTCAGTCAGGTAGCTTAAGGCTGGTTGTCAGCTCTGCCATCTGCCAACCGAACAAGGGATATACTATCTCTGATCAAGCCTTAGTTTCCTCATTTGTACACATAGGGGAAAAATTAGTTGGTAGCTCTATAAGGCTTAGCTCACAGAGAATGTTCAGATACAATCTCTTTCTTCTATCTTTACAAACCTTACCTAATGTTCAAAACCCAATGCAGTCTGCAGCACCTCTAGAAAGTCTTTCATGACTTCTCCCATTCAAGGGACCCCTTTCTCTTTAAATTTCAGATGCCTTTCATGACAGTGGACAATCCTTGGCATTACCAGGTAAATTCATATGTTTGTGATGCAGTGCCTCAATTTGGTCATCAGCTCCCTAAAGGCATTTGTTTCCTTCTTATACTTTACTGATGACTAGGTACTACCTTCTATCAAACTTTCTCATGACACCTATGTAAGAGACTGAGCATGTCATGGATTGGAAGCTCTAACGAGACAACTGGCACACAAAGTTGGATAACTAGAAAGAAATAGGCAAATGTATAATGTTCACAATCACTGAAGAGACCAGCCATGTGGATGATAAAACTCGATCCCACTTCTACATCTGGAAAAATAATGCAAAGTACAGTTTTCAGAGGGGAAGCAAGTATGGTAGGCTAAAAGAATCCTCCAAAGATATCAAGTTCTAACCCTGAGAAGCTGTGGATTTTACCTTGCATGGAGAAAGGTGATTGAGTTAAAGAATTTGAGTTGGGGGGTCAGTTTGGATTGCCCACATGAGCTCTAAATGCAATCACAAGTATCCTTATAAGAGAAAGACAGAGATTTGATACACATGGAAAAAAAGGCAATGTGGGCTGGAAACAAAGGGAGATATTTGGCTACTATAGAAGAGAAGACAGAGGGAAACAATAAGAGAGAAAAGATGTTTTACACTCCTGGCTGTGAAGGTGATGACAGGGATCATGAGCCAAAGAACACAAGAAATGTAGCTAGCTCTAGACTTTGGAAAAGGCAAAGAAATGAAATATATTCTAGAGTCCTCTAAGGGCATGCAATCCTGCCTATACCTTTATTTCAGCCCTGTGGTAATGATGTTGGACTTCTGGACTCCAGAATTGTAAGAGAATAAATGGGTGTGCTGGAAGCCACCAGGTTTATACTAAGTGATAACAGCATCAATAGTAAACTAATGCAGCAACTGAGGAAAAGAAATAGAAGAAATAAAGAAATGAGAATGAGCTGTGGAATTAATGTGGTCTGCTTGAAATAGCAGCTTAGTAGAAAATATCAAACGATTTGACTGCTTACTCTAATAATTTCACCATCTGGCTATTTCAACTTGGCCACTTTACCTCTTTGAAGCAGAATTTCCTCATCTAGAAAGTGGATAATAACCTATCTGTCATATGTAGAAGCCCAAAAATAGGCTGAGGCTCTCATATTAATATTAGAGAATGACAAAATATCATGTATAGGAAGTAGGGATGGATTCTTATGGTCCTCTCATGGAACATAAAAACTGAACTTATGTGACCTACTGACGAAATGCAGTAGAACCCCCATTTACATCACAGAAGGAAAAAGAGTCAAATAGAGAAGTATGAAGTTGATGCTTTGCTGTCATAGTTTTACCCTTATATTTTAATTAATGCCTTTGATCCATGCCCAAAACAGAAATCTGTCAATAAGTTATCTTTTTTAGCCTCAAATTATACATTTAGTCAGCTTAAATTTAATACAGAAAATATTCTGCCTCTAGATGATGTTCTGCAGAGACCACTAAGGTCCCAAGACTATGTAATAGTCTGCTACAATCTAATTGCCACTCACTGGCTGGGCAACACTTGTGAAGGTTCTCCTTTTCCTTTTTTTTTTTTTTTTTTTTTTGGCTTAGTTACCTCTTCTGTAAAATGGAGATACCACCTTTCTCAAGGGATGTTTTGTGTAGTGGCTAAAATAACATGTGGAAAGTGCTTAGCCTGGGTCAACAATTTGTAGCTTCTTGGTACTAGTATTTGTTATCCAGCTTCCAATTCACTTTAGCAGATTATTTTATTTAAAATTCATTTATTTTATTAATGATAGAGACTGCATGAGAGACAGAGAGAGAGAGAGAGAGACCCTTGATGGGGGTCTCATCATGCTATAATCCTTCTCCTCTCC
Organism: Tupaia belangeri chinensis; assembly: GCF_000334495.1. Classification (NCBI taxonomy): domain Eukaryota; kingdom Metazoa; phylum Chordata; class Mammalia; order Scandentia; family Tupaiidae; genus Tupaia; species Tupaia belangeri. The sequence continues at coordinate 1,466,653 of NW_006159930.1, forward strand.
CCCGTCCGTCCCTCATCCCGTCAGGTTCTTGGCCATGCACACATACCTGACAACTTATTTTCAAGTCAACCTGGTGATCTGAATCCACAGTCGGACCTGTGGCTTCGACCACTGCAGTTCAGTTTTGGAGTTTATTAGGCTACCAGGCTGGGCCAACTTCAGTAGAATTTTAATCTCCTGTGTTCTTGAACCATTTAGCCTATGTAGGCAGGAGCCTTGAGTTACTGAAACAGTAGAGTTTAGTGATTAAGAGAGATAGAGACCGATCTAAATGTGCATGCTATTCCCACCATCACTGGCTGTGTGATACGGGGTCAATATATAAATTTTTAGCCACAACTTCCTCCTTTGTAATAAGAAATAATGCTGGAACTTATCTCATGGGATTCTGCAGATTATGTACAACAATACATTTAAAGGGTTTAGCATAGCTGGCATCGAGGCACTTAGTCAATACTCATTGAATTATTGGGTTGTCAGGAAAGTCATGATGCATTTTTGCATAGAAAAACAGAAAAATACCTTATAACTTTCCCAACAACCGAATAGGCTCTTTTGGTCAGATGTCTATTTTAAAATAGAGAAAAAAAACGTCTGAAGATTTGAGGCAAGGAATATTACTGGACTTTTCACTTTGGAAATTGCAGCAGGTGTATGAGCTGGGTGCACTTTAAAAGGTACAGGGTTCTCAGCTGTTCTTAGTATTGTTTCCAGAAGCCCAACTTTTCAGGAAATAAGACCTCTCTCTCCCAGAGACCTAGGAAAAATCCCATGGCCAGGAGGCAGTTGAATTGTGACCTTTATAGGCAAATTTACCAAGAGCCTCTGAGAGGGAAGAAGCCAAGGGAGCTCCCCGTCCAAGTGCACCGGGCTGTGGGAATTTCCTCCAGGGCCTTCCTGGGCCTCCTGGCCTTGCCTCACTGAGCTCCTTGCAGTTTCTATCAGTGCTGAAACTGCTCTGGAAAGTTCAGCTTGAGAAGAGGGAACTAGGGTGTCTTAACGTTTTTTCTCTTTCTTCTCGAAAGTTGAACAGCAAGGAGACTTGATTTCAGAAATCTTAACCCAAACCAAATGCTTTTTCTGACAAGGCGACCACTCGGAGGAACACCAGAGCTTTTTGACTTTGGGCAGAAAGAGACACTGGGCAGAAGCCAAAGCACTCCAGAAATCAAACGGCACAGGTTCACACGCCACCAGGGACTGCTGGAATGTTGCTTTGTTTTCAACTCTGAATTTATAGTCCAGTGCCTCCTTCCCCACCCCCCGGAACGTGATTTATTATTGTGCAGACTCAGTGGCTTTTCTCCAACTTTATTTCTTTCTGCAGAAATAAACAAGGATTTTACAGCTTCATAACCTCCCCGGAGTTTGTTTGTTCTTCCCTCTGTACAGTGTGGGCCATGTTTGTTCCCTGGGAAAGACTCGTCTCTAATTATTTTCACATTTCAACAGCTTTTGTTTCTTCTTCTTTCTCTGAGGTTTATAAAATGCTGATGGTAGATTTGCTTCAGGCTAAACTGTACCGTAAATGTTTCCTCCCAGGCACATGAGAACCTCAGCGACTGGGGCCATGTTGCCTTTTCTCCTTGTGAAATGTGCCAGAAGGAAACTTGAAAATCCTGAGACACTCCTTTGGATGGCTGGAAGAAAAATATGTAACTTGGTCTAAAGGAGAAAATCTGCTAATCTTGTCCAAGGAGCCTTTGACAGTAAGGTATACATGTATGACTAGGAAAGGGCCGGGGGTCTTTCTGCCTCCAAGGACACGCCGAAATTGAATGCACTTGAAGGAATAAGGATATAGAATATCAAAGACTTTAATATTTCAGCAAAATCTTGCATTAGGGAACAGGGAATGGTTTGTTTTACCTAAAAGATATGAACCTAATCTTGATGTTTGAAGGCTGAAGACTCTAATACTAGCGATCCTGGGTTCTGGGAGAAACTGAGGCCCAAAAGGTGTGTGTGCCATCTGCTTCTCTCTCTGTAATGTGGTGGTCAGTGTCTCTCTTGTTTCTGTACAGTCTCTCCCCTCAACGATCCCCAGACAGCACTGCAGCCTCTGGCTTCAGCTGCTCAGATGCGTGAATCTAGTCTGCAGTTGTTGTAAGTCCCAGACCTGCCCCTTGGCATACTACCTGATATCTGACAAGAACCTCAATTCAACCTATCTGAAATGGAATTTTTTGCTTATGCCCCCTCTGTCCCCTCCTGGAATTCTCCACTTGGATGAGGGCACCATCATCCACCAAAACCCCTCTTAGGAAGCCTAGAATCATTCAAACTCCCCTCTTTCTTATCTGATCAAGTCTTTGTCCTGTGCATCCTATCCACCGGGTACCTCTGGAATTTGTCTAAATCTCTCCTTTCCCACAGCCTTTTGCCTCATTCAAACTCTTACTGCCTCACACTTAGGCCAGTGCGATAGCCTCCTCATTGACCTCTCGGTAAATCTCACTCCCACCACCCCAGGTAAAGAATTATCTCCTGATCTATGACTGTATTCTGACCCTGGGTCACTACTATCTTGCATAGAAATTGCCTGTGCTCTTCTCACCCCACCAGGTTTGTCCAAGACCTTAGTGCCCCAGAGCCAGCTCCAGCCTTGTTTTGTCACTCAATATCTTAACCACTCACCCATCCATATGGCTAGCGACTGCCCCAAATACTCACTGCACTCTTCTACACAGTCGGCCCTCCATATCCACAGGTTCTGCATCTGCAGACTCATCCAGCTGTGGATCAAAAATAATTTGGGGGAAAAAATCATAAAAACAGTACAACAATATATATTAGTACATATAAAAAATGTGGGGCCAGCTACTGTGGCCTAGTATTAACACAATGCACCGTGATGCCAGACCCATGTGAGAAGGGCCTGGGTTTGCATCCTGGGTTCTGTCTGTACACATCAGGTGCTGACATGCCCGTGATCTGGAGTAGTGGAGGCTAGGAGTGGATCACCAAGAGCTAGTTGGCCCAGGCAGGATGCTGCCTTTGCTCTGAGTGTGGTCATCAGCACGTGTGAGCTTAAAGTATAGAAATCCAGGTCTCTGAAACACAAGTGCCCATGCAAGAATACACCACCGATTTTACAACTTGAATTGCCAGGGAACAACTTGAATTGTCAGGAAAATAGTACTTAAGTTTCCTAGTTCATGCTTATATGAAGGGACTTCAAAATTTGGGGGAATGTGGAATTAAAGCATGAGTTTATTTTCAGTGCAAAACAGTTCTGAAGTCTATGCATGGTTGTTTTCATAATAAGCATTTTCTATGAAGTTTTTGAAGACCCTTCGTATTGTCCCCTTCAGGAGTCCCCCCACCTTCCAATATACACTTACACACTTATGACCAGAGTTAACGGGATCAGACAGCATGTATTCCCTGACCATACACGTACATATATATACCACATAGACACATGGCTCTATTACATGTGTCACATGCACAGACACATGTTTTAGACCCATATAGCATCTACATATCCTACACACATACATATGCACTTGTACCTTCAGACATGCAATTTTTTTGCCCTAGACTAGCATTGGGGGATATAAGTATGGTAGGCAGAAAAATGTCCCTCCTCCCTCAAATATTCTAGTATTAGGGTTCTCTTGGGAGACAGAACCAATAGGATATGTATAGATATATAAGAGGGGATTTATTGGGCAAGTCAGCTTACACAATTATTGGAATTAAGACTCACACAGACCATCTGCAAGCTGGAGATCCTGGTATGCCAGTAGAGTGTTTCAGTTCAAGTACAAAATCCTCGGTGACAAGGAAGTAGACAATGTAACTCGGCCCAAGGCCAAAAACCTAAAAACCTGAGAGACCACTAGCATGAATCCTGGAGTCCAAAGGCAGATGAACCTCTCATGTCTGAGGCAGCAGAGGAAGCCTATCTTGACCCCTCTCAAAAGAGGTCCACTCATTGTATGTATTTATTCTCTCTAGATGACTCTTGTTTATTGGATGGTGCCCACCCACACTGGTGATGCCTTCCCTACCTTGTCTATTCGGACTTGCATGTTAATCTCTTCTGGAAACACCCACCACAGACAGACCTAGGAATGCTTTACCAGGTTTCTAGATGTTTCTTATTCTAGCCAAGTTAATATGCATAATTCACCATCACAATTCCTGTGTCCTAATCTCTGGATCTTTTGAGTATATTATGTCACAAAGAAAAAGAGAATTATGATAGCAGATGGAATTAAGGTGGCTAATCAGCTGACCTCAAAATAGAGATTTACCCTTGTTTATTTGGGTGGGCCCAATGGAATCCAAGGGTCCTTAAAAGGTGGAAGAGGGAAGCAAGAGTCCGTGTCAGAGTGATACGGTATGAGAAAGACTACCAGCCTTGGGTGACTCTGAAGATAGAGGAAGGAGCCATCAGCCAAGAAATGTGGTGGGCTCTAGTCGGAAAAGACAGGAAAAGAGATTCTTCTCCAAAGCCTCCAGAAAGAAATACAGCCTCCCTATACCTTCATTTTAGTTCAGTGAGACTTTCTACCTCTGGAATCATTAGATTTTACTCTATGTTGCTTTAAACCCCTAAACTGTGGCAATTGTTACAGCAGTGATAGGAAATTAATACAGAGACAGACACAGTTCCCGGCTCATGGAGTCTCTGATCTAACAAGGAGACAGACACATAATCAGGGTGCTGGACTTCAGAGTAAGAAAAGCTGTTACAGCATTAGCCCAGACTGCTGAGAAAACACACAGGAGAAATCCCCAACCTACGCTCCGCATGGAAGGAGGCTTTCCTCCTGGAAACTCCATGAGCACAGAGGCCAGAACTGATCAATGTCAGCAACACCTACCACTGTGCCTGCACACACCAGGTGCCCAGCAAATATCTGTTAGAAGAATGAAAGGGGGAGGGCAAGATGGAAGAAAGATGAAAGAAAGGCCCAAACTAGGACCTGGTAGATAAATAGAGTTTGAGATGAGTGAAATGAAGGTGGGTAATGTGTTCCAGGCAATAGACCAAAGGACTCTTTAGAGAACTAAATAAAGATTAGATTGGCTGGGACACAGTGCCCCATGGGGAATGGGGAAAGATGAGTTGGGCAGGGCACAGATCATGAGGGGCCTTGTCAGCTATAATTAGACACTTGGTCTGTATCCTGTGTGCAATTCTCTCTCTTCTTAGGTTATATTTTATCATCTTTTAAATGGAGTGCCTTTGTTTGATCTCATTTATGCCAAATAATGTTTGTGAAAATACTATGCCTCTGTCTCTGACAAACCTCAATCACTCCTTCCATTTTAGCAGTGGTTTAGGATCTGTTTCATTAATTATCATTTTGGGTAAGATGAAGTGGTCCAGAAGACAGTAAGTATGGGATCTATAATCACAGCCATCTGGGTTTGAGTTCCTACTTCTCGATTTACCAGCGAGTTTAATCTTTAACCTCTAGTTTCCCAATCTGTAAAGTGGGATAAGGATAATGTTGGTCTTTCCGTGATGATCAAATTAGCTAATCCACAAAAGCGGTTTCCAAAAGGGCCAGGCATATGCCAAATAGTCCACAGCAGTTATCTACCAAATTCATTGCTCTTTATACAGTTATTATCCACCAGCAGGTAACTATCTTGCTGGTGGGTCTTCACACCCTTTCTGTCCTTCAGTACTCTACCCACACTCTAGGGAGCTGACCTGCCTGGGCCACATCAGTAAGCTGCCTTGCCTCCTACCCTCCAATTGGGCCCATCCTAGGGAGGCATCTACAGCAGATGCAGGAAGCAGTAGAAGAAGCTGGGGAATTTATTCTCCCTGACTCCCTCTTCTCAGATTGCTGGGCTTGCCTCCTTTGCTCTCATGGCGGCCTCTCTTCAGGGGGCCTTCTCCTTGCAACTGCTCTCTTTTGGCTCTCAGAATTCTCCTGGTAAGACCTAGGCATGGGAATGGCTCCCCACTGTTGCAAGCTCCATGATTTCCTTTGCCCTCAGGAGTGGTCTTTCCATTAGTTCTCTCTAAGTAACCCAGTTTGAATGGGCCTTCTCTTTTTTGTTGGAACCCTGACTGAGATAGCTGTCTTTCAGATATTGGGACTGCTGACTTAACAGGCCAAAAACCTCGCTTTGATAAGGATTCTTTGTCCCTCTGGGTCAGGTTTAGGACATTTGTAAGGTGAAGATACTATCATGAGATTATTTCTTTCTCATTCTGCAAGAAACTTTCAAAACATCAAGATTTGGAAGTTTAATAGATGATGTGATCATATCCCATCCTACGAAATGAAACCCAAATCAAGTGACCTCAGCAGAAAACTGAATTGTAGTGGTTTTCCTGCAGCCAAAAGACTGTGAGTCAGAGTGGTCAGCTAAAGGCCTGGAGGGAAAGGGCCCCCAGTGGGACTAGGGACACTCCAGCCATCCTGCTTCCCTGAGTCAGCTCCTCCTGTTCCCTCCAGCCATGCTCCATGGTGTCCATCTGATTCTCCAACCCCCTTACTTGAGGCTCTCTCCTGCTGGCCACATCATTGAAATGGAATCTCTTCAGAGTCCTTCTCTCACTATGGCTCTGGTGAGAGTCATGGTGAGAGAAGACGTAGACGTTCAATCACTTTCATATTTATCCCCACTCAGAGTTGACAGGCCCAGCATCTCCACAGCCTTCCTTCCCCACCCAACTCCAGTCTCATACCTTGGTACCTTTTTTGTCCATATCAGGTCTTTCTTTTCTAGACTCTGAGTTTGTTGGGGTCAGGAAAGGTGTCTTTGCAGCCTTGGCACCCAGCTCAGAGTATGTGTCTGAGAAAGTGCTCAGTCTAGCTTGGTGATTAAGAACACAGGCTTTCGTGACCAAAAAAATACACATTTGAATCTTGACTTTCCTTGTCTTTAATCTCTCACTTCCCATAGTACCTGTTTGTATCATCTGATATACCAATCTTAGATAAGGCATTTCATCTTCCTGAGTTTTATTTTCCCCATATGTAATATGCAGATGAAGTTATCCCCTATGGGTTGCAGTGGGAATGAAGTGTGATATATATACAAAGTTTGTAGAATACATGGAAGCTATTATTATTATACTAATGAAAAAACATTCTGAAATTAGAAACCCATGTGCCCGCTCATCAACTATTTCAAACTAGATAAGAGAACAAGAGAAATATCAGAAGGTCTGATCAAAGTAGAAAAAGCCTCATGTTTCCATCAACACGTTCATCTGTGGTTAGCAAGGGCCAGTGTCCTGTCCTTGTTATAAGAACAATAGAAGAGGACCCTGGAATATAGGATAACTTTTTAGGGGAGCTGAGTAGGGTACCCTGGGTCAGGCTGTGACTCTCAGAGGAGATGACTTTTGAATTTAAAAATGACTGAAAACAAAGAGACAGGATAGTAGGATCTGAGGACCATGGGAAGAATGTTCCAGGGATAGTGACAGCCAATGCAAAGGTCAGAGGTGAAATAAACCTGTACATTTAAAGTCAGTTGGAAGAGACAAAGTCAAAGGGTGTCCAAAATTCAATGAAATGGTGAGTCTGAGTTGCTCAGGCAACGATAGATGCCATCTTTCCACAACATCTTCTGTATTTTGAGGACCACTGTGTGCTAGTGGAAGATGCAAAAATCAATAAATTAAGTTTCTATTTCTGGGGCCAGCAGTTAGCATAATGGCTATGTTGCTGGAGTCCCACATAGTCGACTGCGGTTCAAGTCCCGGACCTGGTGGCTTAAAACTCACGCTGGGCGCGTGTGCGTGCGTGCCCAAGATCCCGAGAGGAGAATGGAGGAGAAGGGATTGCGGCATGGCCATCTCCCCTGGGGGGTGATTTCTTGCTTTCTGTCTCTCTTGCTTTCTGTCTCTCTATCTCTCTCTGTCTGGCGAGCACACGCGCCCTATAGCAAAAACCTCTCCAAAAATAAAAGTAAAAAAAAAAATGTTTCTATTTCTAAGGAGCTCATTTTCTAATACAGAAGGAAAAATATTCATATTAAAAATAAATGAACTGGGCCAGTCAGTGGCATAGTGGTTAAGGTAGTTAGATTCTACATGGCAAACTATGTGATTCTAGTCCTGGACCTGGTGGCTTGGGAAACATGACAGGTGCATGTGCATGTGTGTGCAAAATCCTGTGAGAAATGTACACATGTTGGAATATTCACTTTGTAAGCTAAGTAACATGGGACTGAATGTATAAAAGAAACTGAAATAAAAAGAAATAGAAAATTTAAAAAAAAAAGAAATGGAGAAGGGATTGTGGGATGAGCATCCTCAATGGGAGATGCTTTCTCACTTTTCTCTTTTCCCTCTTTCTCTCACTCTCTTTCTCTCTGTCTCTTACCAGTAAGAGAAAGCACCCTGTAGAAAATTTAAATCAATCAATCAACCAACTAAGACCTGGCAAATGAATAGAATTGAAAATAAGTGATCAGACCTGGGAGATGACGTTGCTATAGATGTAGATATAGATATAGAACATGGACATGGACATTGTGTACATAAGGATGTGGATGTGTATTGGGGAAGGCAGACTCATGCAGTCTTTCCAATCTTCTCAGTAGCATAAGGAAGGCAGACTCATGCAGTCTTTCCAATCTTGCTCAGTAGCATAAGAATGGGCTTTAGGGGGAAGCAGCAGTTAGCGTAATAGCTATGTCGCTGGACTCCCACGTAGTCGACCGCGGTTCACGTCCCGGACCCGGTGGCTTAAAACTCACGCCGAGCGCGTGTGCGTGCGTGCCCAAGATCCTGAGAGGAGAATGGAGGAGAAGGGATTGCGGCTGACCATCCCCCCTGGGCGATGATTTCTCGCTTTCTGTCTCTGTGTCTCTCTCTGTCTGTCTGGCGAGCGCACGCGCCCTACAGTGAAAATCTCTCCAAAAAAAAAAAACAAGGAATGGGCTTTGGGCCTAGAACATATCCTCACCAAGAAATAAAGAGGTCGTAGTCTCTGCTGGACTTGGCACTTTGTGTGGGAATATCTTCCCCTGTTTCAGACTCAATGTGGTCACTTTTGCTCTGCTTAAGCATCTGTATCCTATAGCAGCTGGCCAGCTCCACTACTGTATCCCTCCTCTGTGAGGAGGGGATGGGGTCCTTCTGCTTAGCACAAGAGGATGTGTGCAGGTCAGTTTTCCTATATCAGCTGTCATGATGAACCTGCTGGCCATGGAGACCCACACTACTGAGGCTGATCTTGTTCTCTCTTTTTTCTCTGTGAGTAAAGTCTTGCTCTACCCAGTGTTCATCTGCATTAGCAATTCTGCATTTCCTTGGCAACTCTGATACCAAGATGCAATGGGCAGAAGTCCTTGGACAGGAATAGATGCTACTTGTTCCACAATGCGAATGCAGAAATTGAATGTGAATATGCATATGGATATGTTGATGTAGATATTAATGGAAGATTGAATGAATAAGTGATGGAGCAACTGAAAACACATATGGAAAAGGGAAAGCACTGGGGTTGAGCAGGTAAACAGGACACTGGAAAAGGCCAAGGTAGGCAGATCTAGCATATAAAAGACATGTTCATTACTGGGAAGACATCAGTTTGGCTGGAGCAGAGGTAGAAGTAATATCTGGGAAGTAGCAGAAGACCAAGTAGGGAGGATTTGGGATGTCTCCTATAAGCCTATTATGCTATTTATACTTATACAATTAACAGACCCTTCTATGGAACATCATAATGGCCAAATTGTCTACTACACACCTGAGTTCAGAGAAACATACATTATTTCTCCAGTTTTCTTCATAGGAATGTCGAAGTGCACAGATGGCTTCCACCTGAACTTTTTGCATGAAAGTTCAGGGATCTAAAATTCAATATTCAGTGGAAATATAAAAATATTCATTTTAGTCTTTGATGGGGCAGAGGGCTTAAAAGGTCAGTGGTGATGACTAAAAACTAAATGCCATAAGTTTCTTTGTTTATTATATCTTAAATGTTAAAATAAAATAATAAGAAAAAGAATCAGGAATGTTCAGAAAAGTAAAAATTTTAAAGATAACAAGATTTGAAGTGGCCAAAACATACCAGTCAGTAGACTATAGGGACCTTCATGATATCTATCCATGTGGTTCTGTGCAGCCCATGGCTAAAACCAGAGTTTGTTAGACCAAATAACTCCTCCACTGGTTGGCAAAGCAAGCTTTGGAATGCTGATACTACAATATATGACACTGAATATGATCAGAATGGTTTAGGCCTGAACTTTTAAAAACAGGTTTTCCGGGAACCAGCAGTTAGCAAAATGGCTATGTTGCTGGACTCCCACGTAGTTGACCGTGGTTCGTGTCCTGGACCCGGTGGCTTAAAACACGCCAGGTGCGTGTGCATGTGTGCCCAAGATCCTGAGGGGAGAATGGAGGAGAAGGGATTGCAGCGTGGCCATCCCCCCTGGGGGGTGATTTCTCACTTTCTGTCTCTATGTCTCTGTCTGTCTGATGAGCACATGCGCCCTATAGCAAAAATCTCTCAAGAAAACAAACAAACAAACAAACAAAAAACCCACAAACAAACAGGTTTTCCTAGATGTCCACTAGAACTGTAAAAAAGATACCAGTAAAGTACCATGGAATATGGTATAAGTTTTGAGCAATGTTACTTGCCAGTGAGTCTTCTAGGTTGACTTAGTTGCCAATTATGTCACTAAATTTAACAGGAAACAAAAATACTTGAGTCATTCTAAGGGTTATAGGCTGTGAGACACTGAAATTTTTGTGGTCATCAGCCCAAAGTAGATTTTCAGAAGGGTTGATATTAAGCTGTACTTTCTGCTAATAATTAAATAGAAGATTGCTTGTCCATTGATATAAGCCAAAGAAAAGATTCTTTTCCCTTAGTTTCTATGGGAACTTAGAGTGGGCACGTTTGTGCTATCATCCAACCATGAAAGGTAGGATCAAGTGCTGGCCCTGGTAACTATGAAAATACTGAGTGATGGTGATACCAACAGAAGATTGTATCTTTTTTAAAAAAGAACAGAACAGGACTGGGATGGCAGGATCATGTTTTGTTTTGTTTTGTTTTGTTTTGTTTTGTTTGTTTTAGAGAGAATAATGATTTGGAAGAGTTTCAAAAAATCAGGGTGTGTGTCCACTTTGCTTGTCCTTGACGTATTTGAATTGATTTGTGTTCAAGGCAAGTGGAAGCTAAGTGTCTGGCCCTAGTATAGGTCGTAAGTCTTCCCTGTGCTCTGCAGTCTGACAAAAGACAACCTCCTACCCCTCGACCCTGAAATCATTGTAGAGGAGTGTTCTTTCAGTGTGTGATACTTGAGCCAGAACTCCAACTTGTTCTAGACTGTATTTCCTGCACATCTACCTGAAGAGTCCCCAAAACCAAATATCCCACTTTCCCTGAGGGCCTCCAGCTCCAGAGCAGTCCCATGTTAGAAGCCTTGGGAACCATGAGTGGAAAATATGACTCCTTTTTCTTCATCGTATTCCTTTTTTTTAGATTCGAAAAAGCAGGTGCAAATCACAACTGAATTTGAAACCCCAAAAGGGGCCAAAGCAAATTGACTTAACAACTGAAAAAGCTTATTATAGCAAAACCTGGAGGAAAAACTTCAGCTGTGGCACCTCTAAGCAATGATCAACTCCCTGGCTGATTTCAAAGCCCCCTCAGGACTTCATGTTGATTGAATCCCCATGATCTAGCCTCATGTGAGGGCTGAGTGGGCTATTCCTGAGCCAAATGTCTGTGGTTGTGGGTAAATATATTGATATCCTAGCAACTTGCAAAAGCCACAGTACCTTAGATGGGGTTTGCTTTGCAGCTTGTTAGCAAGAGAGCAGGTTGGAGATAGGGGCCTGGGGATATTTTGAGCTAAGCAAAGAGGATCTTGGTAAACACAATTCCTTCTGGTCATCTTTGGCTGCCCCTTGCAAGTTGGAGTCATATTTCCAACCAGCCTTCCAGGGTCTTCTTGAAATTTGAAGTTCTCTCCCTCTTTTAAAAATGAAACCAGAATCACTCATTGACCAAGCTTTCACAGAGTACCCAGTGACAGGCTCTGGGCAGGGTGATGGAAAGGAGATGATGTTTAAGACATGGTTTCCACTCTCCCAGAACATGCTGTCTAATGGGAGGACCTGCTTCTGCCTCCCACCTTGGCATTCTTGCCCTTGCTCATTCTTCTTCACAGAGTCCTATAGGTTCTCTCTCTCCTTTTCTGGAGGTTTCGCTTTATTCCTTCCCAGCACCAAATCATCTATGCTTCCGGGATGCTCTGTACCTTGGTCACACATTTGTTTCACATTTTCACTAGCATGAGATTGTCTGATAGTCTGTTTATATCTTCTTCCAGGCACATTCCTTAAGCCTGGAACGGTTCCTGGCACGTGGTAGGCACTTGGACATTGCTGATGGAATGAATGAGTGAATGAATTCACAAGAAAAGTGAGCACTCTGAAGCCTAACTGCCCCTGTTTAAACACTGGCTTCACTGCTTACTGGCTGAGTGAAGCTAGCTGACTTATTTAGCCTCAGAAGACTCGCCTCTTCTCTCTGTAAAATGAGAAGAAGATCTATGTCACAGAGCTATTTTGGGGGTGAACTAACTCTTGTTAAATGCCTATCAAAATGCTACCAACAGGTAAGAGTTCCACAAATCCGTGATGTGAGAATCACTAAAATACCTCAACTTCAGTACCTGTTATGTGCTTGACACTCTGCTAGTCACTGAGAATGTAAGACGAATAGGGTAAGGTGTCTGCCTTCAGTGAACTCTCAGTCTGGTTGGGAAGACATAAGTGCTCACAGAAGTTCAAAGGCTGTCTTCCTAATAATTGTGATATTAGGAATACAGTAGAGGGGCACCTAACCCAGGCTGGGGTGCAAGGCTAGATTGAGGAAAAACTCACAGAAGTGGAGCTGGGCATCGTGATAGCCAAATGGAAAATCAGATTTAGAATCTTTAAGACCTTCCCCAAGCATTGTCCTAATATTTCCAACATGTCTCAACATTTCCTTTTAGAAAGCCCTTTCTATGCTATATTGTTGGTTATTATTATTCTTTGAGTTGTGTAAGCGTATTGTTTAATGATTTACAAAGCACTCCCACACACTAGACTTCATTGATCCCAATTTCACTGTGAGACAGATAAAGCAGGTCCTATAATACCCAGTTCATGAATGAGGAAACTGAGACCCAGAGAAACCACACCACTTCTAAATGACATTAGCTAGTCATAATCCCCAGGGCTGGCCCTAAGACCTGTGCCCTTTCCAGCCTTGTGGTCTGTAAACTCAGCAAATCTGAAGCCCAGTGTCCCTGCACCTTTGCCTCACTGTTTTCTCTGCCTACGATATTCTTCCCTTCCCCTCTGTTTATCTGACTCTCCTCTTCTTTGGTCTCTGCTCTAACCTAGCTCCCTAGAAAGTCTCCCTCTCCACACAGCCTTCAGGGGTTTCTTGAACTCCTAGAAGTCTCACTGTCCAGGTTGTGATGGATAACCTCTGGCAACTTGTTTATGGTTCTTTTCATCTGCCCATGTCTGCCTTCCCCATGTGGCTATGGGCACCTGGAGGAAGAAGCTGTGACTTCTTAATCTTGTGAAGGTCCTTGGCATTTAATAGATGGTTACTAAATGTCTATTGATTAGGTGAATGGCATCAAAGTTAATTAGACAAGCTTCCCTTTAGGCTAACAGAAACATACTTGTGGGAGAATTAGGCTAGTTTTTCAATTTTTTAGGAATTATTTTATTTAACTTTATTTATTTATTTAAATTTGACCAGAGAGAGAAGAGAGAGAGAGAGAGAGAGAGAGGCAGAGAGAAAGAGAGAGAATAAGCTGCCAGGTCTGAGACTCAAACTGTGGTCAGCCATGTGGGAGTCCAGTGCCCTTAGCCACCCTGCCACCTGCCAGCCCTAGTTTTTAATTTTTATTTATTTATTTATTTATTTATTTTTGCTATAGGGCATATAAGCTCACCAAAGAAAGAGAGAGAGAGAGAAATCACACCCAATAGCCACATCACAATCCCCTCTCCTTCGGTCTCTGGGATTTCGAGCAGGCACGTACATGTGCCCTGTGCATCTCCAAGCTGCTGGGTCTAGGACTTGAGCTGGACAACTACATAGTCGACCATATGAGATCCAGCTGCTTCAACCTCTACCCCACCTGCTAGTCCAGTAGACTAACTTTTATTAGACAAATAGGTCCTGGGCATGGAGAGGAAAGACTAGTCTCTGAATCACTAAGCACCCAGTCTGACCAAGAAACAGCAAGTGAATATTAGTAGTTGTTTACAAAGTTTCAAATCGAGTAAGGTACAAGGTGTAGTGGGAGGACCCAGGCCATGGTAGGGGAGGGAATGAAGAGAAGAGATAGAAGCAACCAAGGGAAAGAAAGGCGAGATCTGAAGAAGTTCTTACAACATGGATAGGAACTGGCCAGGACAAAGGGTGACATGGTGGGGTATATGGAAAGGGACTCCAAGGTCTTGAAAAAGTGTAAGAACAACAAATAGCTTAGAGTCATGAAATGGACATAAAAGTATCATGGGGAGATTGTTTAAATACCATTCTGAAGCCCAAACAGATTCTGCCTTCTAGATGGATGGATGGAACATTCATTCATTCAGAAAGAATAAAGAGGATCTAAAGAGGAGATCTAGCTAAAAATTGAGCTCATGACTCTGAATATTAGAATCATTAGTATTATTAACTGTGTGTTAGCAAAAGCAACTTAGTTGTATTATTAGATAATAAGAATATAAAGTTAAACAATTTTTAACATTACTCTTAATCCTTCTATTTATATATAACTACTTCTAATATGTTGGTGTGGGTCTTTTCAGTCCTTCTTTTGAGTCTTTATGGTCTATATGTCTGTCCAATTAGGTATCCATATCCTCCTACATGTCTGTCTATGATCCTTCTGTACATCCATGCATCCATCCATCCACCCATCTCTCCATCTATACTTCTCTAAAATAAAAATGGACTCATGTAGTGCATTTTGTAACCTAGATTTTCTGACTATTACAAGAATCCAGTTATGTCTACCTATTTTTAATCATATCTTAATAGCTGCACAATATTAAATCCTATGAAAGTACTAGTTAGTTTAATGAATCCCCTACCTTGTTTTTTTTTTTTTTTTTTTTTGCCCTTTTTAAAAATATTTTATTCACTT
>NW_006159930.1:1482080-1502427 GCF_000334495.1 Tupaia belangeri chinensis
CTACCTTGTTTTTTTTTTTTGTTTTTTTTTTTTTGCCATTATCAAAGATATTTCAATGAATGTTGGTATTTTCCTTTAGTCAAAAATGTAGCAAAGGGATTATCTTTCTCTAAAGCTTATGAGCTCTGGGTTAACTGAGCAAACTTGAACTTGATGCAGGGTCATGTTTAATCCTCTGACATCAATCAGCTGCCCTCTGAAGTGACATCCCTTCATCTCTAGTCCATCGCTCCCTGCAGCAGCCAGGCAGGGCGGAGGGGCCTCCCTCACAGTGCAGGTCCATTAGCACAGCCATCAGTGGTCACAGGCCATCTCTGGCTGATAGACTTTGACAGCACCAGCCCTCCCTGCATCCTCACAGCACCAGTGATTCAGAGCTGTCAACCAACACAGCTGCGAGGAAACGCCGCGACGGATTTATAGTGTGCAGTAATGACTTTGTGACCCCCAAATGGAAAAGCAGATGCCTTTGAAATAAGCCTAGTCAATGTGGCAAAAGAGGGGAGGGAAGTACTTACCTTATAGGAAAATTCAAACCATCCTGTCACTTCCTTGAAGCTTCAAATATTGAATGACTCGCCATTTCTTACAGGAAAAATGCCATGCTTTTTAATCCTTCAAAGAAGTAATGAATGTGGTGCAAAGAAGATGGCCGGAAAACCAGAAACCATAGATTCTAGCTGCTGTTCTGCTACCCACTAGCTGTGTGACCTGGGCAGGTCACCCCCTTCTTGTGTTTCTTTTTCTCAGTCTCTAAAGTGATCATGCTTAGATGATGTGTGAGTGTCAAAAAAGTGAGTCAGTGACAAGTCATACATCATTCAAAAAGCATTTACTGAGGGACTCCCATGTGCTGGGAGTAGAATTGAGCAAGATGGAGCAGTGGATCTTGTGCTTGGGATGGGGGTTATGTGGAAGTAGGAGACAAAACTATCAACAGGGTGTCAAATAGGGATGTGCTACATTACACTAAGTGCGGGATGGAGAAACCAGCTCAGCACCTGAGTTGGGTTGCATGGTCAGAGACGGGGACCTGCAGCTAAAGTGACCTGTAGCTAAGGCTGGGAGAGAACAAAGAACAAGCCATGAAGGGACTGAGGGAAACAACAGGCTGAGCGTTGCTGTAACAAGCTTCAACTAACCAAATGCTTATTTACTGAATGGCCCTCTGCTAGGTTCTGGGAGTCCATGGGTCCATCCTCATTGGGGTTACAGTGAGGTAGAGTCAGATGATTAAGCAGGTGATTGTGATGCAATTTGATGAGCACAGTATTGAGCTGGAACTTGGATTGCTTCTGGGAAGGTGTGACAGGGACCTCTACTCTAAGAAAGTCAGGAAAGGTATCCCTGAGGAGGTTGAGAGCTAACCTACTCATGGCCTACCTGCCTAGTCTTTGACCAGCCACACCAGGGATTCTGCAGGACCCTAAATGACTGCAGTAATTTGGAGAAAGCCTAGGACATTGCAGAAAAAACACATGAGACTCATTGAGGCATTCAATAAAATGCTCGTGCTACTGTCATGTTATCACTTACCACAGTGGTTCTCAAACGTTGGAACATCAGAAACCCCTGGTGAGCTGTTGAAACATAGAAGACTGGGCCCTACTTCCTAAGTGCCTGATTCAGGGAACTGGGGTGGAGCCTGAGAATCTGGCCTAGCAAATTCTGGGTATATGGGTGCTACTTGATTGGGGAACCACTTTAACAAGTACTGCCTTAGAGGGAGTGCTTGACTTTCTGGGTATAACCTGGGCAGGTCATCCCCTTCTTGTGTTTCATGGCACCATCTGACTCTACCTCACTCCAAACCCAGTGAGGATGGAAACTGCAGTTCTCATGTTTACCTGTGGACCCCGAACTCAGCAAAGGGACATTCAATAAATAAACATTTGATTAGATGAAGCTTGTTATGGCAATGCTCAGCCTGTTGTTTTCCTCAGTTCCTTCATGGCTTGTTCTTTGTTCTCATCCCAGCCTTAGCTGTAGGTCCCCATCTTCCACCATCCAACCCAACTCAGGTGCTGAGCTGGTCTCTACCTTCCCGCCACTTAGTGTAACGCAGCACATCTAGTTTTCCTCAAAGCTGGTCGAGGACGCAGAACAGAATCAGGGCAGGATCTCCCAGTCCCGGCCATCAGACCCGTTCCAGCCAGGTTTGCACTTCATAGAGCAGACCCCAAATACCTAGCTTTGGTTTAGCATTTGTGTTGTAATATGCAAACAAACTTCACATTTTCTTTTATTTTCTGGGAACAAAAGGAGAGGGGTTTACCAACTACTATGGTCTGGATGTTTGTGTCCCTCAAAATTCACATGTTTAAATTCTAATCCACATGGTGATGGTCCTAGGAGGTGGGATTTTTGCAAGGCGGTTAAATCATGAAGTCAGTGTTCTCATGGATGAGATTAGAGCCTTTTAAAAAAGACCCTAGAGAACTAGCTAGCCCTTTCTACCATGTGAAGGCACATTAATGAATCAGGAAATAGGGCCACACCAGACACTGAATCAGCACCTTGATCTTAGACCTCCAAACCTCCAGGACTGTGAGAAATAAATTTCTATTGTTTATGAGGTACTCTGTGTGGCATTTTGTCATAGTAGCCCAAAGTGACTGAGACACCAAGCCAAACACACAAGCTGTAAACACACATTTTCAGTTTGCCTTCTTAGGTCGTCCATCCTCATTTCTTTTTTCATCAGTCATGTGGATGCTAAAGTTCATGCCGATCCTCTACTCAGTCCCACTCTGATGCCCTCTGGGCTCTCGAGACATCTAGACAAGCCTCTCACAGGAATATTATAATGTATGGAGCCTTGGCTTTGCAGCCACAAGGCTCTGGATCTAAATTCCAGGCCAATCACTTAGCAAAGACCCTTTAATAGAGTTACTTAATTTCTTTGAGCTTTACTAACATGATGGGGGTAGGGTATACAATAGCTTCACAGGACTGATGGGACAGCTTTAACTAATGGTGAGCATTATACCTCTGGGGCACAGTAGGTGCTCAATAGATTAGGACCACTCACAATGTCTGGTAACACTCAGTGCTACAGGACATAAATTGCTGGCTCTAGGCCGACTGCCTTCTCTTTCGCTTCCCTCAGGCCTCCAGGGCCACAGTGATGGGCCATATCTCCATGCTGACTATGCCTTCCATCATGGCACATTACAGGCCCTCGATGACATTTCCTTCGTCATTGCAGTCATTTTCAAAGACCTTATTTGTCTCTAGAGCACTCCTCTAACTTCCTCTTCATTATCACCAAAAGAATCTTTGTAAAGCAGAGACCTGGCCATGCCCCTCTCCTGTGGAAAACCTTTAGAGACTCTTTACCACGCAGAGCAGGGATTACACTCCCAGAATCTATGGAAGGCAGGAGGAAACAAACAAGTGCCAAGACTGTGGGTAGGCAATGAGGAGCAGTGGGGATTATGGTCAAGTAGAGCTTGGCTGTCTAAAGGCATTCAAACTCAGAATGCTGTAAAGCTCTCCATGGGCCAAATAAAGCTTGTCCTGAGACTAAAGGCATGGCCTTGACTCTAAGTATGTGAGAGCTGGCTAGGAGAATGCAGTCCAGGCTCCTGAGCCCAGCTTGTAGGATTCAACCTCCTTGCTATGCCCTTTCACTCTTAAAATTCATATGACTGTCACATTGTTTGCAGTTCCTCCACACATGCCAAGCAGATCCTCAAATCTGTGCCTTTCCTCAAGCTTAGACTGTCCTTTCCTTTCTTCATTTGGTGAAATCCTGCTCACCTCTTTAAAATTCAGTTTAGGCAACACCTCTGCCAGGAAGCCTTCCTTCTACTCATTCCTAGATGGCTTATGTATCTTTTCCTGATCCACCATCCCCAATACCTATTGCATGATTTTGTGTGTGAATTCAAGAAAGTCACTGCTTTTCTGATCTTTCATTTCTTCATCTGTGAAATGAAGGGGCCAAACTATGAATATTTGGCCTATTAGGTTCTCTGGCTTTGAAACTGCTCCTGTGATAGCTTGCCCTCCTTAGTCTTACCCTCTGGACATTTCTTCTTTGTCCCAAAGGGGCCCGATCATCTCTGTGGTTAGTTTCTCCAGACATGCCTGGCTTGACTTTCAAGGGCTCGATTCACAAGCCACTTAGCAAAGGCAGTCACGAAAGAACAACATAACATCTGTTCTGGGCCTTTGTGGAGGACATGCTTCACATTCCTCCCCTCAAAGCAAAATTGATTGGCCTTGACCTGGGGCTGCACCAGGGAGAAGAGCTCTCAGGGGGCTGGGGTGCCATGCGGTGCCCAGATGAGGTCAGTTACCACATGGCCTCGGTAGCCCTAAGGAATGAGAAGTATTTGACTTTCCTATTAATCATTCAGAAGAGTTATGAGTATTTTGGGTAAATTTGACAGTTTGCATCTTGATTAAAAAGGAGGACTAAGGTTTGACTCCTACAAGCCTATGGAGTGTCATTCCTCTGAGATAGAACCAGAGGAGCACAGGGGTAGGAAGGAAAAGATGATGTGCAGGAAAGATGAGGAGGTGAGAGTGTGTTGTTCATCCAGTTTAATCTCAGATCTGATCCTTGAACCCAAGCTAAAGGATTGTTTCTGTCATCCTGAGTAGAGATACTCCTCCAAAGGCAAAAATTAGTAGAGGCATTTTTTAATGATGATCTAAAATATAGCTCTTTGACACATCCATGTATTAGTCAGTGTGGGTGAGGAACAAATTAATACCTCAGCCAGTTACCCTTAAAACTTTTGAAGACATCATAAATCTATTCCCCATGTAAAACAAGTTCTTGGGTTTTTTTTTTTTTTTTTTTTTTTTTTGGTTTGTTTTTTTCAGCCTATCTTCATATGGTAAGTTATCCAGGTGTCTCATCTCCTAGGGTTCATCCTGGACCCCCCTCTCCTGCAATCACAATGTATTGGTGACTTTCACAATGTGAGACCAGAACTTCACATGCTTGCACAATTGCAGAGAACAGAGCAATCATCTCAAAGTGCAGATGCCATTAGGCAGAGACAGAGTCAAGACAGAGCCCACTTGTGCTGATCTCCAGTTACCTGGGGTTGATGGAGAAAATATCAGAAAACCAGTTGGGGAGGACATTAGCCTTTGTAATGCACAACCATTTTGCATGGAATTTGCAATGTATCTACTGTCTTTCTGGGATCCCATGGGCCATGTATTTGAACAAAGCCAGCACACCTATAGATGCAAAACAGATACATGTGCTATCAGCTGGCCCAAACCAATGAAAATCACAATGTTTCTTTTCTTTTTTTTTTTTTTTTTTTTTTGAGAGGTTTTTGCTATAGGGTGCGTGCGCTCACCAGAAAGAGAGAGATAGAGAAACAGAAAGTAAGAAATCACGACCCGGGGTGTGTGTGTATGGGGGGGGTGATGGCCATACCACAATCCCTTCTCCTCTATTCTCCTCTTGGGATCTTGGGCACGCATGCACACATGCCCAGCGTGAGCTTAATCCACCGGGTCCGGGATTCGAACCACAGTCGACCACATGGGAGTTCAGCAACATAGCCATTATGCTAACTGCTGGTCTCGAAAATCACAGAGTTTCTAAAAGCAGTAAGTATAGTTTAGGGGGAAAGCCTGGATAAGAACTCAACCTCTTACATTTCCAACCAACTGACTTTCTTTTCTCATTACTAACAATCATATAGCCTCTGTTTTTCTTCCTACCACTCTTCCAAGAAACTCACACCTTTCCTTGACTTTCCTTAGCCTAATATTCTAGAATAACAATTTTCTCATTTCATTTGAGACCAGATTTTTCCTAATTCTTTTGAGAGCTTATGATTTCCTCTTTAAGATTAGTCCCGTGAATATTGCACAACACTGCAATGAGACCAGGAAAAAATGCTGCTGTCAGCCTGTCCCAGTGGTTTCAGCTGCTACCTATCCAATAACATCTCCCCCAAATTGATCCCAAACCAATATCTGGAGCCTGTATCCAAAATTGTGAACTACACCTATGCAATGGGACCTCTCCATGGGCATCCTCTTCCCTCCCTCATCCATTGCTTGAATTGTCTACTATGGTTTATGGTCCTATTAATGGTCCTACAATCACAGCACTGTGATGTCGAGGAAGAAAGTTTGTGTTTCTTGGGTATTTACTGTGAAACTTAATCTTACAGTGAAAATAACATCTCTCTTTATAGATAAAAAAATCGGGGCATGCTCTCTCATGTTCCATATCCAGTCCTCAACAAACACAGAGGAAATTCATACAACTCAATAGTGAAACAAACAAACAAACAAAAGCCAAAAAGACAAAGAAAAAAAAAAAAGAAACCCACTTAAAAACTGAGCAGAAGACCTGAAAGCACATTTTTATAAAGAAGATATACAAATAGCCAACAGGTGTGTGAAAGATTTCAATGTGGCAAATCACCAGGGAAATGCAAATCAACACCACGTGTGGGAGATATCACCTCACATCTGTTAGGATGGCTATTATCAAAAAGACAATCCATAAACAAATGCTAGCAAAGATGCAGAGAATAAGGAACTCTCATACATTGTTGGTGGGAATAGAAACTGATATAGCCATTGTGGATAACAGTATGAAGGTTCCTGAAAAAATTAAGAACTACTATATGATCCAGTAATCCCACTGTGGGTGTTTGTATTCAAAGGAAATAAAATCACTATCTCAAAGAGATTTCTGCACTCTCATATTCATAGCAGTATTATTCATAACAGCCAAGATAAGTCAAATTAAGTATCATCAACATATAAATGGATAATAAAAGAGTGGTATATATACACAAAGTATATTATCCAGCCATAAAAAAGGATAAAATTATGCCATTTGGATTATGTGACAATTGGATGAACCTTGAGGACAAGGTACTAAGTGAAAAAAACTAGACACATTAAGACAAATACCGTTTGATCTTACTAATACACAGAGTCTAAAAAACGTTGAACTCCTAGAAGCAGAGAATGGAATGGTGGTTGCCAGGGGCTGGGGGTTCCAGGAAATGGGGAACTGTTGGCCAAAGGGTATAAACTTTCAGATATAAGATAAATAATTTCTAGAGGTCTAATGTACAGCATAGTGAATCTAGTTACTAATTCTGCATTTTATACTTGAAATTTGCTGTGTAGGTCTTTCATGTTCTCCCTACACACATATATGCAAAGTAACTACTATGTGAAGTGATGGACTTGCCAGTTAATTTGATTGTGGTAATCATGTCACAACATATACATATGTGAAATCACCATGACATGTACCTTAGATTACAATTTTTATTTGTCAAGTATGCCTTAATAAAGCTGGAGGGAAAGATAAAAGCAAAGAAACAAATGTGCTAGCTCTACTTTCAAAGTACATCTAGGATTCTCATGCATTTTACATATATCCAACAATACTACTTTGGTTAAGTTACCACTATCCTTTGCTATACCCTCCAGACAGCTCTCTATTCTCCCTTCATTGCTCTCTAAAATACCAACTTTGCAAAACCTCTAAATGGTATTTTTCATTGATTCTCATCAACTCTCCATTGGATTTCCATCTCCATTAAAACAACATCTTTTCACCATCCTCAAGGTCCTACATAATCTGCATCCAGTTCTTGGACCTCATCTCCAGCCTCTTTCTCCCACCCCGTCTGCTCTATTACTAGGTCCTCCCTGGACTCTTGCTTCAGGACCCTTGCACTTGCTTTTTCCTCCATCTGGAACACACCTCTCCTAGACAGCCACATGACCCAAAAGGATAGTGTCAGAGAAGTCTCCTCTGATCACTCTGTATAAATTATGCACCCTCTCCTCTCCCTTTCTTTAAAGTTCACTTATTTTTATTCACAATAGAGAGTATGTGTGCATACATGAGAAGGAGGAGGGAGAAAGCACCCTTGACACAGTTTTGTCACACCAGTAACCTCTTTCTTCAGCCCTCCAGTTCCTAGCAATCCTTGACATGTACATATGTGTCTAGCATGTTTTTAGTCAGACCAGAGAATCCAAACCCACATTTGGCCTTGTGGCTTTCAGCACTGCAATTCCTTCTGCTACCGACTATATCACCATGCAGGGCCCTTCTCAAACAATATCTGGAGCCTGTATCCCAAATCGTGCACTACACCTATGCAATGGGACCTCTTCACGGGTACTTGAAAGTCATCATCTTCCCTCCCTCATCCATTCCTTGAATTGTCTATGATTAATGGCTCTACAATCACAGCACTGTGATGTCAAGGAAGAAAGTTTACATTTTTTGGGCATCTACTGTGAAGCTTAACAACCTTGCAGTGAAAATACAATCTCTATTTATAGGTAAGAATATTGAGGCACACTCTCATATCCCAAATCCAATCCTTGACAAATGCAGAGGGAATTCATACAACTCAATAGCAAAAAGAAAAAAAAAAGAAAGAAAGAAAGGAAAAAAAAAATACCCTCTTAAAAACTTAGCAAAGGACCTGAACACACATTTTTACAAAGAAGATATACAAATAGCCAACAGGTATATAAAATATGTCCAATGTCCTATCCTCATCTCTCCACTAATTTATTAAATTTTCATTTGCTTGTTTGCTTGTTTTATTTGCCTGTTGCCCAGCTCTTCTCCTTAGACTATAAGCCTTATAAACTTAAAACATGTTTTGTCATAATAGGTACTCAATAAATACTTAATGAATGTCTGAGTAAGAGGAAACTGGCAAAGCAGAGAATATCTAAGACAGTATGGGATTCAGAGACCATCTCCACTAAGAATGAATGGTTTGGAGAGAGGAAAGACATTTGATCTATAAGAAAGGACCAATTTGTAGAACGAGGGAGTCCTAAGGGTTGACTTCAATTGTTGAAGACCTTACAAGTAGAGAAGCTGACCTACTCTATGTATTCCATAAAACTAAACTACTAAGTAGTTCTTCAGGTGAAATGCCTTCACACACAATGAGGTATGGCAGGCATTTGATGCTGAGATATAGAAAGATGATGTATTTGTTAAATACTAATTAATCACGTGTGCTGGGGGAGGGGGGATTGGTATTCAATGAGGCCAGAAAAATAAATCGCTTATGTATGCCATAGAGTTTTGACAATTATTGTATTTGTTACTAATTCATGCAAACATTATACATTTAATGAGTACATATTATCTTCCAGGCTCTGTGTTAGTCGTAGGGAATACAAAACCTAAATATAAAATTACTATAGTCAGAGGATGGGAATAGATGCTTTTTGAAGTTTTCGTGATCCTTGCAAAGAATAGAACTCAAAAAAAAAAATAATATGCCTGAATTCTTTTTAGTCCATTCTGGTTGCTATAAAAATACTTCGAATAGGTATTTATAAATAACAGATGTTTATTGCTCTTAATCCTAGAGGCTGAGAAGTCCAAGCTCAAAGCACCAGCAGATCAGTGTCTGCTGAGAGCTCTCGGCTTCGTAGATGGCATCTCATGCTGGGGCCTCACGTGGTGGAAGGGACAAACAGGCTCTCTCTCCATAAGCCTCTTTTATAAGGGCACTGATCCCCTGGATGAACACAGAGCTCTCATAAGCTAGTCACCTCCAAAAGGTTGAACTTCTTCATATCATCACCTTACAGGTTAGGTTTCAACACACAAATTTAGGGGTACACAAATACTCAGACCACAGCAGCAAGCTAGGTTTTTTCAGTTATCATTCCTATCAATCTTGTGAGGCAAATATGATTATGCTAATTTTATAGGGGAGGAAACTAAGATTTAGAGACGTTTTTCTTTCTCAACTTGACATAGCTGATGAGATTCTGAGCCATGATTTAAATTCAGCTCTGTCTGACATCAAAGTTTTTTCTTTCTCTCTTTCTTTTTTTATACTGTTTCCTCTTCTCTCTCCAAAGAAACTTAACTCTTATAAATGCCTTACTAGGCCAAGAAAGTAAAAAGAGTAGGGATGGATCTACTCTGCCCATACAGGATGGTTTTGAATGATGGCCTTAAAAGACAAGTCTCTTTAACCTCCCAGATGGTTATGGGAACTGCCTTTCTGTTAACCTCTAGAAAGCCATGTGCACCAGGTTTAAGTGTGCATCTCTGGGTTGGGCAGTCTGGACTTGGAATACCAGTTTCCCTTGATTGGCTATATTACCCTGTGCATACCATTTAATCTTGTTAAACCTGCATTCCTTTAAAATGGAGATTGCAGTTTTTACCTCTGGCCCAGCCACAGTGGTGTGTACTGGTTGACACTGCTACTTGGCAGAAGGAAGCTTCATGAGCACCCAAGTTAAATTCCTGGCCTACACTAAAAGCCAAATGCAGTGGGGGACCAGCAGTTGGCATAATGGCTATGTCGCTGGACTCCCATGTAGTCAACCATGGTTCGAGTTCCAGATCCAGTGGCTTCACACTGGGCGCATATGTGTGCATGCCCAGGATCCCGAGAGGAGAATGGAGGAGAAGGGATTGTGGCGTGGCCATCCCCCCTGGGGGGTGATTTCTTGCTTTCTATCTCTCTCTGTCTTTCTGGTGAGCACACATGCCCTGTAGCAAAAACTTCTCAAAACAAAACAAAACAAAAATGCAGTGGTACAGGCTGGTAGTCCCAGCTATTTGGGAGACTGAGGCAGAAGGCTTACAGTATAGTGAGACTCTGTCTTTAGAAAA
Source organism: Tupaia belangeri chinensis (assembly GCF_000334495.1). NCBI lineage: Eukaryota > Metazoa > Chordata > Mammalia > Scandentia > Tupaiidae > Tupaia > Tupaia belangeri. Next base: position 1,492,711 of record NW_006159930.1, read on the forward strand.
AAAAATTGTACCTCTGATAGGAGATCATTACAAAATTAAATGAGATCAAGCATATAGACTAAGTAAAATTCCTGGCAAATAAATAATGACTCTTAGTCATAAGATGTTGAAGATAATGATGATGATGATATTCTGACTCTACTTGACAAAGTCAAGGGAATGTTTGGTTGATAAAGCAAACTTAGCAGCTTCCATGAAGAAAGTATTCAGAGAAGACTTGGGATTCCATTCTGCACCCTCCCTGCAGTAAGACCCACTGTACTTTAGAAAAGTCAAGGCAGAAGATTCAGTTACTATCCAACCCAGAAAGCTATAAACCCAAGAAGGGTGTTGTTTTTTATTTTCTTTTTTTCTTTGCTCTACATTTCTCTTTTAAATGGATTCTCCTCTTTAAGGAAATATTACAGCTTTTGTTTGAGGCTTAATCAGGATGCCTGTGTGCATTTATGGGGGTTAATAGAACACACTTTCTAAACTTTGTTTTGCTTTGGATGCTGATCTGCATTTTGTGCATGTCTCAGCTATGCTCTGGGCGGCTGCTCTGATATTTGTGCTGAGGCAGGCAGAGTACACCCACCCAAACGCATTTCATCTAAATTCAATTTGGTCTGGGACATCTTGGTAATCAGGGAAGACAAAGCAGATTGAAAGCATGTGAGATCACTTTCCCAATGAGCTCAAACATGCTCTACTGATAGAAACCACTCGACACAGGGCATGGGTGGGACATGGTGGGGACCAAGTGAAGGGGGAAGTGGAGGGGTAGGTTGTGCTGGGCAGATAAGGGCTTACTCAAGCTGAGGGGTCTGTCCGGGATACCAGCCATGAGTAAAGCAAGCTTCACCACAGATGTCTATGATGTGGAGTAACCTCACGTACTTATATTTCAAAACCGATTTCCTAGGGGAGATTTTTGGGAATTCGCAACATGTTGTTAAGGTCAGGCAATCCATTGAGGGTTGTTATTCTTGTCCCAGGACCGTATAATAATCATTATGAGGAAGATCTGAGGAAATGACTGATCTAGGCTCTTGATTGTGAAATGGCAAGAGGAGAGTGAATGAGTTACATCTACTGATAATCTACTATATGATTGTCTTAAATTTTCTCTAATTATCACTGAAGAGGTTACTAGGATTCAGAGAGAAGAAGAAACTAGTTGCTGAAGATCCAAATGTCCTAGAAAGTCCCTGGGCATTGTGGTATTGAGAAGGCAGGAAATTACAATTTAAGATATTTTCTAAGTAGTGAATAGAGTGCTGGAAACTGAGGCAGGGGCCAGACAGCCAGTGAGAAAAAGCCTGTTTCAGATCATTCTGATGCACTCCGTTCTAGCTCGGGGGGTGGGGGGTATTCCAGCTTCCCTCAGGGGTGATTTTGGAGGCCCCAAAGGACTTCCCAATTGAGATGCAGGAAAAAGGTCATTCCTATTCTTCTTGAAATGGATTCAGCCAAGCTATTCTTGCCAACCTCCTGGGCCTGTTGAACAAACCAATTATGATACTCGGTCTTCTTGAGGGAAATCACCATTACACATTCCTTAGTCTATCTTTCTAGATACAAGTTTGCCAGATAAAATATTTAATTTCAGATAAATAACAAAAACATTTTTGTGTAAGTATATCCCAAATGTTACCTGGGACATACTTATGGTAAATAAAATTGTATTGTTTATTTAAAATTCAAATTCAACCAAGTGTCCTATATTTTTACTTGCTAACTCTGGCAACTCTTTCTACAGGTCACTAGATGACTTCTTACATGTGCGCCTCCCTGCAGGTGGTAGAAAGTGCTATGACACTGCACAATCTTCAAAATGCAGATAACGGTAGGATATGTCACCAAGGGGTAGTGAGTCTCCTATCCCTGAGCTCTCACTAGCTTGTTCCCATACCTCCCTTACATCTTTAACACTCTCACTATTGAATTCCTGGGAACAAGGAATTTGGGTCCGGAGGCAGATTATTTGGGTTTAAATCCTGATTCCATGCTTGTTAGTTGTATGACCTTACATTAAGTAGTATAAACTTTCTGTGTGCTATTTCTTCTATAAAATGGGAGTAATAATACCAATTGCCTTGTAAAGTTGTTTTGAAGCTTCAAAATGCTTAAATCAGTGTTAGGCCATGAGAAAGAAATAAAAGATTTTAACTATTATTGCTACTGTTATTCCCTGGTAACTATACATATGCAAGAGTTGGACTGATGAGATTCATGAGGTCATTGTCAGAGCTGGGAAAAATTTGGGGTCTTAGAAACCTTCACCAAACCATTATAGCTCAAAGAACAAAAAGATTTCAGGAATGTTTAGGGAAATCCTCTTGTTATAGAGATGCTCTTGTTATAGAGATGAAGAGGAAACTCAAGCTAGAGAGGGCAAATGGCAGGACCAGCAGATGGTGTAATGGTTACATAGCTGGACACCTATGTAGTATATCACTGAATCTTGGACCAGGCAGGTTCAAACTCATGCTGGACATGTTTGTGTTTGTGTGTGTATGTGTGTGTGTGTGTGTGTGTGCGTGTGTGTGTGTGTGTGCCCAAAATCCCAAGAGGAGAATGGAGGAGAAAAGATTGTGATGTGGCCATCTCCCCTGGGGGGTGATTTCTCACTTTCTGTCTTTCTGTCTCTCCAGCCAGTGCACACACCCTATGGAAAAAAATCTCTCTTTCAAAAAAAATTTTAAAAAGAAAGACCAGCAGATGGAGAAATGGTTACGTCACTGGACTCCCACGTAGTTGATCGCAGTTCAAGTCCCAGACCTGGTGGCTTAAACTCATGCCAGGTATATGTGTGTGCATGCCCAAGATCCCAAGAGAAGAATAGAGAAGAAGGAATTGCTGAATGACCATCCCCCTGGAGATGATTTCTTGCTTTTTGTCTCTCTGTCTTTCTCTGTTTTTCTGGCAAGCACATGCACCTTACAGCAAAAATCTCTCAATAAATGCATAAATAAATAAATAAATAAATGAGGGCAAATGACCAAATGGTTGGCTTCAAACTTCACAGGTGGTTGAGGGTAACATCATGAAGTATAAAGGCAGATACAGGTAAAGGAACTCAAAGGAATGGTGGAGAGCTCCTTTGCTAGAACTCAGAAATTTACAGTCATTAAACTAAAGGATTTTTAGAGCCACCAGGAGTGACCAAAGCAGAATTTACAGCAGGGCCAGTCTAAGGTAAAATTATGCCATGAAAGTAGAGTGTTCTTGGGGTTCTGTTCCCAGTTTTGCCCTGGTATTCACTACAAATATTTTGACAAGCCTTTACCTGGAGTTTCCCATCTATACAATGGAGATAATCATTTTCGCTCTGTCTGCATCCCAGGGCTGCTGTAAAGCCTTTGTAAGGAATGATATATCGGCTGCTTCACAGGAACTCAGTACCCCAGCTATGCCTTTGCAGCCTCTCCCCAGCTTGTCAGAGTGCTACCTTCCGCCATGGCCTTGATGTCTGTCTATCAAAGGACAGGACATCTGAGCCTCACCTGACCAATATCCAGGAGATTCCAGTGTGTGTGGTGAGGGTGGAGATGGCTCATTCTTGCTTGTTTGTCATGCATTGCCATCCACCTATATTCAAGACATGCAGAGAAGGTGCAGAGTTTAGCTCTCAGGGTGAGATGATGCTTTTTGAGATGAGCAGAGTGACCTTGCTAAAAAGGAAATCTGATCTTGATATTCACCAACATAGCATTTACCTACAGGTGTTATCTGTTGTTCCCTGTCTGTATTGCCACTTATTACCTCACACAGACTTGGACCCCAGCCTTTCTGTGCCCACTCACTCCTGCTCATATCCATTCTATACACAACCACTGACAGAGCCTTCTAAAAAAAATCTAACTAGGCTGCACCTCTGCTTGAATCCCATTATCCTCTGCGGTGAATTGTTATTTGAAGTTTGTGAATAGGTTTCAGGGAATTTGTAAATACCCTGAAATGGACACCTTAGTTCTGTTTTTGTAGACATTAACTTTGATCAGATTCTTAGAGGGGTCTGTGACCAGCCTCTCTTACCAAAAAAGTTTAAAAACCTTTGCTCCATAGGAAAAAATTCAGACTCCCTAATCTGAAAGGCATAAAAACCCTGTATGATATAGACTTTACCTATGTCACCTCCATTTCAGACCTCTTGGCTTCAGTTGCTCAAACATATCTTTGCTATGCCATTTCTCACTTCCTTGCTATTACTCAAGCTATGCCCTCTGCCTTGGGTACCTTTTACTTTCTATCTTTCCTGGGGACCTCCTTCTTCTGGTTAACTGCCATTCAACAAGTATAACTCCATTCAATAACCCCTTTTTCTAGATGCTTCCTCTGACTCTTTTCTCCACCCCACACTGGAGTAGATGACCTTCTCCAGGAGTCTGCAATGGGTAGACATCCACTTGCCTAGAATCACACTGTTCACCTAACACTTATGTGAGATGAAAGCGCTTTCAGGGTGAGACTATGTTTTACTTACCCTTCCCTTCTCTCTTCCTCTAAAGCAGCAGTTTTAGGGGACTAGAACATCAATCTCATCTGGTACCTTGATAGAAATGGGGATTCCCAGGCTCTACCCCAGCCCTACTGAATCAGAAACTATGGAGGTGGGACAAGCAAGCTGTGCTCTCACAAGCCTTTCAGGAGATTCTGATGCCTACTCAAGCCTGAGAATCAATGCCCAGAAAGATAGCCCTAACTAGTGCCATACCTCCTAGCTGGGCTTCCTGCCTCTTCAGCCACCTTCCAGTCTATTCTTCACACTATAGCCAGAAAGATCTTTTTATAAAGATTTTTATACAATCTCTTTATAAATATGTTTTTATTAAAGGGTCCCAGGGTCTTTTTTATTAATGGTCCTGGACAAAAATCGTCAATGGCTTCTTTTTGCACCTGGAATTAAACCCAAGGCCCTCACCATGTCAGGTTATAGCTCAACCTCCACATCTTCCCTCCATTGATTGGTTCTCTAACCAGGTATGCTGGCCTGCTTTCAGTCTCTCAGACCACCCATCTCTTCACACTGTGCTGGGAGTAGGGAGAGAGACCAAGGAGTCACCTTCTCTATCCTCTTGAGGAGGGACAGTCAAGTAGGGCAGACCCATGCAGACACAAATAAACATGAAGCTTACAGGAAGCAAATAATAGAGTCGTGTACATATGGTACAGAGCAATGAAGATTCTGTTCATTTTGAGACTTCCATTCAGCAGTGATTTTCAAACCACTTTCTAAAGTTTAAAGGTATAGCTTTCTGGCTTGAACATTCTAACACTCGGGGTTAGATCCCCCTGTGTCTCTGCTCCCACATCTGTCAATTGGGTTATGCCCACTATGAAGGGGCATTGGGAGGAACACACAGAGTGAAACAAAAGCATGCCGAATGCAGGTCAGGGGCTCTCTTGTTTCAGGGAAAATTCAAGTTTTGATGTAGGAACCTGTCCTTCCTGAGCTTCCATGGGAAACTAAGTAGCTTCTGAACAAACTGAGGCATTAAGGAGTAGGTCTGAAGTAAGGCCTAGGGAGGAAGAAAAGTTCCCCTCCACTTGAGAAATCTCCCTTCTGTGGGTGTGGGAGCGAATGTGAAAGTAGAGCTCCCTCCTGACCCTCGAGCTTACCAGAAGGGGCAGTGGGGCTTGCAAAGGCTTTACAGAAAGTGCAGCAGCTAAACAGGAACTGGTGACTGTTCTGGGAAGCCAGGGCTTCAGGGTAGAGCCTGGCAGGCCCCAGTGTTTACGCTCTGGGAGTACCTGCACCCAGACTGTATTGTGCACAGAGCAGGCTGCAAGGAGCTCTTGGTACACATCCTCTGAAACTGAAAAGTTGCAGAGAAAGTTGAGATCACTTCTCCAAGGCCCCAGGCTCCCAGCTCTCTGGACAAACAGCCTTGCTGTGGCTGCGGGAAGGAGGTGGCAAATATCAACCTGGATGGGTTGGATGTTCATTCATTCATTTCTTCACTCCCAATGTCCTCATCTGTGAAAAGGGAGAAGGAATTCCTTCTCTGTCTACTTTGGAATGTATATAGTGGAGAAGGGTGGGGGAAAGGTTGCTATGGAGACCAAATGAAATAATGCATTTAGTCATTCATTTACTTAACATTCACTAATGAAGCACCTGCTACAATAAAGATGTAATGGACACTTACTAAGCACTAATATGTGTCAGGCCCTATGCCCACTACTTTAATCCTCACAACCACTCTCTGAGATAGCTGCTGAGATTTCCATTCACACATGAGAAAACTAAGGCTCAGAGTGATAACTCATCCAGATCACAGAGCTAGTTGGTGGTGGAACTGGTCATTGAACTTGAATAGACTGCTAACTGAGCCACAGTGTCAAATGAGCTCGTCTCATCACTTGCACTAGAGGCAGGGCTCTGCAAGGTCAAGAATTGGGGCTTACTACCCTCTGAATCTGCAGTACCTAGACCATGTCCCAGCCTGTTGTACCTACTCACTGTGAGTGGGCAACTTGCATGTCTATTAAACAAGGAGAAATGACAGAGTCCAGTGAGGGAGACAGGAAAACAAACTGACAGCATGTGATGTAACATGACCTGTGACAGAAGTGTCTTGTGCAGGGTTCCCTGAGGTTTGTGCTGGATCACTGTGTACCAGTCAGGGGTCTGACTGCTCAGTGAGTTCCTGTGAAACATATTTTGAGCATAGCTTCTTTGCAAAGTGCAGCCATAGAAGAGTCATAAAGGACAGTATAGGAGTTCCCACAAGGGGAGGGAAAGGCAGACAACACTGATGACCTTAGGAGGAGCAGAGAGGGCCATAGCCAGTTCTAGCAGCCTTGTAAAGAAAGAGTCAAGGGAATGCCTACTGCCACCCCACCCCAGGTTTTCTGGGGCTCCCAGTTGGCCAAATCCAACCAGAAGCAGAAGGCTCAACAGCCCATGGATGTATTCCTGCAGCTCCATCTCCTACACTTGAGCAGATGGGTGGGAAAAGGTAAAGCATGGATTTAGAAAGATAAAGGGAAGATACTAAGCATGGGCCAGATGAATGTGCATATATATTTTTTGGAAACAGAGTTGGAGAAAGTCACCCCAATACAGGAGAGGGAATGTAGATATATTGTCCAAAATGTCTGGAATAATCAATATATTTTGGGATAGCAAAGGCACAAGGAATGAAAGACAAAGTAGTAGGAAATGAGGTTGGAAAAAGAGGCAAGGACTGGGTTGTGGAGAGAAGAAAATGTCAATCTGCAGGCACTGAGGATCACTGAAGGCCATTAAGTGGCGAAATGACTCAGGTGTGTGTGTGTTTTCTGGTGCAGTTCTCTGACTGCGGAGCGGTGAATGGTCATTGTAAGGAAAGAGACTAGAGGCCCATGGAGCCTGCTGTAATTATCCAGGGGGGAAGAAGGCTGAACTCTGAACTGTCGGTAGCCTACCTTTCCTCAGGTAAGAGGAAGACAAATTAGAACCTTAGGTGTCACAGTACCTGGACCTACTTTCCCTTAGTGTTTTTCCTTCCCTTCCCTTCATGGACATGTGTGGAACGGGGGGGTGGCTGCTGGTCAACTCTAAACCGGGTGAGGTCATAGTGTCTTGGGAGAATTCTGGATCGAATTCCCTTTTGGGTGGAGAGAGATTGTGAAAAGAATTTGGGATAGATTGCAGATCTGTCAAGGGGCAGGGCTTGACTATACAAGAGAGAAAGAGGAGAAAAGAGGTCAGAAGATTAGAGGGAGCTGCCTTTGTTCTTAGAATGCATAGTAAGAAATAGATCCTGGAAAGGGAAAAGTATGTGCACTGACACTAGGAAACAAATTGGAAGGAAACTGGTAGACCACTCTGACTTTTCCCCCTACTGTTAGATACGGAGGGGAACTGGGAGAGAACAATGGGATAGGAGAAACTGGGAGCATGGAAAGCAAACATTTCTAAGGAAATTAACAACTGAAATGCCAAGAGGCTGAAAGAACAAGGGAGGGACCTAAACTGAGCTTAGAAGGCAAAGATATGTATGGGACTAACAGATGGCATAGTGGTTATGTCACTGGATTCCCATGTAGTTCAAGTCCTAGATCCAGTGGCTTAAATCTCATTCCAGGTATGTGTGCATGAGAGCCCAAACTCCTGAGAGGAGAATGGAGGAGAAGGGAGTGTGGTATGGCCATCCTCCCTGGGGGTGATGATTACTTGCTTTCTGTCTCTCTGGCTCGCCAGCAAGCACACATGCCCCATAACAAAACAATCTCTCTTAAAAACATAAAAAGAAGGCAAAGGTATCTGTATCTGTGTTCTGGACACAACACAGAAGAGCTGATGTTTAGGGATGCGGTATTTTTTGAACTTCCAGAGATTATTTTGGGGATTATGTTTTTCTTCCCCATTGAAGTGTTGATATGTCTGACTTTCTTCTGATAAGATAAGTAACAGGATAATAAGATGAGAAGTGGAACTGGCTTTTTCAAAAGCAATACCTCATATTTAATATAGCAGCCTTTCCATATGGATAGATTAGTGCTAGAAAGAGGCTTACACATCTCTGATTTCTCCTAAATGGGGAAAACGAGACCCAAGGAAGGGAAAATAACTTGTCTCAAATTTTATATATATATATATATAAAATATATATATATCTCCCACTTGCTTTATTCCATTTGGTCTTCATAACAGCATAGGTACTTTAGACCAGTGTCGGGGGAGATTCTATAGTGGAAGGGCCAGCAAATTTTTTCTAAATATGGTCACTGTTGCATATTTTGTTTAACAACTCTTTTAAAAATGTATAAACCACTCTTAGCTTGATCATACCAAAACCAGGTTATACAAAAACAGTACAAAACTAAGACCTCTGTAATATATTTCTTAAAGCATGGTATTGGATTTTGACCTTGGATTAAATTTTGGTTCTTTCCTTAACAGTGTGTGTGACTTTTGGCGAATCACTTAAGTTCATTTTGCTTCTGATAAAAAGGAGCACACCTTCCTCAGCAGATTCTTAGAAGGATAGAGCGAGAGACAGGTTCAAATCCCTACCTCTGCCATTTACTTGGCATGTGACCCTTGCTAATTAAACTTCCTGTGCCTCAGTTTCTTCTGAGAAATGAAGATATTAGTAGTACAAACTTTATATGATTGTTGTGCGGATGAAATAACATATATGCGAAACTCAAAAAAAGTGACTGATATATATGTTTCACATATCATTACTATTAGTATGTAAACATTTAAGCTACCTGGGGTAAGATAGATACTTGCTAACCGGAGCACTCACTCCCAGATAACGGAGAAGGCTTTTAGAAATTAAAGTTGAGTGGTGCTAGTTCCTAGTGGCTAAGGGGGCTGTATCCAACATGGCCTACTACAGTTCAAATCACAGTCCTGGCAGCTTGAAAAACACATCAGGTATGTGTAGGTGCATGCCCCAAACCCCAAGAGGATAAAGAGCTAGAGGAGAAGAGATTATGGCATGACTATGTCTCAGAGTGCATATATGTGTGGGTGTGGTACTTTCTCTCTCTCTTTCTCTTTCTCTGTTTCTCTCTCATTGGTGAGTACATATGCCCTCTGGCAGTTAAAAAAATTAATAAAGAGAAAAGAAATTAAAGGAGGCTTGGGCCATATTGTAGGGGTTTAATCATGCCAGAGTTCACCTATAGTTCACCCTCAACCAGTTCACCCTTCTTCTGTTTTACAGTATGAAGCGGGCAAGATTGGCTGCATGAAAGTGAGCTCTGTTTCTCCACCCCCTGTGCAGGGCTTTC
>NW_006159930.1:1502803-1521541 GCF_000334495.1 Tupaia belangeri chinensis
CTACCATCAGATAAGCACTTGCATAATCCAAGTCCATTTTGATCTCAATAGAGATCAATGTACACATGCACACACTTGGCAGCTGTGGGCTGCTGACCTGGTGCTCTTGCATGTGATTTGAGCCATGTTATCAAGACTCGTGAGTGTAAACTTGGGAGATCAAAGCTATCCAGGTCAGGAAGGCTAATATTTAAATTCCTGACTTGCAGGCACAACTCTGAAATTCCATGGCTGAGAGTCAAGTTCACGTACAAAATCAAGTTGAGCATTTGTTTAAGAGAGTTGTAGGGCTCTAGAGTGTGGGTGGGGCTTGTATTCGGAGAAATTATGAACCCGCCCAAAATGGAATTCTGTGAAATTCTAGCTGAGGATGGTTTTTAGGTCCAATGTTCTGTGTGACCTAAGATGCGCAAACATGTTTTCATGGCCCAGCTTTGATATGACAGAGAAGTTTACAAGTGTCTGGAAAGAATACATTTTGCTCCTCTTCAGGGATCTCCTGGAGATACCACTACCTACCTTGCAAGGTAATACAAAAACTAGAGATAATGGACATAGCTTCCTGAAGCCTAATAATAATGAATGATGGCTATGTTTATATAATTGTCCCTGCTATTCCTATTGAGCTGTTCCCCTCATCCCTGAGTAGGCAAACCAAAGACAATATCTTTTGGAGACAGCAAATTATTTTTGTCTTCTGCTCACATCACTCAATTTAATACACCATTGGTGAGTGTCTTTCATGTAACGTAGAATATAAGGCTCATGTTGAGTGCAAAGATGACAAGAAAGGCACTCTAAAAAAGATTTGCCTAGCCATGGATGGCAGATTCTCACCTCTAGTTACATGCCATGTGCATGACTTGGAAGCAGAATGTATCCAGGTTTTCAGATTCATGAGTCAAGGAAAGATTCATTCTTTCTAATAGCAGTAAATTATCTTCCATGGAGGAACTGGACCTGTGATTTCCTTCCTTAATGTAGTATAATGAATAGCCTTAGATTCCAGAAACCTAGGTTCAAATCCTGGCTCTGTCACTTTTTGAACTGTTATCTGGAGCAAATAATTTAATCTCATTGAAACTCAGTTTCCTTGTTTGTAGAATGGGACTAATTATAGTACCTATCTCATAGACATGTGGAAATAATGAGCTACTCCATGTAAAATACTTAGCACTATTCTCCGTAAAGCTAGCACATAATAAACAAATTTTTCTACAATCATCATAGAAAGGAATCAACTTAATCCTCCATCTTTGAAAATGGTATTTTTGGTCTAGCCATGGTATCTAGGTGCTGCTACATGATGCTAGAGAGAAGGCTCTGGGTTTGCATACCAAGTCTATATGACCACATCAGATGTGCCCATGGGTAAGCCAGTAATCCTGGCTGACTTCAGGGCTGGGGGGAAGGATTGTGGTGTAAAGTCCCTTTTGAGGGTGGTTGTCTTTCTCTCTCTCCCTCTTTGTCTCTGTCTCGCTTTCATAAAGAAAATAATACATGACCTTAAAAATGTTATTCTTTTTTGTTCTGTTGAATTACAATAAAATCTTATAGCCATGCAACACTTTTGCATTAAACTGAAACATACAAAATTGCAAAATTGGTAACAATTTTTTTGACCTACAAAAATGGCATTTTCATTATAACTTTCAAAACATCCTATTCTGCAGGTTCATATTTGATCTATACAATAGCTGTATGAGTGTATTACCACCACTAGGATGTTCTTCTATATCCCCTTTCTAAAATCTTTTCCTTCCCGACTTGCCATGGATAACAAGACAGCATCATGTTTAATCATCATTGTTATTTGGTCTGAGGGTAAGCACAAAGAACCCTTCTTGAGATTTATTTATTCATTCGTTTATATTTCAGTAGAGCCCAAAGAACACTTCTTGAGATTTATGTATTTGTCATATATATATATACATGTATGTGTGTGTGTGTATATATATACCCAAAAAGTGAAGTTGTTGGATATTAAATGCTGGAAAGTTGGTGACTATGGTTTTGACCATTTATTTATACAATTAATATTTATTAAGTGCCTTCTATGCTCTACAACACTGCATTAGGTGCAAGGAATACAGAAATTAACACATCCATAAGATTCTTATCTTCAATAAACTTAATTGTACTAGGAGAGACTAAAAGTAAGAAAATAAATAAATATATTATGGAAAAGTGTATTAAATACTATACCAGGACTATGTAGAAAGCAATAATATGCAGTGATTGAATGTAAAAATAAAGTAAAATATAAAAAGAAATAGGCCTCATCGAGAAAGAAGAATGTAGCCAACATATTGTCTGAAACACAGAGGAAAAGTTGGAAGAAAAACCAGTGGTATTTGAGTTGCTGGTTCCAGCAGCCCCTGAAGCCCAGCTCTCTCACTGCCCTCCCAGTCCCTTGGATATTCAGCTCCCGCTTGGGCCTCATGTAAGGTCAAGGCATTTTCTTCATTGCTTCAGCTGAATTTAGCTAGGTTCCTGTCATTTGCAAGCAGAGAGTGCATTCTAATATAGCAATCTAGATAGAAGAATTTATTCCTCTCCCTGTATAAATGAAACAAGTAAGGATTTCTTTAGGGAAGAGGGAAAGTGAGTCTGAAACTTGAGCTGCTTTAAAACCTTTTTGGATATGTAGCTTAAGTACAAATCATAAATAACTAATGTAACCTGGGATGTTGCATGAGATTAAAAAATAATCCATCAACTACAGTTAGGTCAATGCTGTCAACACTGCCACTGGCAGCTTTTTATGGTCAATGATATGGAAAGATTGATAGGATCAGAATAGCTGAAATCTGGAAAGGACTTTTAAAAAACATGAAATCAGGTGTCGTTTTGCAGATATTAAGATGGAACCCCAGAGAACATATGTGGCTTGTTCAATGCCACATGACTTGAAAACTGCCAAGTTAGGTTTGAACACAGGATTCCTGATTCTCAGTCCATCCTCAGGCTACTTTTGATTTATCTAAGGTCGATAACTTACAAAATAAACCTGAAAAAGAATCAATTAAAAAACCTCAGAAGATGGTTCATTCAATTAACGGTTTGAATGTTACACAAGACTTCCAAAAATTCATGAAAAATGGCATGGAAGTTTTTTCCTACTTTATTTTGGTACTAAAAAATTGAAATCCATGCACAATTTCTTTTATAATACACATTTCCACAAGCTCTTGAGGACTCCTCATATGTCAGAACTAGGTTGTGAGGTCACAGTGGTTCTGCTCTCATACAGTTTTATTCTAAGTGGGAGAAGACAGACACTAAACAGAGAAATAAGAAATCTGGTGGTACATGTTGGAAAGAAACTAAAACAAGATAACATGAGAGAGTACGACTCTGGGTAAGGGGGGCATCTTGTTATTCTAAACTGAACAGCCTAAGGAAGGATTCTCTGATGAGGTGTTGTTTAAGTCAAGATCTACATGGTCAGGAGAAATCAGCCATGTGGAGATTTGGAGGAAAAGTGTTCCAAGAAAAGGAGACAGTCAATGCCAAAGCTCTGACATTGGAATGAGTTGATCTGTTCAAGGCACAGAAAGAAAGCTGGTATGGCTGAAGTGGAGAGAGAAAGGCGGGAAGGGAATTGGTCTGAACTGAAGTTGAAGAAGTCAGCAAGAGCTAGATTGTGACCTGAATCTGATCACTCACTGGGCAATGGGGAGTGGAAATAAAGAGCTAGTATTGCAGACAAGATTGCTGGGGATCTGAACTAGGGTAGAATAATGCAGGCGAGAGAAGAGGGTTTGAAACGTGCTATGGAGGTAGAGTTGATAGGTCTTGCTGATGGCTTGGGTCTGAGTGGTGGTAGAACCTGGATCAATAGTTAAATCCCGGGTTTTGTCTTAAGGAACCGAATGGATGGTGTTGGCATTCACTGTGGGTAACTGGGGAAGATAAATGTTTTAAGGAGCAAAAACAAATCAAGAGTTCTGTTTGACATCACTCTGCACTCGCATACCATAATAGTTCCCTATCTAAGGTCAAAAACTTAACAAAATAAACCTGAAAAAGAATTGATAAAAAGCCTCAGAAGACAAAGACAATGGACTGCTCTTAGCTACTACACGGTGTGCTGCCTAGTCCCCTTCTATCTCATTAATGAATCATGGTGGACAGCCTGTAACAGCCACCCTTGACAAAAAACCACAGAGGTATCCAGAATTGCCAGGAGGTCCATCCTAGCATTAGACATGACCAGAGCAAACCCTAGCAGGACGCGCAGAGCTGAACCAGGAGGGCATTCCAGGCAGAGGGACACTTTCTACTCCAAAAAGATGAGAGATCACAGGGTCACAGAGCTGTAGCAGAGAGATGAAGGGGGATTCATAAGAAATGTCCATTCCAAGATGATAGGTTAGAATCCTATTTGGAAGGCGAGAGGTAAGTACAAAAAAATAGCACCATGTGAGGAAAAATCAGACTCATTCATTTGGTAAATCCTATTGAGTCCAATCTTTGTGTGAAACTATGGTGATATAAACACTTAAAAATAAGCAGAACAAAGATCCTGTCCTTGGGACCAGCAGTTAGCGTAATGGCTATGTCGCTGGACTCCCACGTAGTCGACCGTGGTTCAAGTCCCAGACCCAGTGGCTTAAACTCACGCCGGGCGCGTGTGCGTGCATGCCCAAGATCCCGAGAAGAGAATGGAGGAGAAGGGATTGTGGCATGGCCATCCACCCTGGGATGTGATTTCTCGCTTTCTATCTCTCTGTCTCTCTCTGTCTGTCTGGAGAGCGCACATGCCCTATAGCAAAAACCTCTTAAAAAAAAAAAAGATCCTGTCCTTAAGAAGACAGACAGTAAATAAATAATATAACCATATGTCAATGGCAGACAGATAAGTACTATGGAGAAAAATAAGACAGTTTATGCATTTTGTGCAGTTTGAGCGTTTTGTTGGTGGTCCAGTGAGGCCAGCTGAAAGAGATTGAGGGTGAGTAACCCATCCTTGCTCTGTTCACTGAGCTCTGCCCAGCTGTTGGTCTCCTCCACACCAAAAGCACCTTCTTTCCCTTTCTTGGCTAATCACTGGAGCTAAATGTGCAAGGGTGGGGGAGGGGAGAATGAGATCAGGGAGGTAAGGCCCGGGCTGTACAGAGCCTCGAAAGCCCTGGTCAAAATTTTGGCTTTGACTCTGAGTGGAACATGTTTGCCAGAATGATGGGCTGAGGGAGCAGGAGGCAGTGTCCTGTGTGTGTTTCCAACCTTTGTCGTTCGCCTATCGCCTACGTTTCTCTGCTTTTGCCACTAGTTCTATGCAAATGCATGAAGAAACCTCAGACTCTGCCTGTCTCCAAATGACATCTCCAAACCTCTGATTTTCTTGGTACTGTAGAGAAATCCCACAAAAAATTTTCAGATAACATGAGGACGGGGTAAACCTACTATTTCTTTCAAACCTAAGCATGGCCAGTTTCACCTACTCTTATCTGCAAGGTGTTCTTGGTGGGAAGGTGCCAACGTGAGGGAGAGGAGTAGCCAAAAACCTGGTCTTGGGTCTGTCATTGTCTCTATGTCCTCTTGGAGAAGTCATTTCTCCTCTTTGTGGGTGGGGGGGAGTGAGTACTACTGGGGTTTGGAGCTCAGACTTTATTCTTTCTAATTGTCTTTCTGCTGGAATATTCATTGAACCCTTACCCTTAGTCTTTTTTTCTCAGTTTCCCATCCACAGGAAATCAAATGGGTTTGGAGCTCAGACTTTATTCTTTCTAATTTTCTTTCTGCTGGAATATTCATTGAACCCTTCCCCTTAGTCTTTTTCTTCTCAAAGTTTCATATCCACAGGATATGAAATGCACAAACTGTCAAAAAAAAAAAAAGTCCAGCACCAAAGAGAGCCAGAGCCCTGGGGGTCCAGCTTGGTGACTGCTGGGGAAAGTGCGAGCTCTCCTTGCAGAGGGGCTATGACAAGCTAAATCCAAACCAGAAGGTTTGAACACAGGATTCCTGATTCTCAGTCCATCCTCAGGCTACTTTTGATTTATCTAAGGTCGATAACTTACAAAATAAACCTGAAAAAGAATCAATTAAAAAACCTCAGAAGATGGTTCATTCAATTAACGGTTTGAATGTTACACAAGACTTCCAAAAATTCATGAAAAATGGCATGGAAGTTTTTTCCTACTTTATTTTGGTACTAAAAAATTGAAATCCATGCACAATTTCTTTTATAATACACATTTCCACAAGCTCTTGAGGACTCCTCATATGTCAGAACTAGGTTGTGAGGTCACAGTGGTTCTGCTCTCATACAGTTTTATTCTAAGTGGGAGAAGACAGACACTAAACAGAGAAATAAGAAATCTGGTGGTACATGTTGGAAAGAAACTAAAACAAGATAACATGAGAGAGTACGACTCTGGGTAAGGGGGGCATCTTGTTATTCTAAACTGAACAGCCTAAGGAAGGATTCTCTGATGAGGTGTTGTTTAAGTCAAGATCTACATGGTCAGGAGAAATCAGCCATGTGGAGATTTGGAGGAAAAGTGTTCCAAGAAAAGGAGACAGTCAATGCCAAAGCTCTGACATTGGAATGAGTTGATCTGTTCAAGGCACAGAAAGAAAGCTGGTATGGCTGAAGTGGAGAGAGAAAGGCGGGAAGGGAATTGGTCTGAACTGAAGTTGAAGAAGTCAGCAAGAGCTAGATTGTGACCTGAATCTGATCACTCACTGGGCAATGGGGAGTGGAAATAAAGAGCTAGTATTGCAGACAAGATTGCTGGGGATCTGAACTAGGGTAGAATAATGCAGGCGAGAGAAGAGGGTTTGAAACGTGCTATGGAGGTAGAGTTGATAGGTCTTGCTGATGGCTTGGGTCTGAGTGGTGGTAGAACCTGGATCAATAGTTAAATCCCGGGTTTTGTCTTAAGGAACCGAATGGATGGTGTTGGCATTCACTGTGGGTAACTGGGGAAGATAAATGTTTTAAGGAGCAAAAACAAATCAAGAGTTTTGTTTGACATCACTCTGCACTCGCATACCATAATAGTTCCCTATCTAAGGTCAAAAACTTAACAAAATAAACCTGAAAAAGAATTGATAAAAAGCCTCAGAAGACAAAGACAATGGACTGCTCTTAGCTACTACACGGTGTGCTGCCTAGTCCCCTTCTATCTCATTAATGAATCATGGTGGACAGCCTGTAACAGCCACCCTTGACAAAAAACCACAGAGGTATCCAGAATTGCCAGGAGGTCCATCCTAGCATTAGACATGACCAGAGCAAACCCTAGCAGGACGCGCAGAGCTGAACCAGGAGGGCATTCCAGGCAGAGGGACACTTTCTACTCCAAAAAGATGAGAGATCACAGGGTCACAGAGCTGTAGCAGAGAGATGAAGGGGGATTCATAAGAAATGTCCATTCCAAGATGATAGGTTAGAATCCTATTTGGAAGGCGAGAGGTAAGTACAAAAAAATAGCACCATGTGAGGAAAAATCAGACTCATTCATTTGGTAAATCCTATTGAGTCCAATCTTTGTGTGAAACTATGGTGATATAAACACTTAAAAATAAGCAGAACAAAGATCCTGTCCTTGGGACCAGCAGTTAGCGTAATGGCTATGTCGCTGGACTCCCACGTAGTCGACCGTGGTTCAAGTCCCAGACCCAGTGGCTTAAACTCACGCCGGGCGCATGTGCGTGCGTGCCCAAGATCCCGAGAAGAGAATGGAGGAGAAGGGATTGTGGCGTGGCCATCCACCCTGGGATGTGATTGCTCGCTTTCTATCTCTCTGTCTCTCTCTGTCTGTCTGGAGAGCGCACATGCCCTATAGCAAAAACCTCCTAAAAAAAAAAAGATCCTGTCCTTAAGAAGACAGACAGTAAATAAATAATATAACCATATGTCAATGGCAGACAGATAAGTACTATGGAGAAAAATAAGACAGTTTATGCATTTTGTGCAGTTTGAGCGTTTTGTTGGTGGTCCAGTGAGGCCAGCTGAAAGAGATTGAGGGTGAGTAACCCATCCTTGCTCTGTTCACTGAGCTCTGCCCAGCTGTTGGTCTCCTCCACACCAAAAGCACCTTCTTTCCCTTTCTTGGCTAATCACTGGAGCTAAATGTGCAAGGGTGGGGGAGGGGAGAATGAGATCAGGGAGGTAAGGCCCGGGCTGTACAGAGCCTCGAAAGCCCTGGTCAAAATTTTGGCTTTGACTCTGAGTGGAACATGTTTGCCAGAATGATGGGCTGAGGGAGCAGGAGGCAGTGTCCTGTGTGTGTTTCCAACCTTTGTCGTTCGCCTATCGCCTACGTTTCTCTGCTTTTGCCACTAGTTCTATGCAAATGCATGAAGAAACCTCAGACTCTGCCTGTCTCCAAATGACATCTCCAAACCTCTGATTTTCTTGGTACTGTAGAGAAATCCCACAAAAAATTTTCAGATAACATGAGGACGGGGTAAACCTACTATTTCTTTCAAACCTAAGCATGGCCAGTTTCACCTACTCTTATCTGCAAGGTGTTCTTGGTGGGAAGGTGCCAACGTGAGGGAGAGGAGTAGCCAAAAACCTGGTCTTGGGTCTGTCATTGTCTCTATGTCCTCTTGGAGAAGTCACTTCTCCTCTTTGTGGGTGGGGGGGAGTGAGTACTACTGGGGTTTGGAGCTCAGACTTTATTCTTTCTAATTTTCTTTCTGCTGGAATATTCATTGAACCCTTACCCTTAGTCTTTTTTTCTCAGTTTCCCATCCACAGGATATGAAATGCACAAACTGTCAAAAAAAAAAAAAAAAAAAAAAAAAAAAAAAGCAAGAGAGAGAAAGAGAGAGTAGGAGGTGCAGGGTAGAGAGGGGCTGGAGGCTGGAGAGTGAGGAGTGAGGCGTGCCGGCCTGGATAGTCCAGCACCAAAGAGAGCCAGAGCCCTGGGGGTCCAGCTTGGTGACTGCTGGGGAAAGTGCGAGCTCTCCTTGCAGAGGGGCTATGACAAGCTAAATCCAAACCAGATGTGCACCATAGAGAGCAGGCCTATTACAAAGTGTTGTGAAACGGCCCAGGGGAGGTAAATAAGCAAAAACAGGCCCGTTGCCTAGCAGCGCATACAACAAAACAAGGAGCAGCTCGCCTGGCATTGGACAGGGCAGAGTAGCTTTCTGCAGTGGGGAAAAGAGACTAGAAGGGTGTGAGTCTGATGAGGACTCAGGGGGCCTGCTCCCAGCAGTCCTAACCCACTCTCCCCAGGACACTCTGCTCTCTGGGGTGGCAGTCCTGCTGTTCCACCTGCCCTCCTGGTCCAACAGCCTGTGGTTTTGAACCCATCCAGCCCCTCGAGGTCAGGGTCAGGCACTTTTCGATAGTGGAGAACTGGAGTGAGGGAGGATCTGCACTTACTGCAGAGCACAGTGCTCTGACTGTACCAGCTAAAAGGGGAGGAGAGGGGACAGGGTTACAGAGATGTGCAAAGGTCCCCAGGACATGTGTTTTACAAGGGGCTCTCCATCATCCATAGCCCCCTACACCATGCTTTCTTGAGTACCTACGACTATGTACCAGGCACTGCAACTGACTCTGGGGATAGGTAGAAAGAACAAAATAGACACACTCTGCTCTCAAGGGACCAACCACCTAGGGAGGAGACAGACGTTCCTAAGGAATCACACGAGCAAATGCATGGTTCTAATGCTAGATGCTTTGAGGAAAAGAAAGGGCGGTGTGGAATAGTGAAGGAGGGGGGTTGGATTCGAATAAAGTATTCAGGGCAGGCCTCTACTTAAAGATTAAGTAGGTATTAGGTAAAAATAAAGGGAAAGGAGTCCTAAGCAGTGGAAACATCAGATGAGAAGACCCTAAGACAGGAAAAAGCTTCATGCTTGCGAGGAAATGATGGAAGAGGAAGTGGTGCTGGAGAAGAGGTGGTGAGGTGAAGGCATAGGCAGGGGCCAGATCACATGGTCCCTTACATGAGGAGGAGGTGGAATTTTATCCTAAGTAAAATGAAAAACCCTTGGTTTTATGTATTGGTGACAATACAGATGGTGCTGTAGGCATCCTAAGCTGAATTGGGTTCATCTTTTTAAAAGATTCCTCCTGGATACAATATGGCACTTCTGAGGGAACAAGAGAAGAGACAAGACCATTTAGGAAGCCAGGATTATTAGTATACTGAAAATAGAAAGTTCATAAACTAGTCCATGTTCACAGACAGGGCTGGGACCCAACCCTGGACCCGCATGGAAATCACCGTGCTAGTGCCTCCAGTTTCCAAAATCCCTAGCCCTCCTGGTCACCGGAACCATGGTAGCCATCTCAGCCCTCTCTCAAGGAGATGTGTGTGTGTGTATGTGTGTGTGTGTGTGTGTGTGTACCTCAGAGCTGGTAACCAGCCTACACTGGCCTGGGAGGGCCAATCATTGCAGTAGCCAGAGATGCCTTCCCTGCTGCCCACCCCTTCCTCACTCTCTCCTGAATACACGTGCACACAAATATCCTCCCTTCTGCTATAGTTCTGCTCCCCTACTCTCCCAGCTCTGGGCAGCTCTGCATCCTTAGCTGCATAATTGGAGGGAACAATCTTTGGCAGTGCAATGGAATGTTCAGAGCACAGGCTTAGGGGTCAACGAGATCTGGTTCCAATTCTACATCTGCCACTCCAAGGAAGTCATGTGCTCTGGGTAACCAGAACATAAGCTGACCTTTACAAACAATACCAAACTTGTCATATGAGAGTTGACAGAAAATATACCTTGAATTTCTCTGCTTTTCATCTCCCTCTCTCCACTAGTCCAAGCCATTGACGCTTTTTTTTTTTTTTGGAGAGATTTTCGCTATAGGATGCGTGTGCTCGCCAGGCAGACAGAGAGAGACATTAGAGACAGAAAAAGAGAAATCACCCCCCAGGGGAGGATGGTCACGCTGCAATCCCTTCTCCTCCATTCTCCTCTTGGGATCTTGGGCATGCACGCACATGCGCCCGGCGTGAGTTTTAAGTCACCAGGTCTGGGACGCGAACCGCGGTCGACTACGTGGGAGTCCAGCGACATAGCCATTACGCTAACTGCTGGTTCCCCAAGCCATTGACATTTTTTGCAAGGATTGCTCAGGGCAGCTCTGCCTCCTGGGAGAGTCAGTGGTGTGTATTTCTTCCACTGGATAAGGGAGTGATGTCTCACTTTCCCTCTCTCCATCTCTCTCTGTCTTTCTCTGGAGAGTGCACATCCCCTATGACAAAAACAATAACAACAAAAACCAGCAATAATTGCCACCTTTTAGATTTACTGATGAATGCTGAAATTAAGGAGTGAAAATTTAAGGAGAAGCAGGATATATGCATAGCCCCAAGTATCTCTTCCAAAATATACGTTAATTACCATGGTGGTTTTGGCATATGTCCTGGACTCCTTAATATTTTTCTTGCAAAGCAGTAGAACTTAATTTCCTGCCTTTGAGTATAGGCTAGGCCTAGAGACTCACTTTCAACAAATAGAGTGTGGGACAGGGAAAAGCGCAGCCTCAAAGTGGGGAAGCCTGGAAGACACCACCTTAACTAAGTAATTAAGATTAAAATCACCCATGATAAATCATGCTGATATTGTATACCCACTGCTAGCCTGAAATGAGATGGCAAACCACCTCCCTCAAATCTATAATCTCGGTCTAATCATGAGGGAAAGATCAGGCAAGCCCAAATTGAATAATATTTCACATAAGCCCAGGCCAGTATCAAGGTCAAGGTCATGAAAGACAAAGAAAGACAAAGAAATTGTTACATATTGAAGAAAATTAAAGAGCCGTGACAAGCATTCACAATGTGGTGTCCTAGATTAGATGCAGAGACAGAACAAAGGACATAGGTGGAAGAACTGGTAAGGCTGAAATCGCACCTATACTCTAGTTAATAGTAGTGTACTAGCATTAATTTCTATTTTGACAAATGCACAATGGTTTTGTAAGATGTTAACATCAGAGGAAATTGAGTGGAGCATATATGGGAGCTCTCTATGTCATCTTTGAAACTTTCTATGAACTTGAAGTTATTCCAAGATAAAATGTAAAAATAAATAAACAAACAACAGACAACAACAAAAAACAAACAACAAACAAACAAGAAACCTCTATGAGTGTGAATTCTTCCAGGGAAATGGCAATGATGTGTACTTTTTCTCTGTCTTCTCAGAATTCCAGCATTGCAAATAGTCTCAAAAATTCTTAAAGAGCTCGTTGGGTTGAATGGATCCTAATCAACTCTGTGTCCTTAGCACTAACTAGTGGTGGGACATGATAGAGAAACGTGGTTCTGAGAGACAAGAGAACTGGGTTCCAATTCAGGCTTTACGATAACTGTGTACACTTTAGGAACTTCATCTGTAAGATGGTGACACAAAGACTACTCACCTTGTGGATTATGAGGATTAAATGAGACGGTGTGTGTAGGAAAGGCTTTACAAAGTGCAAAGTCCTGTGCGAACATTGACTGTGAGGTTACTCAGATGCTATTCAGTCAGAAGTTCCACTTGAATGGACTGGTGTTTCCTCCACCTTTGACACACCTGTGCACAGAGTTGGGGTGGCCTTCACATCCAGCACTCACTTAATCCAGCTACCTGCCCTGACTCATCCCACGTATGTTAAGCACACAGTGGACCAACCCTCTTTTCTTACTATGAACATCATGAGCTTCATCCTCTGCTTCCTTCTGTTCATACCCTGGCAAAGAGAAATGAGGAAATCCTGGTGGTCTCAAATCATCAGATTTTTTTTCCTTAGTACTCCCAAACTATATAAAATTGTGATATGGTGCCTTATTATATAATAATATTGTCTACAGTAAGTGTTGTATGTGGACTAGCTCAATGTTTCTAAGATACTGATTACTTTTGCTCTGCCATCATTTTTTGCATATGTGAGAATTATCACATTAAATTATCTTTAACCTGATTCATTGTAGATTCAGTGTTCTCTATAAGCCTGTATTAGTTTAGTACTCCCAAAATATATAAAATTGTGATATGATGCCTTATTATATAATAATATTGTCTACAGTAAGTGTTGTATGTGGACTAGCTCAATCCAAGGGTATTTAGCCAGCATTTAGTTAAGAAGCCAGTCTTCAGAGTCACCATTCCAGTTACCTTTATCTTCATTCGACACTGTAAGGCTTCTTAATTAGCAAAATACATGCTGGAAATAGGATTTTATAAATAAAATTATTTATTTTGTAGATTCACAAATTGGCTAAATTATGGTGGAAATGATCATCACCTTTCCATGAATAGAGCACAAGAGTCCAGGAAGATTGCACTCTTCACTCTTTGGAATGGCAAATGAAGATGGATTCTAAATCTTGTTGAGTTCAGCCACTGACTTAGAGCATTCTGATTGTCTGCAGCTATGGCAGTCATGACAATGGGCTTCTTAAAACTCCAACTGTGTGGAGCATAAGGGCCATCATTGCTAGACACTGCAGCCCATCACTGCACCTGGGCCATGCTCCCACAGCAACTCCTAGCCAATGACTGACTGCTCTGGGAGTGTTAGGGTTCTTGGGAGACAGAACATTCTTCCAAAAGGCAAGGCTGGCTCAAGGCTCACTAAGTGTGGCAAAGTCATTGGTGTGGTTGTTAAGGGCTCATGGGTGACCGCAGTTCAAGATATGGACCTGGTGGCTTGCTTTATCACTTTCCATCTCTTTCTCTCTCTCTCTGTCCCTATCTGGTCAAATTAAACTAAATAAAGATAAATGAAACAATTCTTTTTTAAAAAGTGCACTATAGTCTAAGACATTTCCATCCAACTTTCCTACCTTACATTCCTCTTTCTTGCTGTCAGACTTGCAGAACAGCCTAACGTTCTCTCAGGCTTCCCAATCAGCTTCTCGTTTTCTCTCGCAGGTGCTCTTCATTAATAGTTTCTGACACATTGAAACCCATCTAGTGCCTACTTCTCAGAGAACCAGGAGTAACACACATAGTAACATGGATGGTCAGGAAGAAGTCAGTAAGATGATACAATGGTTTGAATGTTTGTGTCTTCCCCACCTCCAAATTTAAGTGTTGGAACCTAATCACCAAGATCCTGGTCTTGGGAGCTAGGGTCTTTTGGGAGGTGTCAATTGTAGGGACAAAGCCTATGTGAATAGGTATAGTCCCCTTATAAAAGAAACCCCAGAGAGCTAGCTAGTCTCCTTTCCACAAAGTGAGGATACAACTTCCAGGGTAGCAGGGGCTGTTGGCATGGAAATGAATGTTTGATGGTCAGCTCCAAAATAGAATGTTGTTGGACTAACATTGAGTTCTGACTTACCTCCATGCCTTATTCTCTTTGCTTTGTCATCAATTCTGTGAGACAGATATTGGTATCCTAGCACAGACAGTGCCTTTGTATGAATTTCTTACAGGCATGTCTCTCTCGGTAGACCATTAGAAAAAAGCAAGCCTCCCTTCACGTTGAACACAGGCTCCACTTACCCTCACCTAGGAGCCTTTCTGCAGAACACAACTTGCATAACTGTACCTGGTGGCACCAGCTATGCAAATATCACTCCAATATTTTTACTCTATTGAATTCAACAAGAACTAGTTTCTGTTTGTGGCAGACATTGCAATGTGTTCAATAAACCCCACTTTCTTTTCCTCAAAGGCACACCACTGACTACATTTCCCAGCCTGTCTTGCAGCTGTTTGGCTCTATATGGAATAAAGAAAGAAATGATATACTTACTGAGCTAACCCATAAAAACCTACCACATCATCAGCTAATCTCTCTCTTTACCCAGCTGTTCGCTGAAGTCACTTTGGAGAGGGCAGAAATCCAAGATGGGAGGACCATGAACTCCTGTTTTTTTTTTGTTTGTTTTGTTTTTTATTTTTTTTTAAAATAAATACAGAGAACACACTCTAGCTTCTACATCCTGAAAAATAATTTTTTATAATGTTAATCACTGATAGTTTGTTCTTGCCTGTTAAGGAAGCTAGGGCCAGCAGGTGGCAGGTATGGTGGTTAAGGGCGCTATACTCCCACATGGCCGGCCGTGGTTTCAGTCGCGGATCTGGCAGCTTACTTTCTCACTTCCCCCCGCCCTCTCTTGCTCTGTCCTTCTCTGGTCAAATTAAAATAAATAAACAAATAAATAAAATTAAAAATAAATAAATAGAAGCTAATCTACTGTGACAAGTACGCTGCTTAAAAAATCTTGAATAGTCCTAATCTCCTTAGGCTGCTCATTTTGGCCCATGTCTTGTCATCTCAATTAACTTGCAAACTCATTAAAAATAAAATGTAGAAATTGAAATACAGTTTTGGGGGGGCAAGAAGATGACATAATGGTTACTTTGCTGGACTACCTACCATACAGCCGATCATGGTTCGAGTCCTAGACCCAGCAGTTTAAAACTCACGCCAAGTGTGTATGCATGCATGACCAAAATCCTAAGAGGAGAATAGAGGAGAAGGGATTACGGCATATCCCCTCTCAGGGGTGATTTCTCACTTTCTGTCTCTCTAGTGAGTTTACACGACCTATAATAAAATCTATCTCTTAAAAAAAAAAAAAAGAAAAGAAGTACATTTTTCTTTTCTTTATCTAATACCTAGCTCTAGTGCTCCAGTGGGTAAAGTGAATCCAGAAAATTCTTTAGAAATACAAGGAATTTTCAAAAAGTTTATGGAAAACATGTATTATGACCAAAAAAATCCATGAATTTCAAAATGTTTTGGCACCAAAATAAACTTGTACTTTGCTTCCATTTTGTCACAAACTTTTTGAAGACCTTTTGTATATATTAGTTCTCCCTGTCTTAATAACACACATTTCACACAAAAGGAAACCAAGGTCTAAAGAAAGGGAAAGTTTAGTTCCTAAATAAATACTCAATTGAATGAAATTATGAATAACTGCTGATTAGATCAGTTTTCCATATTCTCTGAATTAGAAAATAATGTTGGAAAAATGTTTCCTTTTTTGTCCTTCCACAGCTTCTCAATAAAAGGAATTATATTAGTAACTCAGTGCTGCACAAGTTACCCCAAAACTTAATGACTTAAAACATTATTATCTCAGTTGTGTGTGTCAGAATCTGGGTATGGCTTAGCAGAGTGCCTGTGGCTGAAGGGCTCTCCGCAAGATTGTAGATAAATAGTCAACTGAAGCTGCAGTCTCATCTGAGGGCTCTGCTGGGGCAGGAACCATGATCTTCCAAGCTCATGTGCATGTTTGCATGGTGGGTCTCTAGAGAACTGCCCAACGACTTTGCAGCTTGCTTTCCCAAAAGAAGCAACACAACAGAGAGAGCTCCCAAGATGGAAGCCGGACATTTTTATAACCTAATATTAGAAATGGCATCCCATCGATTCACATATGAATGTAAGTACACAAGGATGATTGAGGACCATTTGAGAGGTTGCTTGTCCCAGGAACATTCCAGAATTTCCCAAGGAACTTTTATAAAGGACCAGGGAATTTCCTAAGCTCTTTCCTACTTAAGTTCTCTTCCTATTTCTTCTTTTAACATAACCTAATGCGTCATTGTGTAGTGGTTCAAAATATAACCATAAGACAGAAAACACACCAGCTTCTTTTTTTTCTTTTAAGTTTATTTATTTCTTCTATGAGAGAATGAGAAAGACATGGTGAGAGCTAGGCAGCTCTAATGGAGTTCTCATACCACAATCTGTCTCCAGCCTCAGCCAGCCAGAATCACAGGCATATGTGCCCTTACCTGACAAGAATCCAGGACCTTCTCATATGACCTCAGAACATGAAGTATTGCATTATTTCTGTACCATCATGGCTGGTGCATATCCTTTATTTTTCATAGAGAGAATTTAATATAAAGAATTGTTAACTAGATACAAAAGCACTAAAGTATCAAGAAATGCAACAGGAGTTAGCAATCACAAGAAGAAACTACCACCTCTAGTGCTGCAGAAATGAAGAAATAGGTTAGCATTATTAAAATGTAAAAACTTGAGGTATGGATCACTAACTAGAAGGTGTTGCTCAGTTAGTGCTGAGGTTTCTGAGTCTGGAGGAGGAATTGTACGGAGCTGGGGCCCAAACCTCTTAGAAAGGAGTGCAAACAGCTGGTGCTGGAGTCCCAGAGGAAGGAAATGCAATGAGATTCTCCAAGAACTAAGAATACTGCCATATGGACTCAACTGCAAGGAACTGCTACTGCCAGGGTGAAGAAGCATGGCTGAGGTGACTCTGACAGGAATAGGAAGCAAACAGAAGGAGTCTTTTCTTCCTCTTCACGTTTTACAGGTTCTAAAAGGGAGCTCCTGACAAAGGAGAAATTCAGTTTGTAAAGTCCCAGCCCAGTGTCTCGAAACAGTGTAGGGGGTGGGGATATAACTGTAACGGAGAGAGAATATCATCAGTTCAACTCTGGTGACACTAATTTGGTATCTTTTTCTTTAATTTTCATAAATGCCCTATAATAATAGTAAGTGCTGACATTTGCACATCTCACTACAGTTTTTTTTTTTAAAGTCTATTATCTTGTTTAATCTTGTGAGAATGATAGGAATTGTTCTTTCCTCACTGAAAACAATGGTGCCCAGAAAGGCTAAGCACTTGCTGAATGATGTGTGGTATATAAATGGCAGACTTGGGATTTAGTCTCTCTGATCTCAAGCACAGTGCTTTTTTCACTACTTCATATGCCATACTGCCTTCTCAAAGTTTTCTATAAGTTAAATGAATCAGTGACTCTCTTTATTAGCAAATCCTTGATTAACCAGGTATGAATTCATAAGAGTATATTTAGTAATATCATTTTAATTCTCTTTCCAGGACTTCCATTTATTTAACAAATAATCACTGAGCACCTTCTAGACGGTGAATTCCTAGGAGACACCAACTTAAGTAGGATAGGGTATGTCTCTTTGGGGATCATCCGACCTAATGTGTCAGATAAAAATATTACATTGCAGTGTAAAAGAAGTGCTGTCACAGGGATGGTGTAAGATGCCAGCAACAGAAAGAACTACCCTATTCCCCTTGGGGAGGGGTGAGGAGAAAAAAGAGAGGACAGTAAATATTGTGATGAGGAGTTGGCAAACCTAGGGGTCTAGGAAGAGGGCACAACCTATTAAAGGTTCAGAGACAAAAAAGGGGCAAGGTCATCTGGGAAAACTGCTTGTGTAAGTGCAGCAAGAGTCTCTCCTAGGAAACAGGGTTGGGGAGAGAAGGGAGAAGAAAGTAGAGGTGAAACTTACAAAGAGCATAATCCTTACATCACTGGATTCCCTAGTAGTCTCCCGTTGTTAGAGTCCTGGCCCCAGCAGCTTAAAACTCATCCTGGGTGTGTGTGCATGTGTGCCCAAAATCCCAAGAGGAGAATGAAGGAGAAGGGATTGTGGCCATCATCTCTGGGGGATGATTTCTTGCTTTCTGTCTCTCTGTCTCTCAAGTGAGTGTGTGTGCCCTATATGCAAAGATCTCTCTTAAAATAAAAAAGAGAGAAAAAAAAGAAAAGAAAAGAAAAGAAAGAAAGTAGGGGTTACCAGACCAAGAAAGGCCACTTTCAAGAGTTTGCTTGTAGTTCTGGGACCAGTAGAGAGCGTAATGGCTATGTCACTGGACTCCCATGTAGTCAATAGCAGTTCAACTCCAAGACCCAGTGGCTTAAAACTCACGCCGGGTGCATGTGCATGTGTGCCCAAGATCCCAAGAGGAGAATGAAGGAGAAGGGATTGCAGCATGGCCATCCTCCCTGCGGGGGGGGGTGGGGTGATTTCTCGTTTTCTGTCTCTCTGTCTCTCTCTGTCTGTCTGGCGAG
>NW_006159930.1:1521555-1536526 GCF_000334495.1 Tupaia belangeri chinensis
CTAACAAAAAAAAAAGAAAGAAAGAAAGAAAGAAAGAAAGAAAGAAAGAAAGAAAGAAAGAAAGAAAGAAAGAAAGAAAGAAAGAAAGAAGAAAGAAAGAAAGAAAAAGAAAAAATGAAAGAGTTTGCATGTAGTTCTGAGGCTGCTGGGGAGTCTTGTGTCAGAAGCCTCTTCTTAAAACAGCAACAAGACCATAGTCAGCATTCGGTCCTTTCACCTGTATGCTTGAGGGACAGAAGACAAAGCCACCCCTCTTCTGGACTCCCTGGACTCAGCAGTATGCCCTAAATAGCCAGAACCCAAATGGTCTTGACTCCACTGCTGAAGAAATTTTCATCTTTTATGGTTCATTAAGCCACTTCCTGATGTCACAGGGCATTTTCTAGGGAAAACATGTAACTTTCCCCTTAATAAATGGGCAATGCTCCCACAGACAGACTGAGGAAGAAAAACCTCCATTTGGGAAGCCCCAACAGCCAGATATCTGAGCCTCTGTATTTTCATCTCCCCCTCCATTGGCTCTCTGAAAATCCCTCTTCTGGAGTTACTAAAGACTTTAAGTCCCCATCTGAGAATACAGGGCCAGCAGGTGGTGTGGAAGTTATGGTACCTGGACCCCTGATGGCCAGCTGCATGGTGTGAGTCCTGAACTCTGGCAACTTGAAAAACACAAGAGTATGTATACATGCCTTCCCCAAATCCCAAATGGAGAAGGGATTACACCCTAGAAGGGGGGTTTTCTTGCTTTCTCTCTCTCTTTCTGTCTCCAGTGAGCACCAGCAACCTAGAGCAAATATTTTAAAAAAATAAAAGAGAAAAAAAGACAGGAAGGAAGGAAGAAAGAAAGGAAGAAAGAAAGAGAATGCAACACAAAGAGCTCTCGTCTTCCATTTAATAAGCCCAAACTTACCACCTTGTCACCTACTGTATTGAGGTGTTGCAATGACTTCAAGCTAAAGAAGAAACTTTAACTCCTTCCAAAAAACACCCTTGAGTCTCTCCGAGAAGGGACTGTGAACTTCTGGTTGCATCGGTTGTATTCTTAAATATTTTAAGCCATCAACAATAGTTCTGTCTTGCAGGTGGGATTACTGGAGTACTTCTCCTTTTTGTATTTTTATATTTCTGTATTGTTTGAATTTTTTCACCATCTGTTATTATATGTATAGTTTAACAAATGCGTGCATTAGTATGTGCTTAGGCCCATTGAAGGTGTTATTGTTGTTACTAAGAAAAGCGTATGACACATGGATGTCAGACCTGGAGAGAACTTTTGAAATCATCCACAGATCTTACTACTCCAACTATGGGTCATGATCCAGGAGTCAATCTCATCTGGGACCTTGTTAGACATGCAGAATTTCAGGCCAACCCTAGACCTACTGAATCAGAATCTACATTAAAAAGATCCCCAGGTGATTTGTGTGTATATTAATATTGGAAAAGCCCTAACCTAGTCTTGCCAAGTTCTGTGTTTTGCTGATGTTAAAACAGAAGAGGCATTTGTTCAAAATTTACACTGTTTGCCAGAACTAGGGATTTAATTCTTGTCTTTAGACTCCTAAACCACACCTTCAGGCTGTGTCTTCAGCTGTAGTCTTTCCAGAACCTCGGCTTGTTTCTCTAAGCCTTATTTATAAGAAAATGCATTCTAGGTCTCAGAGAAACATGAAAGGTGAACATTAGTCTTCTGTAACAGGCCAGCATTGCTATCTAAAGTGAGGTACTGGCAGCCTGGGAACCAGAACTACCAGCCCTGGATTAAACACTAAATAATATCCTATCCAGTATTTAAGAGAAAGCCCAAGGTGGATTTAGAAACAAGTGTAAGTGGGAAAACCAGTGGGGCCGGTGATATCAGGGCATCTCTGGAAACTCAGGGAAGGGCAAGGGAAAGGTTGAAGAATCCCTTAGGTATCAATTCTCATTTGTACAGGTGCTGAAATGACTGAATACAGACAAGGGGATCACCAGAGACTGAGTTGCAAGTGCTCAGCAGGCCTTAACGCTCTGTTCATAGTTTGAATACACACTCATGCACACAGATCATCCCAGCGTGTTGACATGTCTAGGTCTGCCATGCTGCCTGCTCCTCTTAATCTAAATACATCCTCAGAGTAGGGTGTATCTGACTCAAGAAAGGCCTGAATCTGGCCCCCACCAGTAGAGGAACCAGATCACCATCTTCCCAGGGTCCCAGAACTGAAGCTGAGGACTTCTTGCCTAAGACCTTGTGAGAGACTGAGGTCAAAGGTGCAGGCTGAGTGAAAAGTAAATAAATTTAATTAAAAAAATTTTAAAAAGGAAAAATACATGGAAACAGCAAAATCTTCAGCATCAGAAATACTGTCTGGAAATTAGCTACAGTGCAGAATGAGCATCAGGGAGAAGTAACCAGGCAGAAGAGATGGTTGATGAATAACTAAGAGGCTGGCTATGCAGTAAGGTTCAGTTCTGGTGCCATCAAACTCTGCATGACCCAGGATGAGTATTTTCTTCTCTCGAAGGCATCACATGTCTAATTAATTGATAGTATTACAAGTTAAAGTCCTATAATTTCGTTTTGCTTTGCTTTAGATTTTTGCCATAAGGCAAGTACACTCTCTGAAGACAGACAGAGTGATGGAAATTGAGAAACCACACCCCTAGGGGATGGCAATACTGCAACTCCCATCTCCTCCATTATCCTCTGGGAATTTGGACATTCACGCACATACACCCTGCATATTTCTTAAGAAACACATTCTGTAGAGTCAGCGATGTGGGATCCAGTGCCTTAAGCACTATGCCACCTGCTGGCTCTGTGATATCTTTTCTTATAAGAAGTCAAATATAACGTCATTCTCTCTTTTCTGAGGACTTGGCGGAGGCGCAAATCTTGTCTTACTTTCAAGTGTAAAAAGAACTTACTTGAGGTTTCACTTAATAAGTAGCAGAGTGAAATTCAACACAGTCTCATGCCATAATATAAGTTCTTGGTTACAAAGCTTGGTGTGTGTCCATATCAGGACTAATTTCAGCCAACAATCAGCTCATGCCTCCCTGAGCCACACTCTCTCTTCACCTCCTGCACATTAGACTCATGGGGTTCCAGGCTTTCCTCTGTAGAGCAGGAAAAACACCTTTCCTCAATCATCCTAGTCTCATGGCTAACACTCCTATAATAAAAGACAGACTAACAAGAAAAAAAAAAGGCATACAAATGTATATAATTTATATTTATACATATAAATATATTTATTTATTTAAAATAATAAAATAATCCATATAATATATAGCGTTTCGTAAGAAAAATGAAAGCCCAAAGAAATGGTTAGACCTGAGTATTTTTTATGAATATTTTATCCATCTCATAAAATGGAGTATGCTCCAGCTCACCCTGTGAGAAAGGATTAGTTCCTGTGAGAGTGGATTTTTATAAAAGGAAGATGGCTTCCCCAGGTTCCTATTTTTTTGTACATGCTGCCACACTCTCTGCTTCTATCAACTATGTTGTGGCATAGCACCAAAAGTTGATCTGATGCCAACCTCATGCCTTTGGACATTCCCACCACCTGAGCTTTAAGTCAAATAAACTTTCATATGTTACCCAATCTCAGATATTTCTGTGAGCAACAGAATAAAAAATGAAGACAGAAAACTGGCACAGCGAGCAGGATTGTGCTGCCAAACATATTTGAAGATGTGGAAGTGGCTTTGGAGGCAGACATAATGGGCAGAGGTTGGAGGAATTTGGAGAAAGTTAGGAAAAACCTAGATTCTTGTGGCGATGAGGACTGTTTAGATATTAACTAGAACTCTTTAAAGATTGGATAAGAAGCTATGGACACAATGCTGATAGAAATACTGACAGCAAAAGCTCTTTCTGAGAAGGTATCAGATGGAAATGAGTAAATTATTGGGAGCTAGAGGAAATGCTACCCTTATTACAAAGTAGCAAAGAATTTGGTTGATTTGTTGGGGACAAATATCAAGATAATATAAGAACAATATCAAGCAGAAATGTGGTCTCAGAGCAGAGAGCACCCAATATGACCATGGCTAGTGGAGCCACAGGGGTTGGGTCAACCTTGAGACCTCAAAATTGCAGACCTACAGGCAATGAGTAACAGTCTCTTGGAAAAGCTGCAGACACCAGACTCCAAGTATGAGCAGCCACATGGGCTACAACTAGCAAACTCATGATAACAGAGATGTTCAGAGTCTTGGGGGCTCATCCCCTACTGGAGAATGTAGAACATGGAATAAAAAGAGATTGTCCTCAAGCTTTCTGATCTAAGGTCTGCCTGCTTGGGCTTTGCACTTGCATGGGGCCTGGGACCTGTTCCTTTTTTTTTTTTTCTTGTAGAATGGTAATTTCTACCATATGCCTGCTCCAATATTATATCTGTAAATGTGTTTTCTTAATTTCACAGACTCACAGTTGGAGGAAGTTTGTCTTGAGTCTCAGATGAGATGTTAGACTTAACTTTTAGGTTGATGCTTAAGCAAGTTAAGACTTTGGGGACTATTGGAATGGGGCAATTTTATTTTATATGTGAGAAGCTCATAGACCTTGGGCGCATTTGTGGAATGCTATAGTTTAAATAATGGTTTATGCACAAAAGAGTTATGTTTTGAAATTTGGTGCCCAGTGTAACGGCACTGGGGGGTGGTGATACCTTTCAGAGGTGAGACCTAGTGAACAATATTTAGAAAATGAAAGCATCACCTTCATGAAGTGATAATGTTCTCTGATGAGAGGTGGGAGTTCTAACTCTCAAAAGAAAAGGCTAGTTTCCGTAAAAGAGGGTTGTTATGAAAGGAAGGTGGCTGCCTCCAGGTCTCTTTTACTTTTCTGTATACATTGGCCACTCTGTGTTTCTGCTGGCCCTGTTGTGACTTTGCACCAAAGGCAAATCTTATGTCAGACTCATGCCTTTGGACTTTCTGACCACCAGAATTGTAAATCAAATAGATCTCAATTATTTGTCAATCACCAAGGCTCAGGTATTTCTGTTAGAAACACAAAAGCAGACTAAGACCATCTTTGTCTGCAGGTCCAAGGATATTCCTTTCCTCCAAGTACAGGGAGGGTATCTCTCACAGGAAAGCCTTATGACCAGTTTCAGGGGATAGTCAGAAAATCCTTCTCTCAGAATTTATGACCTGCTTCAGGGATAAGGGAAAGGAAAGTTCAAAAGGTCCTGCTTCTACTGTTTTCTTCAATAAGTCCAGGAGGTACATTATGAGGTAACATGTCTTAAACTCCATCATTTCTTAGAACTTAGTGCACTGTGTTATAAATTGTGTAGGAGGGGGGCCAGCCTATGGCCTGGTGGTTAAGGCAATTGGATCACACATGACCAACCACATAGTTTGAATTCCAGATCCAGGGGCTTGAAAAAATACACTGGGAGGATGTGCATGCATGTCCCAAATCCCAAAAAAGAGGGAGAAATGGAAGAGAAAGGCTTGTGGTGTGATCATGCTCTATTAGGGCTGCTTTCTTGCTTTCTCTCTCTCTCGCTCTCTCTTTCTCTCCCTCTCATGAGCACTTAAGCCCTTTGACAAAATTAAAATCAATCAATAAATAGTACAGGACAACTTTTTGAGGGTAAATTGTGTCATATTCAACTGTGACCACAGCATTTAATGCAGCGCCTGACACATAACAAATAGCCAGTCAAAACTATCTATTGATTAACGATAGACCCTCAGGATCTAATAAATCTGCAGTGCTTGATGGGGTGGATTAACACTCTAAGTTCATTTCTTCCCCTTTACTACATGTGCCTATAATGTAGAAGCTAGCAAGGTAAAAGATACAGGCCCTAGACTTTCTTGCTGCTAAACTCTGGAATTGATCTAGGTTTGGCCACATGCACAAGCATGAATTCTAGAAAGCAGAAATGAAGGAAATGCTTCTGTTGCCTCTGCCGTGTCTATGGCCAGCACAGTTGCGAGACCGTTCAGTTTTTCTGCCACATTATCAGTGGAGGGCCCAATGCTGTGTCACTTGTTTTGTGGGGATCAAAAGACAGGGCATGGGGCAGCCAACCAGTGGGTGCAGACTGCAGCAAGTATAACACAGCTTTTCTAGGCCATGGTTATGCTGAGGTAGTTTTGAAACCAAAGCTTCCACTTCCTAGAAGGTCCTAGAAAAGATAAAAGATCTCTGTAGTGCCAAGGCCTTTGGAATTGTTAAAAACTCCATCTAGGCTGTTTCATTAGCCCTCCCAGTCATTTTAATACTAGATTTCAATACTAGATTGTTTTTTTCCAATTAAGATATTGTTTTAGCTGCTTCACCAGGGTAAATAGCAGTCACTTAGGCAATGTAAAAGGTTTGTTTGTCTCTCATATAAAATTATAAACTGTTGGGCAGTCCATTGGAGTGTGGTGGCTCTATACCTCATGGTCATTCAAGGACTACATTTACTTCGCCTCTCATCTCCTAGAGTGTTTTCCTAAACTGTTCACCACCACCATGTCCCATATTCTAGTATGTGGGAAGTCTAAAGGGGAAACGGGGGGCCAGGAGATGGCATAACACTTAAGCTTCTGAACTCCCACATAGTCATGAACTGAAACCAACAGCTTAAACTCACACCAGGTATGTGTGCATGGATGCCCAAAATCCTGAGAGCAGAATAGAGGAGAAGGGACTGTGGTGTGGCCATCTCCCCTGGGGAGTGATTTCTTGCTTTCTGTCTCCCTTTCTCTGTCTCTCCAGTGAGGACATTCCCCCTATAGCAAAAATCTCTCTTTAAAAAAAAAAAGAAATAAAAAGGGAAAAAGGGGGAAAGGACAAAGGAGAAGCAGCTTCTTCATAAGAAAATGACTTAAGACTTTATGTGTTAGTTTTATATATGTCTCATTGGCCATAATTTATCCACAGGACCATACCTCGCTATAAGGGGATGGAAAATGTAATTTCTGTGTAGGAAAACAAATAAATGCCCAGTAAAAACTTGGTCAAGGGTAGAATTCTAGTATTAAAAAGAAGGAAAATATAGGTAATGGAAATGATAATGTCTGCCATGCTAGAGCCAAAATAATAATAATAATAATAATAATAAAATAAAATCTGTCCTGTTTAAACTAGAGGAATTAATTTAGAGGAATTATATCATCTGCAACTGTGAACTAGTTATGACAACTACTTACACTGACATCAAGTAGAGATTTCTACCTTGTTTTGGAATACAAGGGGTCTTCAAGAAGTTCATGAAAAATGTATATTATGGGGGAAAAAACTATATATATGTATTTCAACATCTTTCTTGCACTAAAATAAACTTTTTAATTTCACTTTCCACAAACTTTGAAGCCCCTTCACAGAGATAAGCACTAGCTGTTGAGCCTCATTTATGTTCTAAGATCCTATCCACAAAACAAAAAGCAGCATAAGATTAAAGATGTGCCTGTTGAAAAACAAACAATGCAATTAAAAAATCCAAATTAAGACACGAGAATCACCTTGCTGAGTAAAACAACAACAAAACCTGAGCGTTATACTTGGGGGTAAGGTGAACAAAAAGGAAGGCTTAGGGGCCAGCAGGTGGCCTGGTGGCTAAGATGCTAGACTCCCATGTGACCGACTGTGGTCCATGTCCTTGACCTAGTGGCTTACTTTCTCACTTTCCCTTCCTCTCTCTCTTTTTCTCTCTCTCTTTCTCTTTCTATCTCTCTCTGGTCAATTTTTAAAAATAATAATAATAAATAAATAAATGAAATAAATAATTCTCTCTCTCAAAAGAAAGAAGGCTTAGCCTAAAGAATGAGTAATGTTGGGAACCAGCAGTTAGCGTAATGGCTATGTCGCTGGACTCCCACGTAGTCGACCGCGGTTCGTGTCCCGGACCCGGTGGCTTAAAACTCACGCCGGGCGCGTGTGCGTGCGTGCCCAAGATCCCGAGAGGAGAATGGAGGAGAAGGGATTGCGGCGTGACCATCCCCCCTGGGGGGTGATTTCTCGCTTTCTGTCTCTATGTCTCTCTCTGTCTGTCTGGCGAGCGCACGCGCCCTACAGTGAAAATCTCTCAAAAAAAAAAAAAAAAAGAATGAGTAATGTTGATAGAAATAAAGATTTCAGGTCATGGGATATTTACTGCATAATAAATTCTATTTTGGAGGAGAGTGACAGAAGATATGGGCAGCTCATTGTTACAAGTAAAATTTAGCTGAGAGACAGGTGCTAATATTTGTTGGGTGCTTATATCTCCATATTAGTCTTTCTTTGGGCTTCTCCATTAGCAACCATGTTTATTACAGCACTTTATATAATTACCTTAATAAACCTCCCCACATCCTATAGGCCAGGCATTGCTATTACCACTTAGAGTTGAGGAAACTGAAACACAATGAGAATAAGTAATTTTCTTAAGGTCATGTGACATAGTTATATATGTGTGTGTGTTGTTTATTTTTTTTCTTAGGTTTTTGCCATAAAGCCCATGTACTCACCAAAGAGAGAGAGTGACTGAGAGAAGGAAAGTGAGAAACCCCCCCTCAGGGGGTATGGCCATGTCATAATCCCTTGTCCTCCTCTTGGGATTTCAGGCATACACACACACACACACACACACACACACACCTGGCATAATTCTCAAGCTGCCAGATCCAGGGTTTAAACTGAGGTTGGCCATATATAGAAATCCAGCACCTTTACCACTGCTGGCCCATCACTGAGTAATATTTATAAGCAGTAGAACTGGATTTCAAACCCAGGCAATCCACAGCCTATGATGATCAGAACTGCCCTGCATGGTTGCCAGACTTAGCTGTGATTTCAGCTTCACTGTTTTGTCCCTGAATGTGGCCACAGCCAGTTCCAGATAGGAATGTGACCAGCATCCAAGTTTGAAAAAGTAACAAGACTTCATTAGTGTTTATGCTTCACCCACCATTGTGCTAAACATGTAAGATGGGCTCCTTCCCTCAAGAAACTTGACTGTGTCCTAGGAGTGATATAAGGGAGACAGCCATCAATGTCAGAGCTAGAGAAAAATCTACATATTCTTTCAACAAATATTTAAGGACTAATAACTATATTTCAGAATTAGTGTTTTATAAGAAATGACAAAACTGACAGGAATTTTTCCCTTATAGAGCTCAAAATCTAATGGGTGAGATAGATATCAATAATTACAAATGATCTGAAATGCTTTCAATTATATACAAGTACATAAAGTGTACAATAAGAAAAATAGCACATGGATATTCAGTTAGACTTGGATGTCATAGAACAAAAATGGTTTGCTTAGTCTGAGTCCTGAAGGATGAAGAAGAATTAGACTAAGAGTTGGGGGAGACCATTTCATGTCAAGGGACTAGGAAGTACAGAGTTTCTGGGAGCACAAATTGCTCAGTGAGTTCAAGCAACTCCAGATGGACCTATGATATGGCCAAGTATGGTAATTGAAGGGAACAGTGGTTTAGGGCAAGGCTAGAGACATTGGAAATCAAGCAAGGCCTTGCGAACCAGTCAGAAGTTCTAGCAGCTAAGTGAAGTGGAAACCCATTGTAAGCTTAACTAGATAAATGACTATATGAGTTATATATTAAGATATCACTTGGTTGTAGAGCAAGCAAGCAGCATGGTGGTTAAGACGATGGACTTTCACATGGCCGATTACAGTTTGGTCCTGGACCTGGCAGCCTGTTTTCTCACTTTCTCTTTCTCACTGGTCAAATAAATAAATAAATAAATAAATAAATAAATAAATAAAAGCAAATACAAATTCTTTTTTTTTAAATTATTTAAAGTTATTTGTTATTACTATTTTTTTTTAATTTGACCAAAGAAAGATAAAAGGAAAGTGAGGAAGCAAGCTACAAGGTCTAGGACCTGAACCGTGGTCAGCCATGTGAGAATCCAGCACCTCAACGACCATGTCATCAGCTGGTCCCAAATAAATGATTCTTTACAAACAAACATAAAAAGATACCTTGGTTGCAATGAGAATGGGTTGAAGGGGGGAACCAGCAGATGGCATAATGGTTAAGTCACTGGACTCCTATGTAGTTGACTGTGGTTCAAGTCCCAGACCTGGCAGCTTAAACTCATGCCAGGCCTGTATGTGTGTACGCACTCAAAATCCTAAGAGGAGAATGGAAGAGAAGGGATTGCGATGTGGCCATCCCCTGCAGGGGGTGATTTCTTGCTTTCTGTCTCTCTATCTCTCCAACAAGTGCTTGCATCTGATAGCAAAAATCTCTCAAACAAAGAAAAGAAAGAAGGAAAGAAAGAAAGAAGAAAAAAAGAAAAAGAATGGATTGTAGGGAATTAAGAGTGAATGAAAGAAAACAGTAAAAAGAACTTGCAGTAGTCCAGTTCTTTGGGTGCTAAATTT
Organism: Tupaia belangeri chinensis; assembly: GCF_000334495.1. Classification (NCBI taxonomy): domain Eukaryota; kingdom Metazoa; phylum Chordata; class Mammalia; order Scandentia; family Tupaiidae; genus Tupaia; species Tupaia belangeri. The sequence continues at coordinate 1,531,893 of NW_006159930.1, forward strand.
CAGGTGCTTTTCTCTGTAACACTGTTACTTTGAGATGCTGGGGCTAGGGCTCTGCAAACTACATTTCATCTTGGCTAGTGAACTGCTGAACTCAGTCAGTAGGCGGCAGTATCAAGAACCCATACATCTGGAGGGAGACCGGATTGCCCCTTCCAGTTTACTTTTTGTTCCTGTCTGTGTTAATGCACACAGTCTCTTCACACTGGCAACAGCAGTGCCTTTCAGGAATAACAGTTGAATCCACTTTGCAGTTTTCCAGCACTCAAAGAAATGGCCTCATTGTGCTCCTCCAGTAATACCAACCAACCTGTGGCCTATCCTCAGAGATCTGGGCTCAGACCAATTGGACCCACGTTTCAAGGTCAGGAACACCGTCATCAGCCAAGTAATGCCCTTTCTCAGAGTCTGAATTTCAGCTCAGTAGAGCATCCCTCAGATGTCTAATTTTCAATTATGCCAGCACTTCCTTCTGTTTTCCCAGCCCTAGAGGTAGCTGCTTCTAGTACAATAGTTGTTTGCTCCATCAGACCTTCACATTCTCTTCTTGCCTTTCTAGTTCTTCAATTCCCATACAGTAATTCTTTATATTAAATCTTCTCTTTTTCCTGGACTTTTACTGATACAACCTGGGATTTTCCCTCCCCTGACTTTGGAGTTTTAAAATGTACTTTCTTATTGCAAAATGTAAAAATCTAAGCAAATAAAATGACAGAAGCAGCCACAGAATAAGCATATACTTTGCAGTCAGGAAAATAGCAGAACTACTTACTAGCAAGGCAGCTGTGGTTATGACCGTCCGTGAATCATGGTTTCTGCATCTGTAAAACAGGTACTGAAAACCTCTGCTTGAAGTGGTCATTGGTACAGACTAGCACATGTTGGGCACATAGTAGGTACATAATTCTTGGTAATTATTATTTATTAAAGTATCATACAGAAAGACTGTTTACTTTTAGATAATTAAAACAAATACTTTATTCAGCACATATTTCAGAACATGCTCTGTAAATATTAATTTTTTTTCCAGTTCTTTTGCCAATCTGCAGATGCCTCTGATTCCTGACTACCTCTCTCTCACACACACATGTTCCTCCAGGCCTCCTCCTTACATACTTACTTTTCTTTGCTTCCATTTTCTCCCTCCAAACCAGAATTTTTTTTTTTTTAGAGGTTTTTGCTATAGGGCATGTGTGTTCACCAGAAAGAGAGAGACAGAGAGACAGAAAACAAGAAATCCCCCTCCAGGGGAGATGGCCACACCACAACCCCTTCTCTTCCATTCTCCTCTCGGGATCTTGGGCACACACGCACACAAGCCTGGCGTGAATTTAAGCCACTGGGTCTAGGACTCAAACCGCGGTCAGCTACATGGGAGTTCAGCGACATAGCCATTACACTAACTGCTGGTCCCCAAAACCAGAATTTTCACAGGGTCAGGAAGAAAGCACTCAACATGAACCTACCATTTGGTACACATACAATAATCATTTGTTGACTAACTTGCTCTGCTTGCTAGCACTCATTCCTGGCTCTGGCTGGCTCCTTACATCCTCAGAATACTTTGGCTTTCCTCTGGATACCTCTTGACTGGGCCAAAACATTGGGAGAAAAAGGCAGAGCAGAGAAAAAAAAAAAAAAAGACACTTTCTATCACACCCCAGCTTCCTATTTTCAAGGCCAGTGATGCTTCAACAACCAGCTTCCTTTAACTTTGGCCAGCTGGAGCCCTATCAGCTACCCAAGGCTGGCAGCTAAAGTCCATTAGCAGTTGATTAAGGGGTAATTAGTGAGCCCTGTCAGGGTTATTAGCATATCTAAATTCCATTTGTAAATCATAACTGACTTGAGTGTGATGTGAAAACAGCTGGTGGGGAGATTCCTTCTGGAAATTCATGCAAGGGTCTAGATGAAGTGTCTATTAGGAGTGCTTGGGAAATTCAGTAGACCAAACAGGTCATCTCTTCCCCTACCCCCAGTACTACTACCCAATCAGGAACAGTCACCAAGACCTCTAGACTTCCTCCACAGCACAGAAGTACAAATTTTCCCTACCCTTCTGGTAAAGAAAGGCTGGACCTTAGTGGAAAAAAAAACAAAACAGACTTTGGAGTTAGGCAGACTTGGGTTGGAAACTCAGCTCCTATACTTGTTAGTCAGATTGAAAAGCAGGTCACAAAAAGGTGTGGTATTACCTGTTGAAGATATTTCGTAGTTTTATCAACAGTACTAGGAAGAAATTTTCACCTGTATGGAAGAAAATGAAATTAAAAAAAATAAATAAAGAAAAGCAGTTCAAAGCAGTCTGTAGAATGTGAGCTCTGTTAGTCCCAAGAGAGGCATGAGCATTGAAGTTTTGGTTGCACCTCCATGCCCATCAGGGTTATTACCCAAAAGGCATGTTTTAGTTTATAGTAAATAAACTATATTGTGTCTCTCCAACCCTTCTTCATTGCAATTTTCCTGGAATTCATGGTGTAAAGGATAGATACAGCTAATTGGGTGCCTGCATTATTTTAAATGGACCAATGTAAATTCTTGAAAATTTGTAACCTCTCTCTTTTTGAACATACATGCTAGGCATCTAGAATCTGTGTCATCCAGATTATTTGTCCTAAGCTCTTGGCTCAAATAAACTTTTTTTTTTTTCCCATCACTTACTGTGCCTCAGCCTTCCTTTTCAGATTGACATTAGCTTGGTGACACTGAACAAGTCATTCAACCTTTGTAACAGTTTCATTGTTGGAAACAAACATTTTGCCCTTAGGAAAGAATTTTTTTCCTCTGAATTCAGGCTACAAAAAGGGAGAGATGGAGCCAAGAGGATTTTTAAGGTATCAAATGATTCTATCTGATAGTGTAATAATCAATACATGACATGTATTCATCAAAACCCTTAGAATGTTCAACACAAAGAGTGAACCCTAGTATGAACTATGGACTTGAGTTCATGTTAATGTAATTTTAGTTCATCTAACAAATATGCCACACTACTGAAAGATATTAATAAAGAAAACTAAGGACCAGAGAGCGGTACACTGGTACAAAACGACACTTTGTGAGACTTCTAATAGGATGGTTTCAGGTTTGAGTCCAGAGATGTATCTATGATCCAGGCTGGATTAAGGTGGGATCAAATGTAACATCAAGATACTATTGAAGGTGCTGTTTTTCTCTTTCTCTCTCTCTGACTTATAGAAAAAATAATTTTTTAAAAATTGTCTACTACTTTTTTAAAAAAATATTTAACTATTTATCCCTCACCTAGAGTTGCCTAGCCCAGTGCTTCTTAAACTTTAATGTGGACATGAATCACCCATAGGTGACTTTGTAGGTTTGGAGTGGGGCCTGAGATTCTGCATTTCTGGCAAGCAATGCTACTGATTCACAACTAAACTTGGAGTAACAAGGCTGGAGAATGAACCAATAACCATCTATGAAAGTGATTAAAAAATGGTAGGTATTCAACAAAGTCTAACGGTTATTCAAATGATTCCCTTTTATGCCACTTTTGAGCACTTTAGAGTCAGGAGAGAGCCCAGAAGCTGACTCCACTATTCTCATAGCTCAATGAATACCTCAGACTGCAGGGACTTTGCTCTTGTGACAGCTGGGTTCGATTAGGAATAGGATTGCCAGATAAAATACAGAAGAAGAGGAGAAGAGGAGGGGGAGAGAGAAACTGAGGCACAAAGAGGTTAAGTTCGCTGGTCAAAGTTTCAGAGCTAATAGAAAGCAGATTTGGGCTGTGGTTCAGAGCGTATGGTCTTTATCTCTAGTTATATTGCTTCTCCCTGAGTGACAGCAGGCAAATTTTTTCAGCTAGCTTAGCTTTAGTTGCCCTATCTATACAATAGAGAGAGGAAATGGTTGAAATCTGTTGCCAAGCCTGGGCCATGCACATACAAATTTATCTGCCATGCAGCTCTGGACCCAGCAGAGACTTGATATAACCTACTACAGAATTCATTGAGAACAGTCCCAGGATTTTTAACCTGTATTAGTGCAATAACAAAAAAGTAGGAATTTATCATACAGATTATGGACCAAACAGAGACTTGAACTCGAGTCTTATCTTAAGTGTGAACTTGCTGGCAATATTCATATTTTTAGGTGCCAACACATGTCATAGATATTAAGCTTAAATGAGTTCAAAACAGTGTTTGGTCAATGGTAAAATAAAAATAAAAATAAGAAGTAGTTGGTACTAGAAGCAGCAACAGTAAAGTAGTTGCTTACTTCTGTTTTCCCCAGAGGTGCTGAATGAGCTTTGAGAGCAAGGTCCTGTCTTATTCACCTCCCGTAGCCTCAGCACACAGTTCCCAGCATAGGAGTGAAAACGTTAATAATCATTAAGAATAATTGTCTCCCAGTCATTTCCCTAATCTGTTATGTTAATATTGTTGTGTAATAATGGAATACAATTTCAATATTGCTATTATATGCATTACAACCCTAAGAAGTAGTAATTCTCACCCACTTTTATAGATAAAGAATTAAAATTTAGATAAGTAGCATTATTTTTAAATGGTGATGCATCCTACATGTGACTTACCATTCTTTAATAGGTATGGGTGTAATTAAACTGAATTGAACCTTTCTCTGGTCCTGAGTATGTGAGGGAGCTTGGGAAAGAG
>NW_006159930.1:1536543-1578165 GCF_000334495.1 Tupaia belangeri chinensis
AGCTTGGTAAAGGGTGATTATGGAGGTAGGTTCTAAACTCAGAAGAGAGCCTAGACCTACAGAGAAAATGAAGAACTTCTATCAACTCTCACCCAGCACATGAGGGAGGGGTCAATAAGATGACAGAGGAGAGGGAAATGGCTGCTGGTTGGGGTCTGCAACTATCAGAGTTCAATTCGGGACTGAGATTTGAGGCGCTTGGGTGAGGATAAGTAGGTGGATCTTGATCCCCTTGAGGGTTTAAAGGGGTCCCAGGTTTTGAACCCCTTAGAACTTCACCAGGAGGTGATGGCTGTGCTTGCTTGCCTGTGAACAGGCTGCAAATACAGGACCTGGTCCCCATTCTGTGACTAGAGAGAAAGGGCTCACTAGTAGCTTCATGGTGGCTCAGCAGAACTAAAATTGCTGGCCAGGCCACTAAAGAAGTGGGTGGTCTTGGTGGCATGCCAACTCTGCTTCAGAGTCTATATTCTTAAAAGGAGCATAATAATGCCCTCCTTGGTGACCTTGAAAGTCATGGAGGGGGTTATATATTGAAAAACATAATGTATTTGAAAAAAATTTACTGAGCATCTGTCATATGCCAGGCAAAGTGCTAGGTACAGAATGTACAAAAATGAGGCAGACACTTTCAAGGAGCTTAGTAAGAAGAGAGAGAGAATTATCACTATACTATGTGATTTAAGCAGAATTATTTATCAGGTACAGGGTAACAGTCATGAACAATAATTGTCTACCAGTAATTTCTCAAATCTGTAACATTAATATTGTCATGTAATAGTACTGTCATACAATTTAAATATTGCTATTATGTGCACAACAACCCTAAGAGGTAGTAATTCTGACCCACTTTTATAGATAAGGAATTAAAATTGAGATTATTAACTGGCCTGGGGTGACAGTGCCTGGTAAGAGGTAGGGAACCAGCAGTTAGCATAATGGCTATGTCACTGGACTTCCACGTAGTCGACCGCAGTTCGCGTCTCGGACCCTGTGGCTTCAAACTCACGCCGGGCACGTGTGCGTGCGTGCCCAAGATCCTGAGAGGAGAATGGAGGAGAAGGGATTGCAGCGTGTGACCATCCACCCTGGGGGGTGATTTCTCGCTTTCTGTCTCTGTCTCTCTCTGTCTGTCTGTCTGGCGAGTGCACGCGTCCTATAGCGAAACAGGCAGGCTGACCTCAAATCCTAGTGTCTAGCTGCTGCCCTCAGCACTAAAGGCATCAGATTTCAGGAGGGTTTTGGCTCCCTGGATTCTCCCCTCCTTTATCATTCAGTTCACTGATATATATATATCAAGAGTCTGTTTTATGTTAGGTGCAGCTATACCTTGGAAAATCAATAGTGAATAAAGGCAAACATCTGGCCCTTCCTTTGCAAAGTAAATGTTCTAAGGGGGGAAATATATAAATTAAGAAACAAAGACCCCTGCGCTAAGCACATTTTGGAGAAGCTCTAACAAGGTCCTATATGTGTCCTGTTTTTACAGATGAGAAAATAGAACCTTGTAGAAATAAGGCAACTTGCTAGGTTTTCATATCTAATAAAATAACTAAGCAAAGATCTAAACTATATTGTAGGAGAAGGGAGCTAGACTGCTATTAATGTAGCATAAAATCTATCTGACAGCTAAAGAGCTAGCTGGATGATGTGATAGCCAAGTATGGCGTGTGGAGTGTGGATGGGATGACTGGAGATGGCTTCTTGAAGAGATGATGAGACATTCAATCCAAGGTTGGGATGATAAGTTCCCCAGTGGCTGGGCACCATTTGTGGTGGAACTTCCCCCTTTACCTCCAGGAGTTCACAGTCTTGCGGAAATAAGAAAGACAATGCATTACAGTGGGTGCCAAGACTGACCTTGCCCCTGTGTCCAGGCATGCTGGGGCAGGATCTAGGAAAGAGGGCTCAATTTTGCTACAGGTGAGGGGGTATAGGTTATAGGTGGACAAATATCCTAGAGAAGGCTTTGCTAAGATGGCATTTGTCTCTTGAGGGAAGAGCAGGATTCCAAATAAAAAAGACTAGAAAGAAACTTCCAGGCAGAGGACACTGCATAAGCAAAGGCATGGGAGGCACCATGTAGTCACACTATACAGCCTCATAGATCAGGTGTCCAAGAATAGTCAAGTACACAAAGAACCTCAACTGCCATGCTAAGGAGTTCAGGCTTGATTCAAGAAGAGCCCAGGGCAGAGACAAAGGAGGCCCACAACAAGTATCTACTGCATTTCTGGCAGCACTGAGGGGAAAAGGAGGCCGTCGGTCCATGAGATGCAGGAGCAGAGACAGGTTGGGCAAGGGGGAAGAGCTGTGACTCAGTTTGACATCTTTAGTATACTCGTTTTTGTCAGGCAACCCCACAATATTTTGGGCCAGGTAACCAGTGACTTCTGAATGAAGATTAAACTCTGAACCTCCTTTTAGGGATGAGAGTGGTAGGACATAGAATTCCAGGAAGAAGTGACTGAGCTCCTTAGCAGACTAGCTGCCCAGTCTAGTCAGCTACATACTTACAGTGTGAATTAAGAAAGAGTTCTTGACCTCAGTCATGTTAAGAGCAATGGACTCAGATGGACTTCTGAGTCTTACTCTCCCTCTTTTAAATAACCCTGGACCAATTACTTTACCTTTCTGTGCTTCAATTTCTTCATCTATAAAGTAAAGGATAAAAATTGACCCATTGCACTAGGTTCTTAGAAGATATGCAAGACTACTGGTTTATTATTATTATTATTATTAAATGAAATGACTCAAGAAAGTATTTAATGCAGTACCTAGCACAGAGTAGGAACTCAATAAACAGGAACTATGAGTGAGAAAGAAAAAAGGAAACACATTTCTATAGTAACGGGGCAATAGGAGGGAAGAAAAGACCAACTGAATGAAACCATGTAAGTCAGTAAAAGTGATTTGCCTACTCATATGAACAAATCTCAGAGTTGGGAAACTGCCATTTCCCTAAAAAGGAGATGCAAATCAGCTTATGTGGCTATAGGGACTGTGTTTTTCTCTCCTTTCCCTTCCCCTAAGAGATCAGCTTTAAGAGGAGAAGTCTCAGGTACAGGTAAGTACCTATTGTGTGGTGAGCCCTTTGTCAAGATCTTTCTTTCATACCCACCTAAAACTTCTGTTATGATGCAAATTTGATTAACTACATTTTTTATAAAAGGTTTTTGCTATAAGGAGTGTGTACTTACTGGAGACTGAGACAGTGAGAGGGAAAGTGAGAAATCACCCCCCCCAGGGCAATGGGCCACTTAGCAGTCCTGTCTCCTCCCTTTTCCTCCTGGGATTTTGGGCACTCACATGAGCCTGAAGTCATTTTCAAGCTGCCAGGTCTGGGACTTGAACCACTGTCAGTCATATGAGAGTCCGGTGCCTTAATCACCATGCTACCTATTGGCTTCCTTGAATTACATTTTATAGAGGAGAAACCTAGAGTTTGAGAGCTATAACAAATATCCCAAACTTGGCAGTAATGGATCCTGGATTAAGACCCACCTCTGTTAAACCCACATCAAGGCTTTGGTGGATTCCTTCCAAACACTGAGGCTCTCACTGAGCCCAGCCAGCACTCACCAAGGCTTCTGGGATGGCACCACTCATGGCCAGATGGTCTTGAAAGTACTTCATCAACAAGGCAGTCATTTTCCCACAAGCTAGGTGGTTACATTTTATGAGCCCCACTTCAGTCCTGAGAGGAGGCAATCGAGTTAATTATTTGAGCTGAGAGCCCCTTGGTGGTATCAGCTGAGATAACTATCACAGCTCCTGGCTGCCAGCCCCAACCAGAGCTTTTGTTTGCTAGCTTCCCTGGGAGAACGCTCTACTCAATTGCTCATTAACATGATTTGGATAATTTTCTCAACAGCCCTCCAGTGGAGCAGCTGAAGGAGAAAACTGTACAAGCCTGTCCATTCAGATGCCCCTAACCATGCTCCTTCTCTCCTCAGTAGTGAAAAAACTCACCATTTGGACAAAGACATCTGCATTTGAATTCTAAGACAGTCACTTGTTGGGGGATCCTTGCTTATTATTTCCACTCTAGACCTTCAATTCCTCATTTGTAAAATGAGAATACAATGTCATTTGCTTCATGGCTTGTTTGAAGAACAGAACCAGAAGAAAATTAGGAAGAAAGAGAAATAAGAAGGTCGGTTGGTGTGGCGTGCCTAATTTGTGGAAGGAAAATGCATAGATAATATTGTGTGATCATCACAACGATCCTATGAGATAAGGAGTATCACCCTCATTTTAAAGATGAGGAAATTGAGTCAAAGAGAGTTTTGCACGAAATTTTACAGCTAGAAAGTAAGAGCAATGATTCAAGTAAGTGCAGGTGATATCCAGACTTGAAAGCCTGATCTGTCTGTCTCTTTAGCACTTTTTCAATCTTTCTTATGTATTTATTTGTTCTTTCTTTTTCATCTCTCTTTCTCTTTTATTTGTTTATTCTCTTTCATTCCTAGTCTCTGTTAGACCATGTTATTTAACTAAATAGAGAAAAGGAAAGACACAGATTAGACAAAGATAAGCAGCCAGAGTTGTAGACAAGAAATGTAAGGATTGGTCTTTTGTATGGACTCTGAGCCTGAGAGAGAAAAATTTAGAGTAGGGAGCATTAGGAAAGCCAAGAGAATCTTTCCCTTATGGAATTACAGACTGAAGGGCAAGGCCAACCCAAGGCAAATGTTTAACCCCTGAGACATCTCCAGGAAGTGAGAAGAAAAATAAATTCCCCTTCCCCCACTTCTAGCTTCATTTTATAGATAAAACACAGGTCTCACTTACAGCCTGGGTTCAAATCTCTGGCTCAGCTACTTTAGCAGCAAGATGTTGGAAAAAGCCCTTAGCATTCTCTGAGCCTCAGTTTTCTCTCCTGGAAAATGGGCATGACAGAAACATCCCTGCCCTGGGACTTAGGTAAGGATTAAATCAGATTGAGCAGGTACCATGATCACTACCTGACTGACAGACCAAGGACTCAGCGATAGTAGTATGACTGTCATCGTTAACCTTGTGATTAACTTATAACCCTGGTTTTCTCAAAATGCTCTCCTCTGATGTGAAGGTCTTTTGTAAACGTGAACTTTTCCCTTTCTGCAGACTTCCCAGGGTGATCTGGCCCCTTTAACTACAGAGATGTCAAGGAATCTTTGTGAATCAGCCATCAAGTGTAGGCTGCTTGACATGACTGTGGGGTTAACTTACAAGTGACTAATTCTTAGAGGCACGATTTTGTACCCTTCCCACTGGTGGCACCCAGGCTGGGTGTAATTACTGCTGATGAGTTTACTGAGGGGCTCATTAAAGTGTCGGTATTAATATCCATATGAATACTTTCAACAAAACCTTTTGTTCTTGGAGTAGGGGGGTGTGGGAGGTAGTTACAGGAACTGTCTTGCTTTTCCAAATTTAATTGTCTAAATACAGTGCTGTCTCAGCAACCCAGGGCATTTTTTTCACACGTTCTTTTTCTCTCTTTCAATCTCTCTCTCCCTCTCCTCTTTTCTTAACAGCTCTGCCAAAAGCCTACTTTGGCATCTGGAATGACTAGTTTGTGTTTCAGTATACTTGCTGCATCAGAGTCACTTTATCCCAGCAGGGGCAGGGGTAGTTGAAATGTGCTCTCTTTAACCAGTTTAAACTACTATTTATTAGAGACGAGTCTGGGCCAAAGACTGTGGGAGTTTGTGATGAAGAGGAGTTTAATGGCTCATAAGTATGTCATCTTCCTTTTAGCAGATATTTTTGGCTACACATGAATGTCCTGATCATAGTCTTCCTAAAGATAGAGCAAACCCCCTCCTTTTCAAAGTTTGAATTAATAAGAACTAACATTGTTCTGAGTGCTCAGCATGGGCAAACTTTACTAGATTAATCCTCGTAACACATAGAAGGAAAAACTATTACTAGCATTCCCATTTTACAGAGGAGGAAATCGAGCCTCAGAGAAATTCAGTAATTTTTCAAGTTCACATAGAAAGCAAGTGGAAACATCAGTATCAGGACCAGTGTCTTGGTCTATGATTGTGTTGCTAACAGAAAATACCTAAACCTGGGTGATTTATAAATGCAGAGGTTAGTTTAGCTCACAGTTTGGAGGTCTAAGTTTCAGGGGCCACATTGGGGGCTTTTCCTGCTGTGGGGTCCCAATCACATCATGAGGGTCAGAGCAGAGTGGCTGTATCCATCAGCGTCTCTGTTTGTTCACCTTCCGACGCTTCATAAACCTACCAGAATTCAATCATGAAGACCCACAGTAATCACTTAATCACTCCCAAAGGCCCCACTTTTGGATAACCCAGATTCCAAATTCCAGCAAAAGAACTCGCAGGAACACAAATCATAGTTCCTAGGTTTGGCAGATTCCAAAATTTGTGCTCTTACATTCTCCTGATGTTAGCAGCAGTCTTGGAGTTCCTGGTATCCCAATCCCAGGTTTGCACAGGACCATGGAGTTTTCTAACTGGGAGGAGCATGCTGCTGGTGTGACCAAATGCCCTGGTTTGCTGAGAAATGGAGGTGGGGGTAGTAGTTCCTGGGACATGAGACTTCCAGCTGCAAAACTGGGACAGTCTGTTAAACTGGGATGGGCCAATCATTCTACAGGTTCTATGGTTGGTGAAACTGTCAACAAAGATAAAAGTACAAAAGCTTCTAGATTATTATGAAGTATTCTTATTACCTCTTCTCTAAATCTGTAGATAAGTAAACTGAGTCTCTGAGAGGGGAAGGGATTCACCCAAGGTCACATAGCTTCTCAGTAGACAGAGCAAGAATTAGAAAATATCTCGATACTTTCATGCTGTTTCTCATTTCCAATATGGAAGCTACAGATGTCAAGCTAAGGAGTACTTATTGAGCTGCTTTGTGAGCTGCTGAACTGTGGGTTAGCAAAAGCTGAGGAGAAATACGAGGCCTACAAGGTAGATACATCTCTGTTGTGTTCATACATAGACTTTTTCCATGATGATGAAAATGTTCTCTTCCTGTGCCATCCAATAAACTAGGTCCATGTGTGACTTCTGAGCACTTGAATTGTGGCTAGTGTGCTGAGAAACTGAATTTTTAAATTATTTTTATTTGAACTCATTTTAATTTTAGTAGCCATGTATGGCAAGTGCCTATTATATTGGAAAGTACAGTTCTAATGGATATGATTAGTATTTCCGAAGCATTTTCTTCCTCTCAGAGAACAGATTCCATCATGCACTCACTCTTGAAGAGAAAAATGTCTCTAAAGGAAGGAAAGATGGGGGCAGATAGAGTGCCACTCACAGATGGCATACTGAGAGGCAGCTCTGAAATGGACATTCTCTTGCTTATGCCTCCTACAAACCTGTATGGCCATCATCTATCCCCATTTTATCAGTAAGGAAAGTGTTCCCAGAGAAATTTAGAAACCTGCCCTAGGTCTTACTTGTAAATAGTAGGGTTGAAATTTGAACCCAGGTCTGAATCTAAGTCATACTCTCTATTCCATGCATCTCAAATTTTAATGTCCATGTGAAAGGTCTGCAGATCTTGTTCAACATCTGATTCTTCATTTTGACAAGCTTCCAGGTGCCAAGGCTGCTGGTTCATGGACATACTTTAGCTAGCTAAGCAGTCTTCCCCTTGAAAAAACAACTTTCTTCAACTGTCAAGAAACACTTGACATGGTGGCATGCATCTCTAATCCCAAGGAAGGAGGATCACAAGTTCAAGGACAGACTAGATAATATAATAAGACTCTGATGAAAGAAAGAAAAAAAGAGAGAGTGGAAGAAAGAAAAAAGAAAAAGGGAAAGGGAGAAGGAAAGAAAGGAAAGGAAGTAAGGAAGGAAAGAAGGATGGGAAAGAGAGAAGGAAAGAAAGAGAAGGAAAGAAGGAAGGAAGTACTAGATATCTGTGGAAAGGAAGAGAAATTACAAGTTGTAAGAGAATTATTAAATTTCTGAAAAAGAAAGAGTTCCCTTGTTGACTTAATAGAGGACATCTTCATCGTTAGAAATTTGAGGGGCTCTTCATCAGGGCAAGGTCCACCCACATCCAGTTGTGTCTTAGTTTTATTAGATGGTATAGAACCAACCAGGACAGAGTTTTCAACTGGAAGGATGGGGCATTCCAAAGAAATCTGCATTGGGATGTGGCTGGCTTGAGGAAGAGTCCAAGCTCTGCTTCTTCCCACTGTTGTGACCTTGTGAAAATCACTGTCACCCATCCTTTTGAGCCTCCATTTTACCCCAGTGGAGGATAAAGACCGAGCTGTTAATTCATGGGATGTCACAAGGACCAAAAGAAATCATGTGTAAAGTGCTTGTCAGAGCACATACTTACAAATGATTGTTTTTCCCCATCCCCTCTCTCTCGCTCTCTTCCTCTTTCTCATTCTTCCTTTTGTCCTTGTCTCCCCTAGGAAATCTTCTCCCAAAGCAGCACTGAATGGTAAAGGGAGAAAGGAGACTGGAGTCAGGTGGAATCTATCTCAGTTTTTTTCCTGGTCTGCCATTGTCACTACAACCTCCAGTGAGACTGGGAGCTCCACAAACCCAGTGGCCTTGTTACCTTCACATTCTTACGTCAGGACCCACCACAAAAGTTTCTTCAGACCCTTTACGCCATCTTATTTCTATATCCCAACTCTCAATTAGAAATAAAGAAGAGAGAGAGAAAGTGAGTAGGAGCACAAGCCTAATCACTAAAACGTGTCTGTGCTGAAATCCAAATAACTTTGGTTAAGAATTAATTAAGTGATCTCGTTGACAGGCAGCAGAGTTCACATGAAGGGCCTATGATTCAATTTAATACGATGATATTTTTCTTGCACCTTGGAGGAGTCTCGGTGGCAAGATTAGAATGTTCATCTAAAAGTACACCTTTCTTTATCAAAGATTCCCATTGAGAAAGGTGACCTCAAATTCACTTTTGTCTGTCCATCTTCCCCTGTGCTGAGCCAGGCTGAGGGAGTCTCCTCAAGAGGACCACTTGGGCTCCCAGACAACTGACTCTGACTGTATAAATAATTCCAAAACTCTTGGTTATTCAATATCCATCTGAGCCTCCTACTTAACCGTAAGCTTCTGGGTTAGCTTCATGCACCCATCCCCAGCACAGGGTTTGGCATCTTCACAGAGCTCATACACACAACAGAAAAACATTTGTTAAAATTTACTGATTTGTGGGAACCAGCAGTTAGTGTAATGGCTATGTCGCTGGACTCCCGGACCCGGTGGCTTAAAACTCATGCGGGGTGCGTGTGCGTGCATGCCCAGGATCCCAAGAGGAGAATGGAGGAGAAGGGATTGCGGTGTGACCATCCCCCCTGGGGGATGATTTCTCGCTTTCTGTCTCTATGTCTCTGTCTGTCTGTCTGGCGAGCGCACGTGCCCTATAGCGAAAATCTCTCCAAAAAATTTACTGATTTGTGGGACCAGCAGTTAGCATAATGACTATGTTGCTGAACTCCCACGTAGTTGACTGCGGGAGTCCCGGACCCAGTGGCTTAGATTCACGCTGGACGCGTGTGCGTGCGTGCCCAGGATCCCAAGAGGAGAATGGAGAAGGGATTGCAGCGTGGCCATCCCCCCTGGGGGGGGGGGGGATTTCTTGCTTTCTGTCTCTCTCTCTCCAAAAAAAAAAAAAAATTACTGATTTGCACACCAATTTGTGGTAGATTGCAGTATTGATTCCAGTCCTTTAATGCACCTTGCCTTATCTTTGCCACAGCTAAGCCCTCACCACATTCCTACCCACACACCCCTTCCATATCTACACTTGTGCACACAGGAACACAAAGAGTGTCTGATTTTGTGGGTTTCAGGTGAGATCAGAAAAATCTCAATTGCAAAAAAGCTTAGAAAGAAAAGCTCAAAAGCATATATTCTTTTTAATACTGAAGGGAAAAAGGAAAGAAAGCCTCATTCTAAACCTACCCAATTTATTTTCCTTCTCTAAATGTGCAAAGAAGACTAGATTAAGATACAAGTTGCAAAGAGGACACGCAGATAGGCCCAGAAAATTATAGCACAGCTTCAAATGGCCTCTCAGCTTCCATCTGACGAAGGTTCGCCCTGCAACTGCAAAGTATTTTTCATACCAGTCCCTGCTGGACCCAAATGGTCCTAAGCTGGATCCTGGGCTTCAGCATGCTGCGTCTTTGCAGTGCTTCCTCCCCCCCTCCCGCCACGGGGCCTGGAGATCTGAGCTCCTGTCATTTCCCTCCCCTCCCTCCTTCCTTCCTTCTCTCCTGGCAGAGACTGTATCCTGTTGCTCTGAGCAAGGCCCAAGAGAAAGGCCAGTGGCAAGTTATTGTGCTGGGAATGAAGACAAATGAGTCCCTTTTCTGTGGGGCTCTGGCATCCTGTTGGAGGAAGGAAAGGACAATGCTTTGAGGGAGCTGGCTTTGCTGACCCCCTCCTGGCGGCCTTTCCCCTCCCCTTTCCGGTGCAGTGCTTGTCAGTCCCAAAGCCTCCACTTCCTGAGCAATCATTAGATGCACGTGTGAGGTATATGGTTCCCCCATGCCCAGCACAGAGTCCTAGGCCAACTTCAGGATGTGCAGCTCAAAGAGCCCTGGACCAGGACCCTGAATCAGGGGAGTCTTGGCTCCTTTTCTCTCCCTGTCAGGGTGGCCCCTGCCAGATCACTTCACATCGCAGAGCCCCTGCTCTGGTATTTGCGTAAGTGCCCGCTGTGTGCTTGAAACTGCCACCAGCACCAGTGGTTTTCAGACCTGCCTATGCATCAGAATCACCTGGGAATTTGAGAGCCTTGTGCCCTTCTGGGGATTTAAAAATTTGGGGTAGACATAGTTAGAATGTGTGGCACAGAATAACTGTTTAATAAGTGTTTGATTCAACTGGAATCACTGGAATGCTCCGTGATGATTCCAGGCCCCCTGAAATAAAAAGAATATTCTACTCTCTCCTCCTATCTGGCTCTTTTCTGTCCCTCTTTAATAAGCTGGTGGATGAAAGAATGATAGGTACGTGAATGCAAGAAACGGTAATGAGTAGTGGTTAGGAGGGTACATTTCAGAGACAGACTCCCAGCAATCAAACCCCAGATCCATGTAATCTTGGGCAGAACTTTAAACCAATAAGTGCTTCAAGGAATGTTATAGAGTTGAGCTGATATGTTCAAAGCATTTAAGATAGTATTTGGCATTGCCGCTAGAGGAGCAATGCTGGCAACACCCATCTAGGGTGACTCAGTGTTAATACAACACTCCATGATGCCGAAGCCATATGAGAATGTCCTGAGTTTGCATCCCAAGTTCTCCCTGATTAGGCTGTGTGTACTCATGCACAGAGTATCCTGGCTGGTAAGGCTGGGGGTGTATCATGGCACAATGGGAGTACCTACTGGGACTATCTCTCTCTCTCTCTGTTTCATAGAGGAAATAAACTTTAAAAAATATTATTTGGCAAATTATAATTACCATTAAAGGGTCAACTAGTAATATTATCCTTGAGATTCTCAGGTGTATTTCTCCTTTATTGAACATATAATGAGCACTTTTTCTAGACCTAGTATCTGGCCAAGCCCTGGTGATTTGGGAATGAATAGGAAAGATTTCCTGCCCTCAAGGAGCTTTCAGGTTAGCAGAGGAGTCAGAATCATGAAGAACTAACTAACTCTAATATAATATGTCATAGGCCACAGGCTCTCTCCACCCTCCAAGAGGCAGACTCAGAAGGTATTTACATATAGGATGGTGTTAGAGAATACCTTGGGGTGAGTATTTATGGAAGGGGAGAGTCTAGAAATAGAACTGACAGAATGAGGGACCACCAGATGGCACAATGGTTATGTCACTGGACTCCCACATAGTGAGCACAGTTCGAGTCCCAG
This sequence comes from Tupaia belangeri chinensis, assembly GCF_000334495.1. Classification (NCBI taxonomy): domain Eukaryota; kingdom Metazoa; phylum Chordata; class Mammalia; order Scandentia; family Tupaiidae; genus Tupaia; species Tupaia belangeri. The sequence goes on from NW_006159930.1 coordinate 1,548,385, forward strand.
ACCTGCTGGCTTAAGACTCTCGCTGTGTACATGTGAATGCATTCTCCTGAGAGAAGAGTGGAGGAGAAGGGATTGCAGTGTGGCCGTGGTTTCTCACTTTCTGTCTCTCTGTCTCTGTCTCTCCAGGAAGCACATGCACCCTACAGCAAAATCTGTCTTAAGAAAAAATAAAATTGACAGAATGAAAAGGTAACCCATGAAACAGTTTCCAGAACAATCTTTACTGATCCCACCAGGAAATCTGGAACTATTTGGTTGGCAGAAAAGTCATGATGCATTTTTACATTAAAAATCATATACAAAAAATATATCATGACTTTTGGAATGACCCAATAGAATGACCCTTCGGAGTTGTCAAAAGGTCTTCATATTGCATCAGTCAGTTATTGGATATGAATTGTTCCAGGAAGTCGTGATCTTCCATGAAGGCTGTCAGCACTCCTAGCAGACAGGGTAACACATTCTTCATTGGAAAGGGATCTAGATGATGCATCACAGTAACCATCCCAAATCTCTAAGGTCAATTTTGATGACACAATAAAAATACAGAAAAGAGAATGAATAGCTAATAATATATTTTTTAAAACCTCTGGTATTTCTATGGACTTAATTATATTTTTTCTTTTTTCAAAGCATTCACCAATAAAAAAGCTTACTTAGGACCTCCACCCTCGGGTCTCAAGTCAGGCTGGGAAGCCATGGTTGTAAAGGAAAAGGCTTCAGGTTTGGAGCATAAGAGGACACTGTGACTCCCAGCCTGGCCACTGTCTAGGTGGAGTCTTTGGGCATGATTCATGTGTTTGCTAGGGTCTACTCTTCATTAAGGACTATTTAAGCTTATTTCACAGATTTGCTGTAAGTATTTAATTAAGTAATAGACATAAAATATCTGGCACACAGTCAAAATTTTACAATGAAAACAGCTTCACAATAAGCAATAATAATAATAAATGAAATCTTCCATTTTACAAATGAAAATACTGGGATTCATAAGGTAAGACACTTTCCTAAAAACTCACAATGAACATAGTTGAGGTAGGAATGAGATAGAGAACATTTTATTTAGTAGAACAACTTTCAGGAGGGCTCTATGTGTGTTTAAAAGGATCTGTGATTGGTAGGTTGTGGTGGAGGTGGGGTTGAGTTAAATTACTTCAAGGGGGATCAACTGGTTAATGGCAGTACCGCAGTACTGTGGGTGGGTTTGTCGAATAGTATGTGCATCTCAACATGTAAAACAGCCAAAAACTAAGAAGGAGTGAGAGACTGAAAGATTTTTGAAAGTGGGAGAATAGAGCTCTTTCTGGTCAACTGATGAGGTAGCTTAGGGGCTCGTGGAAAACAAATTCAGAAGAAAGATGTCAAAGGAGGGTTTCAAGTGGATGTAAATTCTCTAACCTTGGCTCCTTAATTAGATCTCCAGTAAAATCCATCTTTGGTGTGAATGGACTTCTCTTATTTTAATAATTATTTATTTAATTTTATGTATTCATTCACTTATTTTAATTTGACCAGAGAGAGAAAGAGAGAGAGAGAGAGAGAAAGAAAGCAAGCCACCAGGTCCGGTACTCAGGTACTCCAACCACGGTCAGCCATGAGGGAGTGTCCAGCACCTTAACCACCATGCCACCTACTGGTGTGAATGAATTTCTTCTGGTGAGAGGAAAGAGGTGCTGAGACCTGCAGTAAAGTTAGTCTGAGGCAAGGGTGAGGCTGTAGTTGGGGACTGCCCGTGTTTGGGAAATAATAATTACAGTAATAAGAATAACAAGAGCAGCTTCACTACAGAACACTCATTAAAGTTTGGCTTGTTGTAGATCTTATCTCAACTAATCCTCCTTGCTCCCTCTTAGTTCAGTGGATTATCCCTCCTAATATAAATGAGAAAACTGTAGTTCAGAGAGTTTAGGTAACTTGCCTGAGGACAGTGGGAAGAATGTAGAAAAGCTGGGCTGAGAAGATAGTCTAGCTCCAGAGTGGTCCCCCTCAAATCCCTCACTGTGCTTCCTCTCCAAGGGTGGAGGCAAGGGGCCAGCACCTCCATCAGGCAACAGCTTTTCCAAGATACATCTGCTACATGGAACAGTTGCATTTGACCACTTCCATCTCTGGCTCCTGGTCGCTGGTGTCCCAAGAAAGCCTGCTGATTTTCAGGTGTAGTAATTTATCCATGATTTTGTTTTCTACAATTTCAATGATCAATAGTCAATATTAACTGAAAACTTCAAGAAATAAATAACTTAAAATTTTAAACAGCATGCCATTCTGAGTAGTGGGAGGAAATCTCACACTGTCCTGCTCCTTCCCACCCGGGATGTGAATCATCCAATTTTCTAACGTATCCACACTGTACTCCGATTAGTCACTTAACTGTCTCACTTACTAGATCAACTGTCATGGTACCACAGTGCTTGTGTTCATGTAAGACTTAAATTACTTGGTAATGGTCTCAAGGGTAGCAATGCTGACTACTCAGATATGCCAGATAGAAGCCTTAAAGTGCATTCTTTAAGTGAAAAGGTAGAAGTACACAGGTACATATGTAATGAAAAAGCATCAGTATAAGTAGTGATTTCAGGCGTCTTTTGGAGATCTTGAAACAACCCGTGCAGGGACCAGCAGATGGCATAATGGTTACGTCGCTGGACTCCAATGTAGATAACTATGGTTTGAGTCCCAGACCCACGGTGGCTTAAAGTCAAAATCCCAAGAGGAGACTGAAAGAGAAAGGATTGTGGTGTGGCCATCCTCTCTGGGGAGTGATTTCCTGCTATCTGTCTCTCTCTCTGTGTGTCTCTCGGGTGAGCATGTATGCCCTATTGCGAAAACCTAAAAAAAGAAAAGAAAAAAGAAGAGAAAAGAAAAGAAAAGAAAAAGGTAAAAAAGAAAAAAACTTCCCCTGCAAGTAAGGACTACTGTACCTTCCACAAAAGGTTCTTAGAAAGATGAAATAAGCTAATACAGGCTTTAAAATGTTTAAAACAGTATATGCCTTGAAAGTTCCCAATAAGTGCCATCTATTATTACTAAGAACTTTAAGGTATATTCTCATGTAATTTTTGTAAATCTTTGAAATGGAAACTACTATCCCCATTTTACAGATGAAGAAACTGAGGCTCAGGGAGGTTAAGTGTGCCTAGGTTCACACAGAGAGTAAATTATAGACTATGAATTTAAGCCCCAGGTTGAAGGATTCCAGACATGTTGTCAGCATGCCTACTGCCTTCAGTTCTTCCTCTCTGATCCTAGCTACCAAGGTTTCTAGATTTGGGGATCCACGAAGTCAGGCTGGCTCTGACTCTGACGTTCCCTTGTGATTCGAGCCTTCATACTGAATTAGCACACAGATTGCAGACTTCTAGATTCTATTTCTGGTTTTATGTCGAGGAGCCAGAGTTTGAAGCCGACAAGTAAGGCTCCCACAACAGCCGTCTTCTGGCCTGGATGTGAGCATGCAATGTTTAGTCTATTGTTTGTTTCCAGTAAGTCTGGATTTCAAGCCCTTTTACTAGAGGATTATGATTTAGGAATCCAGAACGAATGGCTTTTCCAAAGCACCTCTGGTCACGTCTTATGTGTTTATTCATGTGAAAATGTTTTACCATGTTACCTACCTCAACTGGTACAACTCAAAATATCTGTTGTCATGAAATTTGGGTTTACGTGACAGGCACCCCAGAGAGGCTGTGTGCATAGATATGGAAATCATTTTTTCACCTCCAAAAAATGTGTTTAGAAGTTTATAAATGTTTGCCATGACTACATTGATGATTCAAAGCTATTTACTACAGCTATAGTTATTCTAAATTTTGATGAAGTCATTAGGATATATGAAATAGTGCAGTCTAGAGTCTAGCTATTGACTCTAGGAAAATGAATCTCAGCTCCTTCACTTACTACGTATGTGACCTAAGGTTAATGCCCTTATTTTTTAAGGCCTCTAATTCTCATTTCTAAAAAGAAAATGCTAGTAGTATTCTTCATGAGACTACTGTGAGGTTTAATTTGTGAGTGCATGGAAAAAACATGTGGTAATAGCTCAATACTGATTACCCATTCACTAGGAGCCAATAATCCATTATTCTTCTGGGGTAAGGGTGTTAATAATCTGGGTAGGGGTCAGCAGATGATGCGGTGATTAAGGGCGTTGGACTCTCCGATCGTCGACTGTCGCTCAAGTCCCAGACCTGGCGGCTTGCTTTCTCATTTTCCTTCTCTCTTTCTCTCTCTCCCTCACTCTTTCTCTGTCCCTCTCTGGTCAAATTTAAATAAATAAAGTTAAATAAAATAATTTTTTTTTTTGGAGAGGATTTTTTCGCTATAGGGTGTGTGCGCTTGCCAGACAGACAGAGACATAGAGACAGAAAGTGAGAAATAACCCCCCAAGGGGGATGGTCACGCCGCAGTCCCTTCTCCTCCATTCTCCTCTCGGGATCTTGGGCAGACACAACACACACCCGGCGTGAGTTTTAAGCCACCGGGTCCGGGACGTGAACTGCGGTCGACTATGTGGGAGTCCAGCGACATAGCCATTATGCTAACTGCTGGTTCCCAAATGAAATAATTTTTAAAAATAATCTGGGTAAAAGCAGTTAATATGTATGGCACAGAATAACTGTTCAGTAAGTGTTTATTGTCAATAGTATTGATATCATTGTTATTGATGTTGTTATTAAATGTGGAGTCTTGTTCTTTGTTTCATTCATTAATTAATTCATTCACAGACCTGAAGTTCTCCTCCTCTTCCTTTTGGTAAAAATGGGGACAACAATAGCATCTAGGTTATGTGATTATTGTGAAGAACAAATGAGATGATGCAAGTAAAGTTCAAAGGGCAGTGTCCTGTACTCATTAAGAGCTTAGTAAATGTTGGAGAATGAGGAGAATGTGTCACCGAAACCCAGAAGAGAAAGAGTTTTGAGAAAGAGATCATCAGTCCTACGGATATCACTGAGCAGTCAAATGAAACGAGGCCTTAAAAGTGATCAATGGAGGTGGCATAGTAGCTACAGTGGTCGAATCCCACATGATTAACTGTGCAGTTAGAATTCTGGGCCCAGCAGCTTGAAAAACACACCAGGCATGTGTGTGTGCATTCCTAAAATCCTGACAGGAGAATGGAGAAGACACTGTGGTGCAGCCATGTCCCCAGGGTTGCTTTCTCACCCTCCCTCTTTCTCTCTCTGGCAAGTGGATGTATCCTGTAGCAAATTAAAAATAAATAAATAAAAAGTGACCAGTAGATTGGGTAATTGGAAAGCCAGTTAAGGATCTCAGAGAGCACAGCTTCAGTGGGACTCCAGGTGAAGACCTCTAACACAGGGAGTTCCAGGAGTAGGGAGAGGAATTCCAATGAGACCTAGTCCTTCACTGTAGCTTTATTATTTGACATAAAGTAACTAGAATAGATGTCCTACTCTGATGGGAATCACTCAACCCTTGTTAACTACAAATCACTCTACTAGTCTTCAGCCCAAGTGTGTGTCCTCACCTCCCATAACTACTCCCCATGTCGTAACCAATCACGTTCCTGTCTACTTGTCTAATGCCTGTCCCCTTCTAGAACATAGGCACCATGAGGGCAGTAGCCATGAGTTCCCTCTTCCCTCTGTGTCCTGAGTGCCCCACAGAGGGCCAAGCATTGGTCTACGTGCTGAGACACAGATGTAGGCCAGATAGTCAAGTCCTTGCTCTTATGAAGTTTACATCTGGGATAATTACGTGTCTACTTGACTGGTGCCCAGATTAAACATTATTTCTGGGTTTGTTCATGAGGTGTTTCCAGATGAGATTAGCATTTGAATCAGTGATTCTAATAAAGTAGATTCCTTTCCCCAATATATGTGGGCATCATTGAGGGTCTGAATAGAGCAAAAGGGAGAGAGAGAGAACTCATCCATTGTTTCCTGCCTCCCTGTTTGAAGTAGAATGTCTCATTGCATCTTCTCTCCTTAGACTGGGATTATACCATGGGCCCCCCTGTTTTTCTCACGCTTTCAGACTCAGACTGAATTATATCACTAGCTTTCTTGAGGTCTCTTGTTGACAGATGACAGATTGTGGGACTTGGTATTTTCTAGAATCACATGAAATTAGGAGATATATGTATCATATATTTATATTTTATTTTTATGTAAATATATACAATACACAAATATACATACATGTATTTTGTATATGTATTGTATTGGTTTCTTTTTTCCTGCAGAACTAAGACCATGTCCAAATACAGGATATAGACAATATGTAAGAGAATTTCAGATAGTAATACGGGCTGTGATAGGAACCTAAGAGGGAGACGAGGTGAGATTAGGCTGGGAAGCAGAAGAAAACATTAAATAATGGTGATCAGGAAAGACTGGCAAAAAGGTGGCTTTTTGCTGGAGAGAGGCAGTCATGTAAGGATCAGGAGGAGAAGCATTCCAGACCCTGATACCAGCAAGCACACATGTCCTGAGGTGGGGGCAAATACAGCCTGCTTAAGAAGAAGGAAGGTCTGTAGAGCTAGAGAGCAGAGAGGAGAAGGGAGCAAGATAGGAGATAAGAATGGACAATAGCCTCATGGTCCTAACCTCATGATCCCTCTGCTAATGCTCTGCTCACCTTGAGAGTATCTTAAAAGCCACCGACACATAGGCTGAACCAACTCAACAAAAATGACATCAAGCAGCATCCTTAGCAGTGGACAGTCTCCTTAGCTGTGCTGATAGCCATAGAAATGCTCCTTGCCCTCCATAGGCATTAGGGACCTAGAGCATGTGATAAGAGGTAAGTCTTGCTATCAACATCTTTTCATTTCACCCTAAGAAGAGAAAAAGGAAAGAGATGTTTTCTCTACCTTCCTTTCTGGAAAAATTTCAAATGTACAGAAAAGTTGTAAGAATAGGAAAATGTACATATGCCCTTCAAGCAGCCCCACCAAGTGTTCACATTTGGCAAAATGTTCTCTCTATCTCTCTCTCTTTCTCTCCTGGTGTATGTGTGCGTATCTGCTTTAAATTTTTTGCTGAACCATTGGAATTATGATACTTTGCAGACATCATGATACTTTGCTCACAAAGACTTCAGCATAGATCTCCTAAGAACAACGAAATAAGAATCTTCTCTTAAATAACCTCAATGTTCACACTGAGGAACTTACATTGACACAGTACTAATGATCTAAGACAGTCAATATTCAAATCATCTCCAAACTGACCGTTTATCCAGGATCCAATCAAGGATCATGAAGTTTAACTATTATTGTTTTTGGTCTCCTTTAACTCTAGAATAATTCCCTAGGAATTCCCTCTCCCCACCATGCTTATGTCTTTCATGACAGTGAAATGTTTGAAGATTTTAGGCCAATTGTTATACAGAATGCCCCTCCATTTAATGGTCTGATTATTTCTTCTTGATTAGATTCATGCTAATCTATTTTGGCATGAATACTACATAGATGAAGTTGAATCCTTCCTGAGGTTCCCCAAATCAGGGGGTACAGGATGTCCTGTCATTGGTGATAATATCTCTGAACATCTGACTAAGTGGTGTCCACCAGATCTCTCCATTGAAGAGATAGCTTTATGCCTCTGCTGTTGTTAAGTAATTTTTGGAGTTGTACTTTGAGACTTAATGGCTAGTCCATTCCTCAACATTGTTTTCACTCAGTGGTTTTAGTATTCATTTACGTTTGTGTTTGAATCCAGTGTTATGATCAGAACAAAATGGTTATTTTCTATTTTTAGCTTTCTGACTACATTTAAAAAGTGTACTTATTAGGACCAGCAGATGGTATAATGGTTACATCACTGGACTCCCAAGTAGTCAACCATGGTTCAAATCCTGCACCCTGCAGCTTAAAACTCACTCGGGACACATATGTGTGTGTGCCCAAGATCCTGAGAGTAGAATGGAGGAGAAGGGATTGTGGCATGCCCATCGCCCCTTGGGGTGTGATTTCTCACTTTCTGTCTCTCCATATCTCCCTATCTCTCTGGCGAGCATACACACCCTATAGAAAAAATCTCTCTAGGAAAAAAAATGTGTATTTATTTATTCCTTGCATTAGAGAGAGTCTGAGAGTGAGGCAATACCAACAGGGTTCTCATGTTGTGATCCATCCCCAGCCTCAGCCAGCCTGGATCATGGGCACACACAGGGCCATATGCATAGGGAGACAGCAGGACATAAACTATGGACTGTCTATGTAGGTTCATCCTTGAAGAGCACTGCATGACTGACCACTCCTACCTGACCCACAGATACATTTCTTAATTATCTTTAATAAAGAAAGGCTTTCCTTGCTATCCACCTCCAGGACGTACACACTCTGGAACACCTGGTGCTTGAGTTACACTGTCCGAGATCCAAAATCCATTCAAGATCAAATTCCAAGTCCAATTGATCCAGCTTAGGGGAAAGTGATGAAACTTACTTGACAGTTCTAGTAAGGCTGAGGAAAAGGGTCATTCCTCAAAACCTGAGGTGCAACTGTTAGGATCAGGTTACATGAAAGTCAGGCAGGCAAAAGTAACAGCTGCCCTTAGAAAGGAGTAAATACTGGTGGGACTTTCCATTATTGTGTGAGACATCCTAGTCCTCAAATAGCAGTAGCTTAAAAAAAATAAGGGGGAAATCTTGCATTAAAATATCAGATAACTATTGAAAACTGGTTTGAGATTCGCAGGGCCCAGGCTCCTTCTAGCTCATGCTTCACTGTATAGGGCCTTCAATCCCAGCTTTCTTCTGCTGTCCAATAGTTCCTATAGTCCAAGTTTTCATCCCATATTCCAACCAAAGGAAGGAAAAATGGAGATAAAGAAGGTCATACCTCTTCCCTTTAAGGATATTTTCTGAAAGGTGGTCAGAGCTTTTCTCCTAACAACCCGCTGGGCAAAAATGTTTTCTGTGGCTATCCCTAGTTACAAAGAAACCTGAGGAAGTGTGGTCTTCATAATACTAATATTTGCCATAGAAGAACTAGGGGTTCTATTACTATAAAGGTAGAAGAAAACCAACCTAAGAACAATTAGCAGCTTCTTCCAAAGAGCTCACAAGGGATGTGCTAGTAAGCCCACTGAAAAGAGGAAAGCTAAACCCAACTGTGAAATTAAGTACCACATAACATCATGGAGGCAGTAAATTACTGTGCCTTTTTGGTTTCAGAAAACACTGTGTTAGAGTGACTCTGTATTGTTCTTTTCAATCCACTTCCTTAATCTGCTTATAGGAATAGTTCTATTAAATTGCTTTCTTTAGATTAAGTGATACCTCATGACATAATGACTCTGATGATATCAGATCTTGGAAATGTGCTCTTCATTTCTGGTCAATGTCCCTTAAATGTTCTGGACAATTGAGACCCTGATACCCATACATGACAGTGACAAGAGATACAGAGGGAAAATAGAATGACAGTGGGTGTGTGTTGGAAGGTACAAGTTCAAGGGGAGAAGAAACAGACTCCACCTCTCACTGGGAGGAGTAGCAACTAATTTGCGACCATGATGACTTACCACAAATACACAAGTGTAAAAAGTAATGAGGAACATCTCCATGGAAGGATAAGGAGTGACTGCCAGGAAGAGAGCAAAAGTATATATCTAGGACAATACATTTTGTGTAAGACAGAAGGAGACATTTAAAAAAGTTATCTATTTGCTTACTTTTGCCCAAAGAAACACAAGAACTATAAACCAGAAAACAATCAAATTGGTTACCTACAGAGGCTGAATGAATGAGGTAGAGAAGATAAAGGAGGTATGGCACTTTTCTTTTCTTTTTAAGGGAGAAATTTTTGGTATATGGCATGTGCACTCACCAGAAAGACAGAAAGCAGGAAAATCACCAGCCCAGCAGGGGAAGGGGTGGGGGGCACACTGCAATCCCTTCTCCTCCATTCTCCTCTTGGGATTTTTGGGGCATGCACAGACACATGTCCAGCATGAGTTTCAAGTCTCTGAGTCCAGGACTCCAGTTTCTGTCAGCCATGTGGTAGTCCATTATACCATCTGCTGGTCCTGGGAAGACACTTTTTAAGTACATCTTGTCGTATCGCTTTAACTTTGGGATTTGATGTTCTATGTTATTTTTTTTTTTTAAATTAAAGCAACAAGAAAAAATGTAAAACTGAATACACCGGAAAAAATACATCCAGTAATTGCTCCAGATCCAAGAGAGAAAAAAGTGCTACAAAAGACATTGGTATAATTGAAAAAAAAAAATTGGAATATGGACTACATGTAAGTATTTTATCAGTATTAAGTGTCCTGAAATTGCACTGAGGTTATGTACGAGAATATCTTTGTTCTTGGGTCATATGCACTGAAGTACTAAAAGGTAAACTGTGTGGAGCATGACATACTCTCAAATACTTCCAAAACATAAATTACATAATTTACATAAATTACATAATTACATAAATTACATATTATTATATGATATATCGTATATCACATATATCAGCATCCCAAAAATCTTAGTACAATTTTAAGCTTCAATAAGTTTTGAGATATAAATGCTACAAGCTTATGAACAGTATCATTTTAAAGTTTACTTCTATTTCTTATAGTTTTGTGATTTTTGAATAATAGCTTTATTTCAGAATTTTGTTTTAGTGAGATTTTGTCATCTTCAGTTAGAGCAACTGAAACAAAAACATAAAAGAGAGAAAGAAAATGAGATACCAAATGCAAAATTAAAAGTCAGTGAACCTGGGGCTCAGTCACAGTGGCACACCCTGCTAAGACGCTGTGCTTGGGACCAGCAGATGGAGTAGTGGGTATATCACTGGACTCCCACGTAGTAAACCACAGTTTGAGTCCCACACCCAGCTGTTTAAAACTCATGCGTGAGTGCATGCCCAGAGTCCCAAGAGGAGACTAGAGAAGAGATTGTGGCATGGCCATCTCCCCAGGGGGTGATTGCTTGCTTTCTGTCTCTCTGTCTATCTCTGTTTCTCTGGCAAACACACATGCCCTATAGCAAAAATCTCTCTCTCTAAAAGAAAAAAAAAAAAAAAAGACACTGTGCCCTGTAGGCTGGGACCACAAGGGAGGACTGGGTTCAATTCCAGACCAACCTATGACTGATCTGTGCTTGTTATCCTAGCAGCTCGTGGAGGTTGAGGTGGAAGGATTATGAATTCAAGACTGGCTTAGGCAGCAAAAGGAGAGCTTGTCTAAAGATAGCTGGGTATGGTGGTATTTACTTGTAGTCTCAGCTAGCAAGACCTGTCTTTTTTTTTAAAAAAAAAAAAAAAGGTGAACTGGGCAAAGAACACAGGAGTTTCCTGTGTTCTGATGTTTACTAGTCTTGCAACTTCTTTGTAAGTTCCAAATTATTTCAAAATTAAAGGTTTTTTTTTTTGAGAGATTTTCACTATAGGGCGTGTGCGCTCGCCAGACAGACAGAGAGAGATATAGAGACAGAAAGCGAGAAATCACCCCCCCCAGGGGGGATGGTCACGCTGCAATCCCTTCTCCTCCATTCTCCTCTCGGGATCTTGGGCACGCATGCCCACGCACCCGGCGTGAGTTTTAAGCCACCGGGTCCGGGACGCGAACCGTGGTCGGCTACATTGAATTATTTATTTTTTTTTTTTGAGAGAAAAATTAAAGGTATTTTTAGAAGTTTAAATGACAGCAAGGGATTACTGCATCTGTACATTACATGTAGGATTGTCTGATACCAAAGCTCAAGGTCACTCTGTTCCATGACTCAGCTTTCATCTGGAGTAGGATGGGTTTGCACAGATCATGCTCAGTCTTGAACCATTGGGGCCAAGCAGTACTGAGTGGTCAGGACTGGGTAATCGGCCCACAGCCTTGGAGCAGAGGAGCAGAGGGGGAAAGGGCTCCCGCCGCTTTTGGCCTTGAGGAACTCACTCTCTAATCCACTGTACTAACCAACTCCAGACCTTATCCTAAAGAAAACCGTGTAATAGGCGTGTAAAGCGATGAAGGGGATTGCTTTGGAAACTTGTGTAAATAACTCTTTGGGCAGGAGAAAAATTGCCAACACCTGCTTTTTGTTTTCTGGTATTTATTAGCACCACCCTGTGAGGGACCTCTAAGCTTCCTGGATCTTATTCATTTATCTGAGTTCACTCTTGGTTCAGAGTCAGCATTTTGGGGGGCCTAGAAAAAGTTGACAAAAATCAGAGGAGGGTCACTGACTGGACTTCCATTAGGTGAGTCTGGTTCAGAGAACCTCAACTGGGCATCCTGAGGCCAAATCTGGCTGTTCACTGTGCTTTTTTCTAACCTGTTACATCCTACTCCTTTCTACTCATAGTCATTTATTCACCCAGCCATCCATTCCTCACCCATCCACTTACCTGATAATAATAATTAGCCCAAACCTCAATAGGCATTGGGGTAGATGCTAGAATACAGTGATGATTAAGACTGGTGCATGCCCTTAGGAAGAGGCATTTAGTTCAGCAGAATATATGCTGTGATCGTCCTGGGTACAGGATACCAAGAAGTGGTAAGCCACCTACCCTAGCCTGGGAAGGAAAATCCAGGGAAATCATTAGAGCAGGATCTATAATTAAAAAACAAACAAACAAAATAACAACTACAACACCAACAAAAATACTCATGGGAATAATGAACTAGGCAGAAGAATCAGTATCACCCAGAAGTAGTTAGAAATATAGAATCCTTGGCCCTACACCAGAACTTATGAGTCAAATTCTGCATGATAAGAAACTCCCCAGAGGATTTCTATGTATGTCAATTAATGTTTGAGAAGCACTCATTTAGGTACCATTTCTTGGAGAAATTACCATTGGTGGCCAGGTACCTCACTCCTAGTCTAGAACTCCCTTCTCCAGCCACAGTTGGCCCCCACTGCTGGCTGGAAGATTCAGCCCTGGGTCCTCTTCTTCCCTCATGTGCTTAGACAACAACATCCTGGCCGCCTTCAGATTTCTGGGAAATGAGAATTTCCTCCCCATGGAAGAGTTACTAAGTCTAGCTCAATTTTAGCTATAACACTGTCTGTACTTTTTGACCCAGTCATCCCACTCTGAGGACATTAGCCCAAGGAAAACAGGTCCAAAAGAATATACTCAGATGTTCAATGTTTACAGCAATGTCATCTTCAATCATAAACAATCAAAGTAGAAACAACCCAAATGCCCAACATTGGTGTAGGACTGGGATGGGAGCTGGTTGTTCCCTAAGCACTAGCAGGAATAGCCAGGGCTGCCTCCCAGGACAGATCATGCTGTCATGGAAGTGTCCTGGCTGAGAAGACAGGAAATCTGGGTCAAGTTTTAGTTCTGTTTCTCCAGACCAGGTCCTCTAGGGTAAGGCCATTTTTGTCTGAGGGCTTCAAGTTCTTCTGTGATCTCTAAACTTTGACATTTAATCTGTGCTCTTCAGTGGCCCTAAATCCCCCCAGCATGAGTCTGTCCTTCCACAAAGAGAGTCAAAGCTCAGAGCACAAAGACCCTGGGAGGGGTGACATGGAGACAGAATTTCAGGTGAAGCCAACAATAACCGTGGAGAGGAGAGGAAAAGAACATGTATTAAACTCATGTTCTATCCATGCTCTGTGATATTAATAAAAGTTAATACTCAATGCTTGCTGTTTGCTAGATGTTATAAATACTTTTACATAAATTAACCACTTAATTCCCACCTCAGCACTATCAGGTAAGAATTATTGTTCCTCTAGTTTCTGAATATGGTTCAGAAAGGCTTAGTAACTTGTTCAAAGCCACTCAACTAGAAAGGGGCAGGGCCCACAGTGGAACCCTCAGGGTCTGACTCCAGCACTCACACACCTAACCACTGGCCCAGAGTCCTTGCCAAGTGGTCCCCTGACCAGTAGAATGAGCATCCACTGGAACTTGTTAGGAAGACAGTGCTTTCCAGAACCACTGAATCAGAAACTGGAGAGTGGGGTTCAGCCATATTCTTCTTTTTTTTTTTGGAGAGGCTCTAGCTATAGGGCGCATGCCCTTGCCAGAAAGACAGAGCAGGGCCCACAGTGGAACCCTCAGGGTCTGACTCCAGCACTCACACACCTAACCACTGGCCCAGAGTCCTTGCCAAGTGGTCCCCTGACCAGTAGAATGAGCATCCACTGGAACTTGTTAGGAAGACAGTGCTTTCCAGAACCACTGAATCAGAAACTGGAGAGTGGGGTTCAGCCATATTCTTCTTTTTTTTTTTGGAGAGGCTCTAGCTATAGGGCGCATGCACTTGCCAGAAAGAGAGAGAGAGAGACAGAGAGATAGAAAGCAAGAAATCACATCCCAGGGGGGATGGCCACGCCACAATCCCTTCTCCTCCATTCTTCTCTCGGGATCTTGGGCACGCACGCACATGCACCTGGCGTGAGTTTAAGTCACCAGGTCCGGGACTCGAACTGCAGTCGATTACGTGGGAGTCCAGCGACATAGCCATTACGCTAACTGCTGGTCCCCAGCCATATTTCTCATAAGCTTCTCAATCCAGGTTATTCTGATGCACTGTAAATTTTGAGAAGCATTGTTCTAGCCACTTGCTGCTTTCAATGCTCACAGCCATCCTTAGAAGTGGGAATAATTTGCACCACTGTAGTGGTGAGGCAGCCAAGGTTGAAAAGGGTCAAATAGCTAGAAAATATGACAGCCAGGATTTGAACCAAAGCCCTGCTCTTATTATGCCACGCCTATGTTCAGTACCTCTATAAATGTCAGTTTATCCAGAGTTAGAAGACAGAGAGGAAAGAGAACAAGAAGGCAGTGACCCTGATGTGTGTGTATTTCAGTGGGGAGGATTTGAGGGGAGGGTGGGAAAAGAGGATACAAGTGGGAAATCAGCAAACTTCATCTCTTTGGCTAGTGTGCTACTGGGGTGTTAGTGGCAGCTTGGTTCTGTCTGGTTGGCCAACCTGTGTGCTAAGCTGCTGATTTTCCTAGGCCTTATCCATGAGACCTATTTATAGCTCAGCCCTGATGGGACACGTTTTCTGGGTGTTGCCAAATCATAAGAGCAATCACACCCTGGTAGCAGGCAGACTATGCTTGGCTCACAGACCATGCAGGGCTGCCTGGGCATGTACCCAGTCTCCACCCAGATGCTGGGCCCACCTGGACCAGCCTTAGGTGGGGAGAAAGAGATTCCAGGGGGCTCCAGGCCAAGACACTTCCATTCTCTGGCTGTAGAACACAGTTGCTGAACAGGCTTTCAAATATCAGAGGCCCAGAGGGGCACTATAACTTATCTCTGTCACCCGGTGGTCAATAGTAGTGATACTCAGAATCTCAGGCTTCCTGACTCCTTTTCTCTATACAATGCAGGCAATTGTTGAATTCTGCATTGCATTTGTTTGTGTTGTGTGTGCTTTTGCTAACAAAATTTTAGCCCAAGAAATATCAATGCATTGTAAGAGATGGAGCTTCCTGGGAGACAGTTTGCAAGTGCAGACTGGAGTCCATATGTAGTGCTTTTCTATGGACAGCAAAAGCAATCCAGTGAAATTGGGAAAGGGAGCAAAAGTGGGGTATCCTGGCGACAATTCTGGGCAGTATTTTATGTTAATTTCTCTCCAAGTGTTAAAAATTCCTTTTACCTTATTATCTAGTATCTCATCCCCCTCTGAAAGAGGGGCCAGGGATGTTTTGTTATTGTTAATTATAAAGATTTTAGTAATGATATTATTTTCTGTGTTCAGTGTTAGGCTCTGTGTTTTGCATTCATTAGTTCATTTAAACCTCACCATAACCTGGTGAGGTGGGCAATATCACCCTAATTTTACAAATGAAATGAAGACTCAAAGAGTGTAAATCAGTTGCTCAAGGTCACACAGCTAGTGTCAGAGCCACGCCCCCAAACTTGAATTTATGTGAGCTTAACCACATGGCACAGTTCTCTTAGGAGAGAGGAGACTGGTGGAGAAAGCTGGAGGTAGAGAGGCAGATATGAGCTGTCTTCACATAGCAAGTAGATTATTTTGTAAATGGCATATAAGTAAGACCTGTTTCCTGAAAAAGCCAGAGCTATTAAGTAGAAGTTACGGGGTCCCAAATATTTTTGAGGATAAGAAATTAGAGTTGTTGACTCATACTTAGTTGTCCTGGATGGTTGCCCTCAACTCTAGAGATGAGCAAGCAGAAGTTGGAGACGCTTCGTCTACAACAGAGTGGAAGAGACAACAGAATTGGACCATTTCTAGGATGCTTTTCAGCTCTGAGATTTGAGTTTGTGAACATTTAAACACCTTAGGGTAGGTGTACATTCAGTATTTCTTCACATCCTGCCCCTGCCTCCTGACAAAGCACCCAGAGCAGGCCTGCCCTAGATAATAATGAAAAGATGTTTGCTGGGACATGGCTGTGCCAGTGATAAAATTGATTTCCTCTCCATGGTTCTCAGAGTGGGAGATCTGGGAGTAACTTTCTGTTTTCCACACAAGATCTCAATTATGGTAGTCACATTGCTCCCTGGGATGGCAATTTGACTAAGACTCAACTTCTTGGGAATGAACGGAATTGAAGTGTGAAAATTTTAGGAAGTGTCCATAAAAGGGAGAGAATGTGCTTCCCCCTCCTCTTCTGCCATTCTCTTGCCTGAAAAACAGATATGATGCTTACATTTTGAGTAGCCATCTTTAATTGCAACATGGAAGCTGTTAGCTGAGAATAGCAGAGCAACAGTAGAAAGATCTGGGATCTGACAAACTGAGAGCTACTTTGCTAGGCGTGTGCTATCTGTCTTACATGACAGAGAAAGAAACTTTACTGGCATTTTGCACTTTCCATTATGCCAGTAGAATCCAATTCTAATTCATATAGAGTAGAAGAAAATTCTGAACAACCAAATTATTGCAAAAGTTATCTAAATAGGCTATGGAAATGAAAGAGGAAGGGTAGGAGGAAGAGAAAGGGAAGAAAAAAATGGAAGCAGAGGAGGGAGGGAAATAACAGGAAGATATGAAAGAATGCAGAAGAAGAGGCAAAAGAATGGGAAGATGAGGAACAAGAGGAGTACATGGAGGACCAAGAGGTGGAGGAGGAGAAGAAAAAGGAAGAAGGAGAAGAAGGATGAGAAGAGAAAGAGGGGGAAGAATAAAAAAGAAGGAAAGGAGGGAGGGCAGGAGGACAAGGAACAAAGAAGAAGGAGTAGAAAAGAAAAAAGAAAGGAGGAGGAGGAGGAGAGGGAGAGGAGAAGGAGAAAACTAAAAGGAGGAGGGGGAGGAAGAGGAAAAACAACAAGAAGACAACAAAAATGACCAGAATATGTCTTGTTTCCATCCAGGCTAGAGTATTCTGACGCCAAAGATAGAAAGAATTCTCCACCCCCTGCCATGGTTCTGGCTCAATGCTCATGTCTCACTGAAGTGTTGGCTCTGCTCTCTATTTGGTGTCTCTCTTTACCCGCTCCTCCTCTCTCCTTGACCTAGCCTGCAAACTATTGCTCAAATCATCAATATCACTTCCTTACTCAAAATCATCATAGGTCTCTTTTGTGTAGATTAAAAAAGGGACTCTTGGTTTGACAACTGCCAAAAATCTACCATTCATATTGTGTACTTTCGTCCCACCCCATCCACCCTCATGACTCCTGCATTTCAGGAAGAGTAAGAATTCACTGCTCCCTAAATGTGCCTGCTGAATCCTTTCCTCTGGCCCTTTGCTCCTGCTGGTTTCTCCATCTGGGATGTCCTTTGTCCTCATCTCTCAGTGCTCACACCTTGTTTGTCCTTCATGGATCTGGTCACATGCCCTTTCCTAGGGAATAATTCTCAATTCTTTTTGCTACAGCTGGAATCATTCTCCACAGACCATATATTCTCTACCACACAGGTCTGCCTTTTTGGACCCCCACACTATAGCCATATATGCCAGAAGGACTCAAGCCAGCAGGTGGAATTTCTCTTCAGGGCTAATTATTATGACTAGCCACTACTCAAACTCCATCCAGGATTCCCCAGTGCCTCTTGGTCCAAACCCCTCAGTATAACATTCAAGGTACCTCCATAATCTTGTCTTTTCTCTCTTTTTCTTCTTTCTTTATCTATCTTTCTTCTTTTCTGTCTTTCTCTTTTTTCTTTTTCTTTCTTTCTTTTCTTTTCTTTTCTCTTTCTTTCTTTCTTTCTTTCTTTCTTTCCTTTCCTTTCCTTTCCTTTCCTTTCCTTTCCTTTCCTTTCCTTTCCTTTCCTTTCCTTTCCTTTCCTTTCCTTTCCTTTCCTTTCCTTTCCTTTCCTTTCCTTTCCTTTCCTTTCCTTTCCTTTCCTTTCCTTTCCTTTCCTTTCCTTTCCTTTCCTTTCCTTTCCTTTCCTTTCCTTTCCTTTCCTTTCCTTTCCTTTCCTTTCCTTTCCTTTCCTTTCCTTTCCTTTCCTTTCCTTTCCTTTCCTTTCCTTTCCTTTCCTTTCCTTTCCTTTCCTTTCCTTTCCTTTCCTTTCCTTTCCTTTCCTTTTTTCTTTTCTTTTCTTTATCTATCTTTCTTCTTTTCTGTCTGTCTCTTTTTTCTTTTTCTTTCTTTCTTTTCTTTTCTTTTCTCTTTCTTTCTTTCTTTCTTTCTTTCTTTCTTCCTTCCTTCCTTCCTTCCTTCCTTCCTTTCTTTCTTTCTTCTTTCATGTATTCTTTCTTCTTTCTTTTTTTCTTTCTTATTTTGTTATTTTTTGGGGGGGGTTGCTATAGGGTGTGTGCGCTCACTAGAAAGACAGAGAGAGACAGAGAGACAGAAAGCGAGAAATCACACCCCAGGGGCGATGGCCATGCCACAATCCCTTCTCCTCCATTCTCCTCTTGGGATCTTGGGTATGCACGCACACAGCATGAGTTTAAGCCACCAAGTCCGGGACTCAAACCATGGTCAACTAGTTGGAAGTCCAGCAATGTAACCATTACACCATCTGCTGGTCCCTATTATTACTTTTTATACATTCGATCGCTATATCTCATTTAGCTTGTAGAGAGAATTTACCCAACATGAAATACACCTCAGACCAGTCCAGTTGAGAATACTATACACATCATCAACAGGTAATAAACTATTTCTGTGTCCCACAACTGTCTTATTTTATTTTTCTCCCTAATATCCTTCCCTATACTCTTCCCCTTTCCCACCCTTCTTCTTTCTCTTCATTCCTGCAAAGATATCCCAGACCAAGTAAACTAAATTATATATCATATATAATCTTTTCTTCCACCTGAAAGATCTCTCCTAGCTCTCAATGATCTTCTCTGGTTTCTTTTCTCTACAGAGCCTCTGAATCCACTTAGTTATACTGGGTTGTCTGGAAAGTCATAATGCATTTTTACATAGAAAAACATGTCATGACTTTTCCAAAAACCTAATATATCATTATATACTCTTCTAAATTATTTTCTGTTTATTTTGTTTGTTTGTTTGTTTACATGCACTCACTGGAGAGAGACAGAGAGAGACAGTGAGAGTGAAGATGAGAAATCACCCCCTGAAGGAAATGGCCACACCGCAATCCCCTCCGCTCCATTCTCCTCTTGGAATTCTGGGCATGCACGTGCATGAGTACAGTGTGATTTCAAGCCACCAGATCCGGAACTCAAACTGCTGTTGAACATATGGGAGTTCAGCACTTTAATCATCATACCACCTGTTGACCCCAATTACCTCCTGTTTTACAGAGAATTTATGATGTTCTTTTTTTCTATAGTATAGATCTCAGTTTTTATACTTGCTGGACTGTAAAGAGCATGGAGCTTTGGAATTAGACAGCCCTGTCATTGGACAAGATAATAATGTTGCCCAGCCTCAGTTTTTCTATCTGCAAAGTGGAGATTCTAATACCTACCTCACATGGTAGTTATAGCAATTAAGTGAGGTAATCTAGTATTCAAAGCAAGGCTAGCCTCACTTGCTCTTGAAGATGCAGCAGGATATTCAATGGGGCTGATGAATTACTGAGTTGTTGAACTTGGGCTCCTGGAGGAGCCTCTGAGGTTAGCTGGCAGTTACTATTTGCAATTGTACAAGGTCAGTGAGTGCTAAGTGTGGTCTTGAAATACTTGAAGAAGTTGGGTTTACTGTGTAGTGCAGGGAAAAAACATATACTTTTCAGGGGGCAGAGAAATAACAAACATTTCTGGCAAGAGAACCAGATGATCACAGGTAAAGAAGCTTCTCCCATACCCAGTAAAGGCCCTGGGACAGACCAGTATATCAGGAACCTGAGCTTTCTTGTCACAGTTTAGGAGAGCTGCATGGATGTCTTTACCAACCTGATGAGGCATGTCTTATCGGAGAAGTTTAGATGGTAGGACTCAGGAGAAGTGAGTCAAGCATTCCCCAGTACTCTAGTACTCTGTGCTGACCGGATCCCACCCAGGGAGCTGTTTTCTTTCAGCACCCCATTCTGTGAGAGAGGTCTGGGTCAGGGCAAAGTTTCAAAAGAGGGAGGCAGCCTGGAGAGAGGATTAACACCCTGCCTTCAAGAAAAATTCATTGTGTTAGGATATCTAGTCTGGAGCAAGGAAGTTCAGGGGTATGTTCCTGTTGCCCTATATCTGATGGACTGTCATATGAACATAAATCTGGGAAGTGGGCCAGATGCAAATATCAGTCAGGAGTGGTGAGAACGAGTGTATCTGACTGTTACATATAGTAAAATGCATCCAGTGTTCCCAAATTCTCTAACTTTTTTAGAGAAAAAATAAATCTGAATCTTTGAAAGTGAAATCTCACAATTTTTAATTTTGGCAACTAATACAAAATATTTTATAGTTCTGTACCACACAACACTGTATAAGCCAAACGAATAATATCTGTAGGAAATAAGGGAGTCCTTAAACTGACAGTTTGCAGTTATTAGATGGAATGACCTCTGGGGAAGCTTCTAGATTCTACTATCCGGTTATAAAATGTCTCATAAATTTAGGGTTCTTTGGCTCAAATAGTGAGTGTTGACATCATGTGCCTTACAAAAAACATGCTCTGTTATATCTTTTTAGTGCCCACTGTTGTTGCTTCCATCAACCCATGCAGAGATTGAAGAAACATAAACAGGACTAGGGTTCAAGTCCCACTCTTCCACTTTCTGGTTCTGTGACTTTGAACGAGTAATTGAGTGTCTGACTTCACATTACTCAGCTGAAGTTGATATAGTAGCTGAGTTTGTTGAGTTTACGAATGTGCCACACACTGTTCTAAGGACTTTTGTTAACTACTTTAATCCTCTAAACAAGCTTCGAAGGTGGGTAGAATTACCCTTGTCTCCATTCGCAGATGAAAAAACTGATGCCTAGAAAAATCAAGGTTTTGCCCCTAGTGACTAGGGATTAAGATACAAACTCAAATGCTGCAACTCCAAGGTCTGTGCTCTTAACCACTTCACTACACAGCTGCTTAGAATCTTAGAAATAGTATAGCAGTTTTTTCTTGGTTGGTTTGTTTGCTTTTTTGAGAGAGAAAGATTTTTTTGCTATAGAGCGTGTGTTCTCGCTGGAGAGACAGAGAAAGACAGAGAGACAGTGAGTGAGAAACCACTCCCACCCTGGGATGGCCGGAAATAGTATGGCAGTGGGGATTTGGGAAATAGTATGGTAGTGGGGATGATCCCCAGGGTTCTCATGAGAATAACAATGAAGATGTATGTAAACTAGTTAGCTCAATCCCTGTTACAATAAGAGGGTGCCTATTAATTATATTAATAACCACTTTCTATGTTCATACTCACTCTGTCCTCCTTTTGTCTGTATTTTCCTTATCTTTCTGCCTCTCCCTGTCTCTCCTCTTCCCTATTTATTATAGTGAGGGTTATTTCAACACTCAGCTTTAAGCAAATACCCTTTTTATTTACCTTTAAACCATGGCTTATTCCTATCTACTTTTCTCTTCCCCGTGATCCCTCCTTAGCCTTCCCTGACTTTTTTTGTTTAATCCGAGGGATTATTTATCAGGTAAATCTATCATTAGGTAATGTTTTAATAAGATGTTTCCCATCAGATAAATGGATATTACGTATTCCCTATAACTAGCTATGCTTTATGGTAAATATTACCCTTAAAAGGAAATTCATGACTCATGATTAACTGAACAGCCAACTGGGAGGCTGGGGAGTTCCTATTTATGAAAATTATTATTGTTTGATTGATATTTAACTCACCCACTGCCTGAGGGTCCTTTGAGTCATGCTGTACATGAGTAGCATGCAGACTGGCTGGAGCTGATTGGTTAGGGATGAGGTCAGGGTTATTTAATATCCTATATTTATAGTATCTACTTACAAGGGAAAACATCTCTTCTGTTTTATGCAATACCTATAATCAGGAATTTGCTGGCAACACACACACACACACACACACACACACACACACACATGCATATACATACACACACATGCTGGACCCCGTGCTTCAGTTGCCCCAGCAGGCCAAGAGTGATGCTTGTTCATTGTTCTCTCCATGCCACCAATGAGCTCTATGGAAGGTGCTCAAGTTTGGCATGTCACTTGAACCCTGCACCAGAAATTACTTGTTGTGTGACTTAAGACAGGTAGCAAACTCTCTGAGCCTTAGCTTCCCCCTTAAGGATCTATCTTGAGGATTAAACTACATAGTATTGTTCTGGGAGACACAGAATAATGTGAAAGTAGGGGAAATTCTGGTCCAGGACACTGGGGACCATATTGATGGTCATATTTTCAAGATGTGCCTTGGGAAGGATGGGACTCTAGTTGCATTTTAGAATCACCAATTCTTTGTTCATTTTGTCTTAGTAAGACTGGAAATAACACTTCCTTCACCCAATAAGGCTGAAATTCAAATTACTTTGAGCACTCACTGCATGCCTGGGCTGAGACAAATAGGTGCAGAATCATTCAGAGAGGACTGAATTTTTGTCACCACCATAGAGTACACAAGCTAACTAATGAATGTCTAAGTAATATGTCGTGTCTGGACTACCTTTCTCAAAGTCACCCTGAGTACTGGACCTCTATCCCAGATTTATTGAATCAGTCTCGGGAGGTGGGGTTTCGGGGTCTGCATATTTTACAAGACTCTCTTATTAATTGTACTTTAAGGTTTGAGAACCATTCTAGTAGTTGGCTGCAGCAAAGATTTATTGCACATTGACTATGTTCAACAAATATTTGTTGAGCATATTTCTGTGTTAGGCACTGTGCTAAGTGCTTTATGTGCATTAATTCGTTCAGTTCCCTGAGCAGGTCTATACAGCAGGGCCATTAACTTTATTTTTCTAGCCTGAAAGCTATGGAAAGTACACATATAACATGACTGAATATGTTAAGCAATATAACAGAACATAAAAGGTGTTCTGAAAACTCTAAGAAGAGAGAAGCCACACCTAATTAAAAGAAAGAGTACAAGGTAGACTCTAAAATGGGCCAATTCAAACATCATTCCAGCATAGTGGCATGGTTTTGGATTCCTTCAGGGATGAGCAAGTCTATTCCTTGCAAAGAGGCCAATTGCTTCCACGCACCATGGTTAAAGGTTATGGAGACAGTTGTGAGAATTAGAATGAACTGTTCCATAGATAAATTTGCATAAATAATTAAATAATAATTTATTTAGACAAGAACAGATGAATGGATTGAAAAAAATGTGGCACATGTACTCCTTGGAATACTACTCAGCCATAAAAACAGTGAGACTCTAACATCTGTTACAACATGGATGAATATGGAAGATTTAATGCTAAGCAAAGCCAGCCAAACCAGGAAGGATGAGCATTGTATGTCCCTGCTTAATATACACCGGACATCTGGACTCTACAGCAGAAACAGAGAGATTGGAGGGTATAATAACCGGGAAGGCAATGGTAGATATTAGAGAAAGTGAAGGAGCAGTTATGGAATGAGTAATAGAGGGTGGGTAATGGGGGTTGGATTAGAGGATCAGGGAAAAAACAAACATATAAAACATTTAATAGAAACAAAAATGAAATGCTACCTGTTGATGATAATGCATATGATAATATCTTTGACTTGACTAATAAGCACTATAGTTATGCTGGGAAAAACCATAATGTACACTGTTAAAATAAATGTAAATTGAAAAATAAAATTTGTTTAAAATTTATTTATTCTGAGAATGAGAGACAGGCAGAGGCACAGCACCTCTGACAGAGTCATGATGCTGTAATCCAACTCCAGCCTCAGCCAGCCTCGGTCATGGGGCAGGCTCTGAGATGAAGTGGCCACCTTTCCATGTGGGTCTGCCTCACAGGCTATCATGTTTTACCCCTATGCTACCATCTAGCCTCTCAATAAGCACTGAAAATACCCAGTGTGTTTCTCAGAAACAAGGGATAGATTAGCAGAAATAGCTACATGCACCAAGAAGGAAGTATCAAATTTTTATTTCTGATTATGAGGAGATGCGAATCATGTTTTAAAACAAGTGGAATTTCTTCAACTATTGTGAGTGAAATTCATTTTCTCGAAATAAAACTAAGTTAGTATGGTATGCATTAATATAGAGCTATGAATTTGATGCATATCAGGTGGATAAGGATGAAAAAGAGACAGAAGAGTACTCACTGTTGGGCCCAGCCTCTGTGACATAGTTGGTAGCACACTGAACAGTGGAGCTGGTAGTCATGTGCCAACCATGGTTTGAATCCCCAGATCTGTCCACCCAAAAATATACAGGATGCAAGTATGTGCAGGATCAGGCAGGCCAAAGTACTGCAGTAAGGGGATCCTAGTGTGCTGGAACCCTGGAGGGAGCTCCCCCCAACCCCCATCTCTAGTGCACTTGCACATGCTCTATAATTAAAAAAAAAAAAAAGGAATATTCAATAGAGGCAATAGTAGGTAAAATGGACATTCTCAGAAACTGCTGAAGCTGATGGGAATATAAATTGCTACACCCTTTCAGAGGATTATTTAGCAATATGAATCAAGAACATGAATGAGTATTCATATCTTTGAACTTTACCATTCCCATTCCAGGAAACTCTCCTCTTACAAGCAGAGAGTGTGGGGTATAGATTCATAAATTAAAATGTTGTCCCTCAGAATGTTATTATTTTAAAGATCTTTAAATCATAAATGATTTAGACATTCCATAATAGAGCTAGGTTAGGTAAATGGTTGCAAATCCAAGTCCACATGATAGAATAAAATGTGAAATAAAATGCAAGCTCAAGTCAAAGACATTACCATCATCCGGGCAGAAATCTTTATCTTTTGTTCCCTATCATATTGGGTTGTCAGAAAAGTCATGACATATTTTTCTTTGTTTTTCTATACAAAAATGTTTCATGACTTTTCCAATGACCCAGTATCTCCAGGGACCATCACAGTGCCTGGCACATTGTGGGCACTCAGCAAATGCTTGTCAGATGAGTATAACATCACAATAAGGCATGAATGCTTCAAAGCTGGACTTCCTGACCTTCAACCTATACTTGTGACAACTTTGCCTCAGTGTCCTCATTTGCAAAATGAAGGTGAACGTAGAACATTTTCACAAGATTCTGTAGGATTGATTGAAGACCACATTGGATACATAAAGTGGCATGGACATAGAATCATGAAGTAAATGTTAGCTGCTATTATTATCCGTGGAAGTTATAAGGGAATGTCTTCATGTCTGGTAAAAACTAGCTCATAAACTATACTCAGTGAGATTCAAATTTGCAATGGAAAAGGACAAATATAGTATTTGTATTTCAAAGACTAGAAGGAAGCTTACTTAGTGTGTTATTCCCAGGCCAAGAGGAATATCCTCATTTTCACAAGCAGATGGACAAAATGTGCCTCCCAAAGATTTGCGGCTAAAGACTTATTGTACTACTTCTATACCTTAATCTCTGCCATTCATAATTCCAGAAGGAATCAAAGCATTCAATAGGGTCTTGGAGGGAGAGAAAAGTGCTAGAAACAATTATTGGAATGGCAATCAGAAGGGCTTGGAAAACTATTTACATCAAACCACACGCTGAGTGCTGATTCTTGATCTTTGTCTTCAACCGATAAGAAGTCCCTAAGATAAAATTTAGTTCTTGGCATGCCTCTAGCTTTTGTAAGACACATCTGTGTGTCTCAGGGAAAGCTTTGTTATTTGCTATTAAGCAATTGAATGGCTCTAGAAAGAGCCCATCCCAGACCACTTTTACAGGACTTTGTCTAGCAACTTCAATCAGATCTTGCCAATCTGAAGATCCCAGAGTGTAATTCCTGTGTTCAGAGCGTGTCATAAAACTGTCTGGTGGCACAGGCAGCCCACAAGAATCTGTGGTTAAGAGCAGTGGTAATTGTTTGGAGTGACTTTGCACTTCAAGGAGCTACAGACAAACATTACATTGTGGAGGTATGCCTCCCAAGCCACCAGTTTCTTAAATACTATCTGGGAACCCAAAGGAAGGCCTATGACTAAATAGCATTTCTGTGGTTCCACTCCCACTGCACCATTGTGGGGCTGGTGGTCCAAAGCTTTCCCTGTGTGCAAAGATGGGCTGTGGAGTTGGAGAGTGGAAATGGAGCAGTCCTGTACATAAAATTCAAATATCAGCTACTGAAATTAAAGGTGAGATACCTCTGCCTTAATTGATACTTATTAGGCTATATCTGGAGGATTTATTGACCACAAAACAAGAACTTTTGTTCTTTTAAACTGCTGAAGAATTCAAGGCAGAGAGACTTTGGCAAGATGCTATGCTAGTTGAAATGAAGATTCCTAAGTCCTAGGCCAAGAAATTTTAATCAATGGATCTCAAGTGAGCACAATGGTTGCATTTTTACTAAGGGTCCCAGGTGGAAAACACCTATTAAATAAGTGCTCTTAGGCTAAAGACAGTACTTTAATTGGCTTTACTTTTAACTGGCTATGCAAATGTAGATGCCAGAGCTCATCTTGAGGTGAGAGGGAAAAAAAAAAAAAAAAAAAAAAATGAGATGAACATTTTCCTATTTGACAGCATTGTAAGACTTGAAGGTTTTCCCATTGCTAACTCTTGTCAGAATCCTGAGTTTTGAATTTGGGAGACAATAGAATGTGGGTCCTGAGGCATGGCTGCAGATTGCAGCTAAGTGAGACGGAATGGACATACCTCCCCATGTGGTTGAGGAACACCACTGACATGCTGACATTCAGTCTTAATTGCTTCCTCTCCTGAGATATGACCTCCCCCTTCTCATCACTGAATCTTTAGTCAAATGCTCTAAACAGAACAGTGCTATGCTGGTGTACGTTGAAAGATGAAGGAGAGGGGCACGCTGAGATTTTCCAGTGAAACGCATTAGACAGGGAACACATTAGAGAACAGCCATGAGGAGCAGGGATAGAGGATGAGACACAGAAGAGAGTTAAGGCGGAGTTCATAGGCTGATCCCCATAAATGTGAGTGGCCTTCCCTTGGGAACTCTTGGGAAGACTTTCGAAGGCCCGGGTTTGTGATATATCATTTACATACAATAAAATAAAAATACAAAACAGTAAAAAGTGAACTGTTAAATCAGTTTGAGCAAGTGTATATACATATACATCACCACCACAATCAAGAAAGAAGTCCACTATTTGCACATAAACGTTTCCTAAGCATGTCCTTTGGATACTCAGTCCACTGACCCCATACATCCTCTAGCCACAAGCAACTTCCAAAACACTTTTTGTCACTTTAGATGAAATTTTCTCTTCTAGAGTTTCATATACATGAAATTATACAGTATATATAATGGTATATATTTTAGGTTCCTCAATGTGGTTGCATTTTTCAATGGATTAATTGATTGATTTGATGAGCAGAATTTCATTGCATGGCTATTCTGAATGTATTTATCTATTCACTTATTGGTGATCCCTTGGTTTTTTTCTAGTTTTAAAATTGTGTCACTATAACTATTAAGGGATAGCACCATAGCCTTGTGATTAAGGTGAACCAAATCCCATATGGCTGACTAGGGTTAGAATCCTGGCCCCTGAGGATTGAAAAGCACATCATGCCCTAAATCCCGTCATGGTGAAGAAATGGAGGAGAAAAGATTGTGATATGACCATAACTCCATCATATGGTACTTTCTCCCTCTCTTTCTTGCTATCTATCTCTCTTTCTCTCTGGAGAGTACATATGCTCTCTAGCAATTTAAAAAAAATGCTGTTATGAACATTTGTGTACAAACCATTGTGTGGACGTATGTTTTCATTTCTCTAGTGTCAGTATCTTGAAGTAGAATTGCTGGGATGTAGCATATACACTTAACATATATACATTAACTTCACGTTTAATTTCACAAGAAAGTGCCTTACTTTTTTCCAGAGTGGTTATACTGTTGTTGTTACCACTAGTAATATATGAGAGCTTTAGTTGCTCTACGTCCTTGGCAATACTTGACATTATAGGTCTTTCTAAATTTAGTCATTTGAGTAGATATGTCCTTGTGTCTCACTGTGGTTTTAACTTGCATTTCCCTGATGACTAACAATATTTTATATCTTCTCCCATGTTTATTGGTTACTCAGAATCTTCTTTGGAAAGCGTCTAAGTGTTTGTCCACTGTTAAATGTTTTTTTAGTCTTATAATTTGTAAGAATGTATACTTTGAATATTTGTCTTTTGTCAGATGGAAATGTAAGGAATATTTTTCCCAGTCTATGAACTATATTATTCTTCTGATGCTATCCTTTGAAGAGCTGTTTAAAATTTTTATTAAGTCCAGTTTATTAAATTGTTTTCATATTGTACATATCCTTTTGAAATATTTGCCAATATAAAGGTTGCAAATAATTTGTTCTTTATTTACTTCTGGAAATTTGTAGTTTTAGTTTCTACATTTAGCTCTATGATTCATTTTGAGTAATGTTTTTGTTATGATGTAAGTTGATGTCTTTTTTCAGATTTTAGGATAAAGCCATTTGCCTTTTTGTATATTAGTTGCTGTTTTTTATTAGATTGAGGAACTTCTCTTGCTCTCTTGCTCTCTCTCTCTCTCTCTTTTCTTTTTTTTTTTAAGAGGCATTGTGCTTTTGCCAGAAAGAGACAGGAACAGTGAGAGGGAAAGTGAAAAATCACAGAGGAGATGGCCATTCTACAGTCCCTTCTGCTCCATTCTCCTCCTGGGATCTTGGGTATGCACGCACACATGCCTGGTATGATATTCAAGTCACCGAGTATGGGACTCGATCTGTGGTTGGCCATGTGAGAGTCCAGTGATGTAACCAATATGACATCTGCTGGCTGCAAAGAATTTCACTTTTGTTCTTAGGCTATTCAGTAATTTAAAAACAAAAAGATAGTATTCCCAATGGGACTGGTGAGAAATGTATTCATGTTGGAACATTCACTTTACAAGCAAAGCGGCGTACATGACTGAATGTATAAAAGAAATTAAAATAAACTAGTATAAAATAAATAAAATATATGGACATTGTATTTTGTAAAGTACTTTTTCTAGGGGCCAGCAGGTTGCATGGTAATTAAGGACACTGGACTCCCACATGGCCAACCATGGTTCTAGTCCTGGACCTGGCGGCTTGTTTTTTCACTTCTCTCTTGCTCTCTCTCTTGGTTCTCTCTCACTTGCTCTGTCCCTCTCTGGTCAAAATAAAATAAATAAATAAAGTTAAATAAAATCATTTTTAAAAGTACTTTTTCTACATCCATTGAATTTTTCTTTGATTTCTGTTAATATGTAAAATTGCATTAAGCAATTTTAAGTGTTAAATTAACCTGATATTCCTGGAATAAATGGGCCATACAAGTATTAATCATTTTTGTGTATTTCTTGATTTTATTAGCTACTTTTTAAAAATTATTTTTGGGTTTATGTTTATGGGGAGTATTAGTTTGCAGTGTTTTTCTTATAAATCCTTTGGTTTTCAAAGCAGGAGAAGACTAGTCCCATAAAATG
>NW_006159930.1:1578201-1598430 GCF_000334495.1 Tupaia belangeri chinensis
ACTCTTTCCTAACACTGTTTATGTAGGATTGGTACTATTTCTTCATTAACTGTATTATATAGTGTACTTTGAAAGTCATTATTTATTCATTTTTAAATAACTGTAAGAAATTTTATAATAGATTTAGGGCAATACAGGCTATTTCTTCTAAAATCAGTTTTGGTAATTAGAGTCTTACAAAGAATTTGTGCATTTCATGTATATTGTTCACTTTCTGGCAGAAGTTTGTTTTATTATGTTACCTTATTACTTTTTAAATTTCTGGTGTGTGGGCCCTTATTCATTCCTGTTATTGTACATTTGTGTCTTCTTTCTTTCCTTTAACTCTACTAAAGGCTAATCAATTTTTTGATCTTTTCAAAAAGCTGACTTTTAGATTCATTGTTTTTTCCCTAAGATGATTTTTCTATTTTCCATTTCACTGGTTCCTGTTCTTATGTTTACCATTTTCTTACTTCTACATCACTAGGCATAAATCAGTCTTCCTTTTTGGACATTTCTAATTTTTTATTATAAGCACTTAAAATCATGAGTTTTTCCTGATCACTGCATTAGTTGTATATCACAAATGTGTATTAATTGTGTTTGAATTTTCATTCACTATTGTATGGTTTTCAACATCTTTTATGATTCATTTTTTGATCTGTGAGTCATCGAAAATTGTCTTATTTAATGTCCACTTATATAAACATTTGCTGGAGATGTCTGGAGTTATAATTTGTAATCTCTTTTTATTGTGATCAAAGAGCATAGTCTTAATGATATTAATATTTCTAAATTTGCTGGAACTTTTTTATTGCCATGCATATGATAGATCTTACATGTCCCACGTACACTTGAAAAGAAGGTGAAGTCTAATGGTGGTGAAATGTCCCATAAATATCAATAATGTCAAACTGGTAAGTTTGCTATATTCTTACTGACTTCCTTTATACTTGTTATATTAATTGTTGAGAAAGAAATACTGGAATCTTCTAAATATTATTGTGGTTTTGTCTGTTTGTTCTTTCTGTTCTGTCAGATTTTGCTTCATGAATTTTACTGCTGTGGGGATTTATTTTGTTTTGTTCCTTTTTTTTTTTTGGAGAGGTTTTTGCCATAGGGTGCATGCACTTGACAGAAAGACAGAGAGAGACAGAGAGACAGAAAGTGAGAACACTCCCCCCCCCCAGAGGGGGATGACCATGCTGCAATCCCTTCTCATCCATTCTCCTCTCGAGATCTTGGGCACGCATGCACACATGCCTGGCGTGAGTTTAAGCCCAGGTCCAGGACTCGAACAGTGGTTGACTACATGGGAGTCCAGCAACATAGCCATTATGCCAACTGCTGGTCCTGATTTTTATTGTACCCTTTTGATGAATTGATTTCTTCCTCATTATGAAATATCCCTCTTTATCCCTGATCATATCCCTTATCTAAAGTCTACTTCACTACATATTATTATAACCACTCTAGCTTTCTTATAAGTAGTATTTTCAGAGTACATTTTTCTGCCCTTTTACTCTGCGACTTTACATTTACAGAGATATCTAATAGACATATTGTTGAGTCTGCTTTTTTATCTTGTCTTAAATAGTTCCCCCTCCCCCAAGAGAGCATGCACTTAGAGAGAAAGAGAGAGAGAGAGCACAAAAAGCAGGAGAGAAAGAAAGTGAGAAAGCACCCTCATAGGGAATGGTCACACTGTAATCCCTTCTCCTCCTCTTCTCCCTCCTTTCAGGACTTTGGGCTCACTAGCACAAGCCCCCAGTGTGTCTCTCAAGGGGAACTTAAACCACATAGCTGGCCAAGGACATCCAGCCACCTCAACCACCATACCACACGCTGACCCAATATTTACCTTTTATATTAGGTCATTGGGAAAGTCATGATGTATTTTTCTATTATGTTTCTAGAAAAATGCATCATGGGAACCAGCAGTTAGTGTAATGGCTATGTCGCTGGACTCCCACGTAGTCGACCGCGGTTCGCGTCTCGGACCCCGTGGCTTAAAACTCACGCCGGGCGCGTGTGCGTGCGTGCCCAAGTTCCCGAGAGGAGAATGGAGGAGAAGGGATTGCGGCATGACCATCCCCCCTGGGGGGTGATTTCTCGCTTTCTGTCTCTATGTCCCTCTCTGTCTGGGGAGAACACGTGCCCTATAGCAAAAACCTCTCCCCCCCCAAAAAAAAGAAAAATACATCATGACTTTCCTGAAGACCCAATGATAACTCAAGTCTTTCAACACACTTAATTCAATTTAGCAGTATTGTAAGGCTCCCAGGTGATGTATTTAACAATATTTTAGTGCTCTAGTCTACCATAGTGCTGCTTGTTTTCTTTTGTCCCATCATTACTAGCAGCTAAAAACATTTACCAATGATTGCTTAGTATTATTTCATTTTCAGTTTTTCCTTCAAATTTTCCATTTGTATTGAAATTTACTTTTGTCCAATAAATTTATTTCATGTTTTACATCATAATTTTTAAGCTTTTTTTTTTTTTTGAAGGATTTTTGCCATAGAGCACGTGCATTCACTGGAGAGAGATAGAGAGAGAAGGTTGAGAGAGAAAGTGAGAAATCACCCCTTGGGGGATGGCTATTCCACCATCTCTTCTCCATTCTTCTCCTAGGATTCTGGGAATGTATGCACACTCACCTGGCATGATTTTTCAAGCTGCCAAGTTCGAGGCTTAAGCCACAATCAGCCATGTGGGAATCCAGCACCTTAACCACCATGCCATCTGCGGGCTCTATCAAGTTTTACATTCTAATGGGACATATTCTTGGAGCATAAGTACAGCTGAGTTTTGATATTTTATTACTAATTGCCTATAAAGGTAAACCGCATGGAAGAGTACTGAGAGTACTGATTCTATAAATGTATAGAATAACTAAAATTACTAGGTATCTTTTATTTCAGATTTCTATCTTTCTCTCTTTTTTATTTTCTTTTTCTAGAAACTTATCTTCTAGAGATTATTTGTTTTTTGGGTTTTTTGTTTTTTGTTTTATGGTTTGTTTTTTTTTTTTGGAGTTTTTGCTATAGAGTATGTGCACTCGCCAGGAAGACAGAGAGAGACAGAGAGACAGAAAGCGAGAAATCACCCCCTAGGAGGGATAGCCACAATCACTTCTCCTCTATTCTCTCAGAATCTTGGGCATGCAAGCATATGCACCCAGTGTGAGTTTAAGCCACCGGGTCTGGGACTAAAACCGTGGCAAACTACATGGGAGTCCAGTGACATAGTCGTTACACCAACTGCTGGTCCCTCTAGAGATTATTGTAACCATGATATTGGACATAACTCTTCTGTTTTCTTTAAAATGATTTTCTTCTCTTATTGAACATGACTTTCTTTGTTAGCAAAGCACAGATCATGTTAACAGTGTGATCATACTGCTCTTTAAAAAGCCTATTGTTGGGGGCTAGCAGGTCATGTGGTGGTTAAAATGCTGGACTCCCACATGGCTGACCATAGTTCAAGTTCCAGACCTGGCAGCTTAGCTTCTCATTTTCCATCTCTCTCTCTCTCTCTCTCTCTCTGCTGAGCACATGTGCCTTATTGCAAATTAAAATAATGAATATATATATATGAATAAAATAATATATAAAATAATATATATAAAATAATATATATAATATATGAATAGAATAAAATAAAATAATATATATATATGTGTATATATATATTTTTTAAAAAGCCTACTATTGGACTGGCTCAATATACAGTGGTTAAGCCCTGTACATAGGGAACCAGGCCTCACGTAGCCGCCTGTGGTTTGAATCCCAGTCCTGGTGGCTTGAAAAATAATCTATGCACATATGTGTGCATGCCCCAAATCCTGACAGAATGGAGAAAAGGAGGAACACAGATTGCAGCTTGACCATGGCCCATTGGTGGTGTGTTCAGCCTATCATCTTCCAAAAACATTTATTGAGCATCCACTAGAACAACAGAAGTGTAGAACAAGCAATCCTACTTCTAAGACCTAATATGATAGAAAATATAAGACAAGATCAGAGATAAGTAATCTATGTATTATGACACTTTGATATTATATAACCAAATAAATTGTTTACTATTGCGTTTTCAGCATTTTGATTCTGATATTCTTTAAAAAGGTTCAGCTTTGTTCTGGCTGGAAGATAAGTTACTTGTTGACCAGCTTGATGATCTCAAGACTTATTTTCGAGAATTTTAGAGCAAAACTAGAGAAACCTTTCCTCTACAAATACTTAACCCCACACCTATGACATGACAACATTTTTGTGGTATCAACTGATAGTATTTGGTGATCTGCAAGGAACTTCTACATTTATTGGTTGGAATTTAAATGTCAACCAACTCTGTAAACTCTGAGTTTCTCAGCTTACAGCTCTCTAGTCACCCATTTCCTGGCCTCAAAAAGTTTTACACACATGACAATAATCAGCAAAGACTCTGAAACACGTTTTCTATGTTACTTTCTCCTCTCAAATTCCTGCTCCACAATTAGTCACCTTACCCTTCCAGGACTCCAATCTGTGTCCTCTCAGTTTGGTGAGACTGAGACTGCTGTGTTCTGCTTAGATTCCACCCCCTGAAGCAAGGCCCAGAAAGGGATTCCAGGCAGAAGGCCAAGGGCTGACTTCACTTTCCCTTTTCTTACAAATCACAATATTGTACTGTCTGTTGTCCAATGTCTGAAAACAATGGTGTCATAACACCTTTCCAGTATTTTTGTTTGAGATGGGAGAATTTGTCTGAATACTGTCATTCCAAAAAGGTCTGAAATGAAAGTTCAGTCATTTTATTTTTATTCGTACATGAGAGAAAAAGGTGAACCTTAAGACCAAAGACAGAGACACTAACAACAGAACAAAACGAGACAGCCATACTAGTCTGAATTTTTAGGAGTATGGAGTCTAATACAAGGAAAATGACAATCCCACTGTTCTCCACATGCAACTGATCTTTCTCATGCATTCATTTATTTCATAAGTACACTTTGAGCACAATCTCATTAGCTTCTGTGATAGACACTGAGGACATCATGACGCATGAGCTATATAGCCTTGTCGTTAAGAAACTCAGAGAACAGAATGGAATGAGCAAATAATGGAAATAGCAATGCATCATGGAAAGCAATGAAGCAGAGATAAGTCCAGAGGTCACGAGAACCCAAAGGAATGAGACCCATTTTCACATAATCATAGATAGGGTATCAAGATGGACTTTCATGGGAGATGATGACTTACGAGCAGAGCCCTGATGGATGAGTAAGAAAGAAAAGCATAAAGGAAGTGAGGGCAGTTAAAAGTAAAGCACACACATGCTAAAGCCAATTTCATTTCTTCTGGTAATCAAAAGTATTCAGAGCCCCCCAAGTGTGAAGAGGGAAGAAGAGGAATGGGGAACTATTGAATAATTTACCCAGGTAAGTAGCATGGTCTAGTTTATGTTGGAGAACAATGCCACAGGCAAAAGATGATTTGGGTCTGCGCTATGTTATTGGAAATGGGAAGCAGGAGTAGATGAATGAGAGATATTTAGAAGGCATAATCAACTGCACTTGAAAACTAGTTGTATGTGAAACATAAGAGGCAGAAGTCATAGATAACACTCTGATTTTGACATGGACAACTGATATATTCTCTTCATGGATCGGGACTTCTTGATTTCTGTTTGGGTGGACTGTTGTCATATATCTGATTCCTGGTTCCTAGTTGCCTGGGCCTATATACCTTCTTTGGGTCTTTGATATTGTTTCTTGCCTGTTAAGCTTCCCTGTTTCATCCATCAGAATCTATGGGAGCCAGTATTCATGTCCGTTCTCCTGGTCATGGCAATGTCACCAGGTCTGCTCTGCATCTGCCTTGCTCTACTGTGTGCTCTGGATCCTATAGCCCAAGCTTGATAGTTCTTTCTGTAACTCAGGGAACATTTTGACACAGAACTGACAAAATAATACTTGGAGATCAGAGCTATAAGGGAGTTAGACATCATTTGGTATGACATGCCAAGTTTTCAGTTGCAAAAAATTGAAAGCATAGTTCATCATTTCATTCATACATCCACTAAGCATATGGATCATTTTACTACCCTGCCTGTGGGTCAAGCAGGACTAAGTAATGATTATAACTCTCCCACATGTGGAATTGTATCTATAGATCCTTACAGCCTTGTATAATGTAATAAAAACAGTGATTTTCTTACATTAGGGATATTAAGAGTAAAAGATGCCCAACATATAAAAAGTG
This sequence comes from Tupaia belangeri chinensis, assembly GCF_000334495.1. Taxonomy (NCBI): domain Eukaryota; kingdom Metazoa; phylum Chordata; class Mammalia; order Scandentia; family Tupaiidae; genus Tupaia; species Tupaia belangeri. The sequence goes on from NW_006159930.1 coordinate 1,584,429, forward strand.
GATATAAGAAATAGGAGAACTGATCAAGAAAGATAATTGAGGAATAATCCTGTAGTGGCTGAGGGAGCTGGATCCCACATAGCTGACCACAGTTTAAATCCTGACCCTGGTGGCTTCAGCAACATGATGGGCATGTGTGTGTAATGCCCCAAATCCCTACAAGATGGAGAAATGGAGGAGAAGGGATTGTAGTGTGACCATGCCCCACTGGGGAGTGATCTCTCCATCTCCTTGTCTTTCTATGTCTCTCTTATTTCTGGTGAGCACACAAAATTTCTGGCTTGTTTTTTTCAAAGAAAAGAAAGAAAAAAGAAAGACAATGGGGACTGTGACAGACTGCTAGTAGTCCCATACCTTGATCCTCCTCTTATTTTTTTTTTTTTTTGGTAAAAACCTTCCATTTGGGGGAGAATATCTGCTCCATAATAATAACTTTGCAGTTAAGTAGATGCGTCAAGGTCCCAAGAGAATACAGATGACACACTGAAAATAGGATAAGCCAAAGAGGATTTATTTATAAAGGGATTTATAAAAGGGCTATTTACTAAGATTGGGTATGGAGGAGCTCTAAGTGTAGTGTAGTAATTCAGAGCTCTTATCAGCTACCTGTTACCTGCTTTAGGGCTTAGCAAGGAAAAGGGAAGAAATAGTCATCAGAGCCTAGCAAAAGAAGAAATTTAGGTAGTGTCAGTTATTTTGAAAGGATAAGTAAATTTGACTTGAGGGACACAACCAACCTAATGCAATCTCAAAGAGAGAGATCTAGAGAAATAAATACTCTAAATTCACCTCTCTTTTTTTCTTATCTCCTGTTTGACTCCCTATTGTCTGAACTAGAACCATAAAAGGCAAAGTTTACAATAGCCCATTGATGGGGCCCATACAGGTCAACTTACCAAGGCAAGGGCAGAAGACAAAAAGTAGACAGCTGGCATAAGGGAGCTATGTAAATAATCTTGGCCAATGAAATGTAAGAGAAGTGGTATGTTCAACTGCTGAGATACATCTTTAAAAAGAAAAGCATTTTTTCCTCCTTCCTCTAGGCTAGATTGATGATATGATGACTGGGATTTGAGCAGCCATCTTATCTCACAAGATGGAAGTCACATCCTGAGACTGATGGAATGACATACAAGAAAGAGCCTGGGTTCCTGGGGCTTAGGTACCTGGTTCTGGTTGCCTACATTTACTTTAGAGAAATATTCTAGTATCCTTTCTAAACCACTCTTATTTTGGATTTTCCATCACTTGCAGCTGATGCAGATCCTAACAAGTTTAGAGACCAAACAGGAAATTCTTTTAGAATGTGGATTGTATTGGTTACATTTTTTTTTAACTTATAAGCATCTGAAATAGACTTTTTTTAAAACTTAAGCAAAGGGGAAATTTATTAGAAGGATATGGGGGATGTCTCAGAGAATCAAAGGAAATGCTGAAATACCAAGATAGGAGGACCCAGGGCAATTCTGGTATCTCAAAATCCTTCATGGCCTTTCTCCCTGGAGGACTGCCACAAATGTGACTCACCTCCAGCAACTCCCAATGTTTTCTGTAAACCATTCCAAACTTCATATTTCTGTTAGCATCTGACTGGGCTTTGGTCAGGTTCTAATGTCTTTGAGGGGGAAAAAGGGTCACAATATAGACAGGGCTATTAGGAGTCCCAAAGATCTTAGAGTCATAGCTGCATTGTAAATCAGTTACCCAGAAGGCAGGATTTAAATATGTGACAAAAGGGATCAGTACCACCATTTTCATCCATTTCTGACATATTTATGTAAATATGGCGTGTCTCCACAGTGAAGACAGAGCTTTCTAGAAGCAGCATGGACAATGAAAGCACCTGTGCCATGGTAGACTTTTAATAAAGGCTCATTGCTCCCCTCTATACCTGATGATACGGCCTCATCACAGAGATAGGCATGGGCAAAAACTCAAAGCCAAATTTTGTGTAGCATAATTCACCAGAATTCTCAATATCTAATATGTCCCAGGGCCTATTTGGAATACAAGTGAGGAAAAAAAAAACATTAAATACTTCTAAGAATTTATAGTCTGGCAAGGAAGAGACAAATCCTAATCATAATAAGCAGCTATAATAGAAATAATTGTAAGATGCCCTAAGAGTATGGAAAGAGAGCAACTGAGAGAACTGGCCAAAGTGATGCTGAGTAGGTGCATGTGGGTAAGCAGCAGTCCTACAGGCATAAAATGGAGGACAAAAATTCAAAGTCAAAGGTGTAGCACATGCTAAGCTACTGAGGCATGAAAATGCTATCATGCTCAGGGAAATGGTAGAACATGAATAGACTTCCAGGCCCTGATTAGAAACTCCTTCACTCATTCAGCAGTAATTTGTTGAATCCCTGCTCTGCGTAGGGTGACAGCGAGCCAAAGATAAAGGAAAACCAATTCTCTCACAAGAGGGCCATACAAAATCCACTGTGTGGGCCAACCAGGTGGTGTGGAGGTTAAGGTGTTAGAGCCTACATGGCCGACTCTGCAGTTCAAATCCCAGACCTGATGGCTTAAATAACACCTGGTGTATGTGCTCAAAATCCTGAGAGGAAACTGAAGGAGAAGGGATTATGGTATGGCCATCCCTCTGGGTGGGTATTTCTTACTTTAACTCTCTCTGTCTCTTTCTGGTGATTATATTCATCCTACAGCAAAAATGAAAAATATATATATATGTATAAAATAAAATAAAAAAGAGTTTTAAAAAAACAAAACACTTTGAGATTGTAGGAGAGATGGCTTTATCCAAGAACTCAGAAAGAGATGCCCAGTGCTCTCTAGGCAGGGGGTAGGATTTGCATACCAGGAGAAGGCTGCTTGGGTTTTTTCATCTTATAGGTCATAGGACCCTCTAAAATTTTCCATATGTGTTTGTTAAATAGGAAGACTCATTTGTAGAGGTTTCTTGAAAATCTTCTGCCTCAAGAAATGAAAATCCCATTTGTTTTATACTTTTTTTGCCAGAACTATGCTGGGGATTTTACATATGCTATCTCATCTAAACTGAAATTGATCTGTAGGCAAATAGGATTACAGATTCAACTTTGGAGGTGAGCAAGGCAGAGAATAGAGAAAGGAGTGCTGTGTATTATCCAGTGGGGACAACTGGGCATGTTAGTGCTGTTTTATGTGTAGGATATGAGGCTTCAATTCTTCCCCTCCTTCAGAGAATGATCCCTGCTTTATCCAAATGACTTGCACTTACTGGGTATGTGTAATAGGTCAAAGCTTCATGCCTCATTCAATCAGGAATATGGTGAGCTGCAAACTGCTTAAACTAACTAGTCTTCATCTCAAGCAATGAGTAACCCAGGAGAAAGCAGTCCAATAATACCAACAGAGATCCAAGCCATCCATTTCTTAGATGGCTGCTTCCCCCTCCAGGTTTCTCTTCCTCAAGAGAAAAAAAAAGAAAACTTTTTACCTAACAATTTAACTTACTTATTAGGTAGGATGCCCTACCCAAAGACTTCTGCTTACATTTCATTGGCCAGAACCATGTCACGTGGCCACCCCCAAGTGCATGGGAGACTAGAAAATGAAACATTTTAATAGGGTATATTTACTGCCTTTCCCCACCCTAAATTAGGGTTGAGTCAGTAGGAAGATAGGAGAGATGGGTGGCAAGTAGACAATATTTATGTCATTCCATGTTTCTGATAGTTCTGTTGAGTTCTGTAATATCCACATTCTACAGATGGGAAAATGAATTCAGAGAAGAAAGTAAATCACCCAGTCACCCAAATAATGAGTCATGGAATAAAGATTTTAAAACAGGTCTATATAATGCCAACTGAAAGGATTTTTTTAGACGTTTTTGCTATAGGGTGTGTGTGCTCACCAGACAGACAGAGAGAGACAGAGAGACAGAAAGCGAGAAATCACCCCCCAGGGGGAATGGCCATGCCCCAATCCCTTCTTCTCCATTCTCCTCTCGGGATCTTGGGCATGCACGCACATGCACCCGGCGTGAGTTTTAAGCCACCGGGTCCAGGACGCGAACCATGGTCGACTACATGGGAGTCCAGCAACATAGTCATTATGCTAACTGCTGGTCCCTGAAAGGATTTTTTAATGATATTCTGTCCCCCTTAGCTGCGTGACCTTGAGGAATTTATTAAACCTCCCTGAACCTCAGTTTCAAGATCTATAAAATCAGGACAATTATCCTTGTTCCGTTCTTGAAGCATCAAGTTGGATTTTAAAGGGCTGGGAAAAAAAAAAGGTGATGGAATCATGATTAGCATCCATGTATCTTTTGGCAAAATGTCTCATTGGTGGTTGACAAGCGGTGATGGTTCTTTGAGGAGCACAGCTTGAACACTGGTATTTGCACTTGGCACCAGTAACATCTCTTCACTGGCATTTCCTATTTGGGCCCCATCACACTTTGCCAGGAATTTCCACTGGCTGGATTTTCTTGTCCACTTCAGTAACTGCATAGGCAGATGAGTTATAAGCCACATTCCACATCAGCTCAAATGAGAACAATGTGCAAACTAGCCATTGTGGCCCTCTCACCACCTTCCCCTATGGCTGCTCTCCTACTCCAGCTAAGGCTCTTGTGCATTTCTGCCTGAAAAACTTGACCTTCATTGTTTCTCAGAAAGAACTCCTGCTCCCTATCAAACTTCAGCCTGATTCTCAGATTCCCTGATTCTGTTAACACGTTCCTCCACTCTTATAGGCAAGATTTTTATTGTGGTTGACCTTAGTTTTCCATCTTTTTCTGTAGTACCATGGAGATTGTCCGTACTTTTATTGCAGGATAACATGTCACAATACCAGATTTAATAAAAACTAATTACATTGAGAGTATGACTGTCTTTACTGAACACTAGAACCTGAAAAAAGAACAAATAAATAAATATTGATAGCAAAAAAATTCACTGCTATTATCCGTATATTTGTATCCCCACCCTGCCCATACCTAGAAAACCTTATGTTAAAATCCTGACCTCCAAGGGGATGGTATTAGGAGGTGGGGGCTTTGGGAGGTAACTAGGTCATGAGGATGAAACCCTAATGATTGGGATTAGTGGCATATAAAAGAGGCTTAAGAGAGTTCCTTTGCTCCTTCCACCATGTGAGGATATAACAACAAGGCTCCCTAAGAGGAAGCAGGCTCTCAGCAGACTCCAAATCTACTGGTGCCTGATTTTGGACTTCCCAACCTCCAGAACTGTGAGAAATAAATGTTTGTTGTTGATAATAAGCTTGTGAGAAATAAATATTTATTGTTTATGAGCCACTCAGTCTGTGGCATTTTTTATAATAGCCTAAATGGACTAAGATATGCATGCTTATTTCAATAAAGGAAGGCAGGATGGAAAGGAGGGAAGGAGAGTGGACAGAAAAAGGGAGAGGTAAAGGAAATGAAGAAATTACAAATGGAAAAAAAATTCTATCCCCCTTCTGTTCTTGTCACTATCCCCTATAATCACTTAGTTACACATCTAGTGTGGCATAGGCTTGAACCATTCAGAGTAGAAAAAAAAAGAATCAGAGCAGAGTGCTAGAGGCCTCCTGTGGAGGTGAAGATTCATATTTTAGTTGTTAGAGTCTGATCATCTTTCCGTGTCAACATATATAGACCTATTATATTTATTTTCATTGCTCTCCAACCACTGTATCAATATATCATAAATCTTTAAAACCATTTCCCTACTTTGGAAGCTTCCAGTTTTTCAATATTACAGATGGTACTAAATGAACTTGCTTGCAAATAAACTTGTAAGCACATGTGCTAATATTTCCAGGTTATGAAATCCTAGAAATGGGATTTGGGTGGTGACATTGAAGCTGGATTCCTACCACAAGGAACTCATTTCCTCAGAGCCTCACTAAACTTGGATGTCACAGATCTTATTAACTTTTGCATACATTTAAAAAAATCATTATTTAGTTTGAATTTCTTTAGTGGACAGTATAGTTGGGTATTTTTCTTTATGTTTATACGTCTTTTATGTTTTTTTCTGTGTCACGACTCTTAACATCAGAATCTTGACTACAATAGTCAATGATTTCTGCTCAATCCTCAGAACCATCTCTAACTACATTCAGTTGAGTTTTTCAACAGAAAATTGTATACCAATGACATAAAGATCTGTTAAGCATGACTGAGCCAATGCTAGGGAATTAGAACTCCAAAAGGTTTTATTTTGCACTTTTCTGGGCATCTCTTTGACAACCATGAATACTATTCACTGAGGCATTAATGGCAACATCCAGCTCATACACATTGAATATCTATAGAGGGCCTTTCACTTGGGTGAGGAAGGGAAGTGTTTTGATTTTGTGGGGTTTTCGACATTTGTGGAGTTTTTCTCTTCTTTTTTACTCTTTCTGTCTTTTTTCTCTTTCTTTCTTTTCTTTCTTTTTTTTTTTTTTTTTTTTTTTTAAACTCTGGCTGTCATCTGCACTGGTCTTGTCTTTGTTTTGTCCCAGTCGGGCTGTGTATCTTCTGTGTGAGATGATGTCTAGCTCTGCAACATCCTGACCTGGGAAGTCACCTTCTCAATTCAGAGCTCTTGCTATTAAATACTCATAGTCTCTTGTCTTTGCATGATAAGTCAATTTCATTTTGCTTCAAATTCAAGGAGCACCTACTTTGTGCTAAACTTTGGGAATACAAAATTAAGTTATGCTGAATTCTTATTTCAGGGAAGCCTGAAGTCTAGAGGAATTGAAAGCCATATAAGGAGTAACATCAAGGTCACATAATCAAGTCAAGAAAGGGTGAAGTTCAAAGTGGTTTGGGAGACTGGACAGCTACCCTGTTTACCAGTTGTTATGGTCTGAATATTTATGTTCCCCATGATTCGTATGTTGAAATCTTAACCCCAAAGGTGTTAGTATTAAGGGGTAGAGTCTTCAGGAGGTTATTATGTCATGAGAGCAGAGTCCTTGTGGAGTTAGTATCTCATAAAAAAAGAAAAGAAGACTCAATCTAGGGTTTACTGGAGAAGGTGACGGCAGGTTCAAATTTTGAAGAGCAGAGAAAGTGGATGTAACCTTGATTTAAATATGAAATATTCCATTAAGTGTCAAGAAAAGACAATGGGCTGGATATTTTTTAACTTCCATGACCTCCTCTACAAATGAAGATGGTTAGACACACAGAGGTCACGCAATTTGCCCAAGGTTACACAAGTAACTAGAGTTGGTATTAAGACTGAATGTATGATATTTTTATTTACTCTATTTTATGGATAATGAGAGAGAAGCACAAAGAGATATCGGGCTCCAGATTTTAATCCAAGACTCTCAAATTATTAAATTCAGAGACCAGCAGATAGTGTAACGGCTACATCACTGGACTGCCACATAGTCAATTGCAGTTCGAGTCCCAGAACCAGCAGCTTAAAACTCACACCAGATGCATGTCATGCATGCCCAAAATCCTGAGAGGAAAATGGAGGAGAAGGAATTTCAGTGTGACCATCCCCCATGGAGTTGTGATTGCTTACTTTCTGTCTCTCTGTCTCTCTGGTGAGCGCATGTACCCTATAATAAAAATCTCTCTAAAAACCAAAAAAAGTTAAATTCATGCTCTTCCACTACCCTAAGCTATCCTCTCAAGGAAGTATATGAATCTTTTCTCTTTGGGACATTAGAACAAGTCATTGGGCTTCTTTATGATTTATTTCTAAATCAGGCCTCTCTCTGTGTCTCCTCTGCATGCTGCCCCTCTTTCAGCTTCCAGGAGAGGCTGTGACAAAGAGTGGGCTTTCTTCTGCAAGGTGTCTTGATTTCTTTGAAGCAAGGAAATGTGAAGTATGGTGATGGTGGCATTTTTAAGGGTGGGTGATGAATGGAAACTTCCTGACATTTCAAGCGACAACATCTGAAAGGAAGTGGAATTTTCCTAAAGCATAGACTGAAGCACAGATCTCTGTCCTAAGCTATTGATTTGGTGTGCAAGTCTTGCATTTAATCTGGTGATTAATTTGGAAGGAGGCTAAATGCATGCTGGGCTTTCATTTGGGGAGTTGAAAAGCACACAACTGATTTATTTTGTCTTCATTCATGCAGAGCTATTTTATTGCAAAGGATTGAATGACAGGCTTCCTAGCAGACTGTAAAGACAGGTAAAATTTAAATAAGGAACATAAAATCTTTCAAGGCACTTTATTTATCTTTCGTAATTTATTAATCACACTTATTGAGGCTGGTTGACCCTATGGGAACAGTTCTACAAAGGAAAACCAAGCAGCATGTGAAGTTTGACAATCTCCTTGCTTTCCTTTTCTCCATTTAGAGATGAGAAGACTAGAGCCCCCATATATGAAGTGACTTGCTGAAATCATACTATAATTAAAACTAAAATTAGCTCCTTGCTCTGCCCTGTGACTTCAGAACCACCAAAGCACAAGGGGTAGGTGTAGAGCACTGAAATGTTCCTAAAACGTTCAAAGTATTTCACGACCACATTCTCAAATTAACTTAAGTACTTCCTTTCTTATATATCATCTATGACTCTCTATTGTGTTAAGAAAAAACTTTAAAAACTTCCACTTACCTGGCAAGCTTCATTTCTTGTCTTCCCCCCTTGAACTCACCTCCATCCACATGGAACATATTTATCTTTTTCTCAAATAGGATATGTTCCTTCTTACTGCTGGATCAATGCAAATGCTCTTCTGTCTGAAATATTTGTCCCTGAAAGGAAGAATGAAGAAAGGGATTAGAAACCTAGAGCAAAATACTCAATCAACATTTGCTTGGCTGAACTAGAGACTAAGATTGTGATAGAGTTAGAGCCCCAGGGACAACACGACTTGGAAAATAACTTGGGAGCCAGGTAGATAAAAGCTGGCTGTCTCCCTATGAGCCCCTTGGAGAAAAAGGTCATATGCTGATATTCAGTCAAAAGCATGGTTTTGGGGTCTAACACACTTGGAACAATGCTTGGCTTTGTATTTGCAGACCATGTCACCTCCTGGGTGGTTTGAGAGATGGGAAGGAATGTGTCTACCTCATATGATTGCTGTGAAGGTTAAATGGAATGACTTAAGTTTTAAATACGTGGAAATTAACAAAACTATTGTACAACCTCATCATCAAACAATGTTTATTAAATGCTCAGAGAAAGGCTCCTTCTCAGGACTGAGTAGTCTGTGTGGTCCTGATGGTCAAACACACTTTCTCCTCTGGTTTTTACAGGACTAATTTGTGCCAGTGGGGGAATATGGCCTCAGCGTTAGGAACCCAAACTCCATGAACATAGAAAAGGGTGGTTTATTTTGTATTCCCAGATGATCTCTGACATGTACAAGAAATTCAATCATTAATAATTACTTGCCAAATGGGTTATTTTAAAGAGGGATAGGTAGAAAAACATAGCATGTTTGAAAAGAGGCCAGCATGGTGAAGAAACTCAAAACCACATTGTATAAGGAACACCGGTAGAAATAAGGCTGCATAACTAGGGCATATTGAAGACTGGGGGCCATAGAAGTCTTCAGAAAGGTAATTTTATCAGTCAGAGTTTAACCAGCAAAAAGTAATAGATGAGAGATAAGTAGATAGAGGAAATGTAATACTCTGTAATAGTTATTATTACTATTGTTTGAATTATTACTTATGCTATGCAATTATGGGAGCTGGCTAAGCAAACCCAGTGTCCATGGGATAGTCACTATGAAGGGAAGATTTACAGGGAAGAGAGGACAATTGCAAGCCCAGCTGCTCTTGACATACCCAAAGTCAACCAGTCAGGGACTTTAATTACATCTGCAAATTCCCTTCATATAGCACCTAGAGCTATGTATGATTGACTCAACGAGAGAAGGGGTATGTATGCTACAATGTAGCTGCTTCCTCCTATCCAACATGCTATCCTCATGGAAAAAGTTCTTTTGTGGCACCCTTTAACCAGAAACAGATGAGAGAGAAAGGGAATTCTGGGGAAGATGGCCTAGACCTGTAAGCTGACAGGTCCCAAAGCCATCCCAATACTCAAAGGGAAAAAGGAACAGATACTATACCCACAGAGAATAAGGCACAATGGGTGGGAATTTTGAGAAGATTTGGACTCAAAGAAAGAACTTATAATAGGTGGAAATGGGTTGCAAGAAGAGTTACGTAAGTAGGTAACAGTGAAATTCTTGGCAGAACTGGGAGGATAATCTGTAAGGATCCCTTTCATGTCGAGAATTCTGCAGTCCCACAGGGATGCAGGCTCTGGTATGCTATTTCCACAAGGGGTCTCACTCAAATTCTCAATCAACCTTTGTTATGACCTGCTGTGTACCAGGAACTATGCTTTCTACCCGAGGCAGATAGACTAAATGATGTCTGAATCATTTTAGTTTTGACTTCTAACTAATCCTTTCCTAGGAATTGAGAAGGTACTGCCCACAATCTTAAAATTATCATCTCAACAAAGATATGACAATTAAAAATGTGTATGCCAATGTGAAGGATCCCCAGATTGGTGGGTCATGCAGCGTGGGAAAAGAGTTTAGACTTCACCTTTTAGACACTCAGGTGGCATGATTGCATGTGTCAATCAATCTATAGTGAGTCAAGATACTTGAATTCTTCATGAGGATATTGAATCTCTTCAAATTTTAAAAATAGTTTATGTGGCCCTTTCACCCCTCCATACCTTTGTATCTACTATCATTTTCTTTTTCCAAAATTTCCTAATAGCCTGTTTCAGGTATATAATGTTATCTAACAAATCGTGCTAAGGGACCAGCAGGTGGTGTGGAAGTTAAGGTGTTGAATTCCTACATGGCCAAAAAGGGTTCAAGTCCTGGACCTGGCTGCTTGAAAATCACACTGGGATCATGTGCATGCATGCCTCAAATTCCAAGAGGAGAATGGAGAAGGGATTGCAGTGTGAGCATCCTTCCCTGGGGGATGATTTCTCACTCTCTCTCTCTCTCTCTTTGTCTCTCTCTGGCTAGTGTACACACCCTATGGCAAAAAAGCGCAAAAGCAAACAAATGCCAAAATACATTGATTCAAAATCACAAAGTAATTTATTTTGTTTATGAATCTGCAGTTTAGGTAGGCTGAGACTCAAGTCAGTTGAGGTAACTCAGAGGTTAGGGGCTGTGATTATCCAGTGTCTTCCTCTAGTGCTGTGTGGCTTCTCCATATGGTCTCTCTAGCAGGGCAACCTCAAGGTAGCCTAACTCCTTGCATGCTGGCTTAGGGCTCCAGGGGTATGTCTCAAGAAGAAATAGTCAAGAAAAAGCTATATGGCCTTTCAGCGACCTAGTTTCAAAAGTCATAAGTGTGATTTCTGCCATATTCTCTAGGTGGAAGTAATCATACCTTCTGACCCAGACTCAGGAACAGGGAAGACAGAACCTCACTTTTCTGCAAGAGGAATGGCTGTCCCATTGTCAGAGCATGTGGGATGGGAGATAGAGCTTGGTGGGTCCATCTTTGAAAAGTACAATCTCCACCTACTCTTTTTCAGTTTGAAAAGCTTTTATGTCTCAAGATCCAACTCAAATATACTTCTTTTATCTATCTTTTTTTTTTTTGAGAGGTTTTTGCTATAGGGTGCGTGCACTTGCCAAAAAGATGGAGAGAGACAGAGACAGAAAGCGAGAAATCACCCCACACACACACATCAGGGGGGGATGGCCACACCACAATCCCTTCTCTTCCATTCTCTTCTTGGCATCTTGAGCATACATACACACACCCGGCGTGAGCTTAAGCCATCGGGTCTGGGACTTGAACCGCGGTCGACTATATAGGAGTCCAGTGACATAGCCAACTGCTGGTCCCTCAAATATACTTCTTATATAAAGCCTCCTCAGCTTTCCCAAAGCTGCTTACTACCCTGTGAGATGCTAACAATACTTGTATCTTTGATTTTAGAGTACTTCACACTCTAAAATGGCATTTTCTGTCTCCTTCAAGAGACTGTGAACTATGAGCTCTTCAAGGTCTGGTGTTTCTATATCCCTAGCTACCAGTATTATGCTTACTTGGGAAATTGATGCTACCACAAGGCTAAGATTTCTTGTACACCCAACTGAATTGCATCTGAATGACTGGGTTCAAAATGCAAAGTCCTGGGCCTATATCAAACCTCCTGAATCAACTCTTGAGGTTGGGACTTGAGAAGCCACATGTTAATAGAACTCCCCAATAAAAATTAGCTTTCACAAACCATTGTATCCCCATTGCCCTCCACATAATTGGTAATAAATACTTGTTGAATAAATGACTGAGTGAACAGATATTTTTAGACCAGACTGGCCCCACGAGAGTTCATTTGTTCTTTTGCCTAATGTGACATCCAGTTCTGGCTCCATAGTCAGATAAGCAGACATCCCTTTAGGTCAAGCCCACATGGGACTAACGCCCTCTTCCTCTGAAATGGACCCCTGTAGGAGGTGATCGAGACAGTAGAAGAGAGACAATCTTGGCAGTTGTAAGTTGGCGCATTATCTCACCCTCTACCAGAAGGCTCCTTCACCATCCCCACCTCCTCCTCATCTCCCCACCCCCAAGCATCCTGTCACATCCCAGATCAGAACCATTCTGGAAGCAGTATTTGCTAGTTTGACATTTCAAAATAGCATCAAGAAGGCTAAAGATAGCTGGGTTACAAGGGAGGTTAAACATCTTGCCAAATGACGCTGAGCAAATTAGGTCTTCTCCATATCGGTCTGAAGAGTACAGTGATGTTTTCCCTGTATTTGGAGGAGTAGAAGCAGTGGACAAAGGAGGCAGCAGTGGACAAAGAAGAGTGAAGCAAGAGCAGAAGCTCAGAGCTTTAGTCTGAATTCAGTGGACAGCAAAGGAAGGCATGTATTTTGGAAGCCTCAGTTAGAGAGACTGTTTTCTGCAGCTGTCTGAGACGAAACACTGGACCTAGTAAAACCCTGCTTTCTGGGCTACCCAGACAGCCCTCATGGCTACCTGTGCATCTGGATTTCATTCAGAGAGTCATGAATTACTGGAATTAGGGAAGCTGGGCATCTGAGGAGGCAAAAAGAAAATAGTCACTAGCCCTTTACTTCCTTTTTCTTTTCTCCTGTCTCATCTCCATCTTAACTAAATTTTCCAAAGCCACAACTACATGACTGTGGATGTGAGGACCTGGAGACCAGAGCCTGGTGACTGTGGGGACACCCAGTGTCCCCAGAGATCAAGCATCTACTGAGAGGCCAGTGTGTACAGTAACAATATCTACCATTTATAGGCTGTTTATCATCTGCCTGGCACTCTGTTAAGCTTTTCATATACTTTAACTCACTTATTCTCCCAACAATCCTATGTATTATCTTCGCTTTATAGATGAGGAGCTGAGGATCAGGAGGTTAAGCAATTGCTTTGGGTGCCAAAGCTAGGAAACTGTAGATTGGGTTTCAATTCAAGCGTGTCTGGCTCCAAAGCCTGCTTTCTTCCCAACAATGTTGTATCTCTTCCGTTATAAAAGCAGACAAGGGACAGTCTCACTTGCATGCCAAGATTTAATGCATCCCTGGGATCATCCCCTATGGAGACGAGAAGAAATACCCCTTGAGATGGGCAGGTGGAATGGGGAGAGAGATTCCCTGTCCGTGACTCAGCAGCTCCTCCCACTGTGTGACCTTTTCCCCTGTCACAGATATGTAATGAAAGGGTTATCCCTGTTTGTCTCCTGTAGCTCTGGGGTGAGCGGCAACCTGAGTCACAAGGGACAGACTGAATGTCAGGGTTGAAGTGAGTCTCCCTGCCTCATCCACCCTGAATATGTCTGCAGCTGCCCATGCAGAGGTGGTGGTGCTGCTATGGCCAGGACATGCTGGCCAAGAGGCAGGCAGGGTGCCCAAGGGGGCAGGACGTTACTCATTTGGCTAAGTACAGGGCTGGGGTGGGTAGGGTGGCCCCGTTATGCCTCACTTTGGCTCTAAGCTCTATAATAGGATTCAGGTGCCTCCAAAGGCCCCCTGCCTTCCCAGCAAATTCAGTTAAGAGCAGGAGGAAAATTCACTAATGGTTTCCACATTTGAGGCCCTCTGTA
>NW_006159930.1:1599075-1618067 GCF_000334495.1 Tupaia belangeri chinensis
ACCTTCCAAGCTCTGGGGTGAAGAAATCTCACCTTGCCCCTGAATCGAGCCCTGCTCTGTGGAGTGCAACTGAGTCCATAGAGTACCTCTTATAAGTGTGGGCCTGAGGCATTGTAGACAGGACCCTGAGAACACAGTGGCAAGCAAAGATGCAACCTGCCCAGCACTTGCAGTGAGAAAGAGAGAGAGAAAAGTCACCAGAAAATTGCAGTACAAGGTGAAGAGAATGGAGAGTGCTGGAGGAGCACAGATGGAGATTGAAGGCTTGGAGGGAAGGGGCCTTACGATTATGACTGAGACCTGCAGACTAAGGAGTTTAATAAGGGAGCTGGAGCCACGGGGAACAGAAAACAGTGCGTGGAAAGAGCAAGGGGAACATGGGAGGTTACAATGGGGAGCCAGAGCATGGGGCAGCCAGAGCCTGGGGCAGCCAGGGCAAGCATGCACACAGGTACAGAGATGATCAGAGAGTTGAGCAGCCGGAAAAACTTCAGGTGTTGGAATCCATAAAGAATGATGAAAAAAAACTATAAGAAGGCCAGAGGTATGAAGGGATCCATTTAGGAATCCTAATCTGGTTTCTGAGGACAGTGGAGGCAGGAAGAGGTGCATTCAGGGAGACCTGCCAGGAGGCTATGGCAGAGAATTGGTGGTGGAACTAGGGTGGTGGTTGAGAGGATGCAGCACAGGGGAAGGCAAAGCTGATTATAGGCCAGATCAACAAATTATATGGCCCTTGCCTTCAAGGAGAAAAATATTTAGTTGAAAAACATCTTTTCTCCCTTAATTCATCCCAGCCTTTCAGAGGTCACTTAGTTCAGTCGTACAATGGTTTTCAACCCAGATCTGAATTCTGTCAGTGTAGGGAGGGAATGAGAGAATGTTTGATAGCAGGGGAAATAGTCTGGGTGGACCACTCAGCTAGCCACAGCTTAAGGTCCAGAAATTTCTGGACATGGGTTTGTGGGTTTGTGTGTGTATGTGTGTGTATGTGTGTGTGTGTGTGTATGCTGCCAGCCAGAACAATGACTCCAGGCAATGGGTTTGAGTGACATTTTCTTTTCCAGCTTGCTGGAGCAGTCTCCTGCCCTCACCAAGCAGAACCCTCAGCAGAGGGGGGCCCAGGAGGCTGGCAGGGGGCTGAAGGTGCCTTTCTGCCAACAGACCCAGTCACAAGTGCTTGCTGAGTGACTGCCCTATACCCGCCTTGTTCCTGGAAACTGCTGTGATAACACTCTCCGGGTGAGAACCTACCCTCACTGACCTTTTACATGGGCTGAATCTGCAGGAAAAGGTCGTTCTTTTTGGAAGTTGTTGAAAATTTAATGACAGCAATTCCTTAGGCTTGTAAAATCCTTTTAATGTTCTCAGAGCACAGACAACAGTATCTTCTCTTACACTGAGTAGTGTTTTACAGTTGTAAAACACTTCCACAGCAACACACTTGAGCCACAGAAAGCTCTGGAAGGGAGGCAACGAGCATGGATCTTAGAGCCCAAGCAACCTGAGTTCAAGTCTTTATTCTACCCCTTGAGGCTGTGGCCTGTGGGCCTCACTTAGAGTGCCTCCTCTATAAAACAGGAATAATGTGTCTATTTTGAAAGGTTATATTAAATGAGATGATACTGCCTAGCCTGGTGCTCAACAAAGATTAGTTTCTTCCACTTTCTTTGTCACTCATTCACTTAGTCCATTCAAGGGTGTATCCAAAGTTGCAAAACTAGAAGTGATGCACAGAGTGGGTCTGAAATAAATATTAGTTTCTCTTTTTATCCCTTTAAGTCCCTGCACTAGGGCTATCTCTTCCCCCAGGGTTTTCCTTCCCTAGCCTCTACTACTTCCTGGGGACCTTCTCTGCCAATGTCAGGAGAGGCATGGAGCCTCTCCCCTGAAGAACACACCTGTAAGTAAAGAGGCGCCACACACAGCCTCTTACTGACACAGTTCTGCTTACAATTTCAAGGAGTTCACAGATTCCCTGAAGCTCATCCATAGGCTTTAATTTAAAAATCTGTTAGAGTACCCATATGATACAAATTATCTTCTGCCACAAATTAAAGTTCTTCAGTTACATAATTTCCCCTGGTAGATTAGAAATGACATGAAGTCAGAGACCAGCTCTTCTTCTCATTCAAGTCTGACTTCTTGTTCAAATCCAGTCCACATGGTGACTGGCAGGAATATATGGAGAATGAATGTTAATTGAATTTGCCTGGCTAGATGGGTGGATGGATGAATAATGGGAAGGAGGATGGGTGGATGTGTGGGAGGGTTGATAAGGGGATGGGAGAGTGGGTAGGTGGATGATTGGGGCGGGAAGGATGGATGGCTGAATAGACAGATGGATAAGGGGGTGAAGGGTTTGCCATGTTCAGAAAAGAGCCTGGGCAAGCAGTGAGAAGACAAATTAGTGGTTGTGGAGGAATAAATGTTAGAAGATCTTAAAACTCCTGGCAGAAGATCTCTGATATAATTTAGTAGAAAATATGGGATCTGGAAAGATCCAAAGTAGAGACTGAGGCAGAGAATGTCTTAGCAGGCTGGGTCTGAAGCAGGGCTATGAGCTAGGGTGGGACCGGAAGAAATTGAGTCAGAAAGTCAAATAGGAAACTGGGCAGGACATGGGGGAACTCCTGGCCAAGAAAGCAGCACTGGTACTAAATGGAAAGCAGAAGCTGCAAGCTGCACTTCAGGGAAAAGCAGAGGGCAGGCAGGACCCTCAGGCAGGAGAGAGGGTGAATGGACACAGGAATTCATGGCATGTGGAATCCTTTGAGTCATGAGTTCACCAATCATTTGTTGAGCCCATCCTAGCTGTCAGGGATTGATTTAAGCACTGGATAAGACCCAGTCCTCGCCATCAAGTAAGGGAAACAGAAACATTAACAGCGTTGTAATTTATGGAGCACCTACTATGTAACAGGCACTGTTCTCTAAGTGTGTGATGTGTTTCTTCTGAACAACCATGTGAGGGAGGTACCATTATCCTCTCTACTTAGCAGATACAGAAACTGAGGCACAGAGACAGAAGTAACTTCCCTAAAGTGACATAACCAGTTAAGTGTCAGAGCCAGGATTGGAATTCAGTTTCTAGAACGTCTGTGCTTCATTATCTCCATCAGCCTGTTAGCCTGCTGCCATTAAATAATTAAACAGTAGCTGTAATGCAAAGTGACCAGAGAACAATGGCAGCCTCACTGGCCCCTGTGAGACACAGCAGGTGCAGTAATTGACTCTAATTGGGGGAGTCTAAAATGGTTAAAGGATCTCTAAAAACTGAGTGTTGGAATAGATTTCTTGGGCCTCTTGCAAGTGAGGGATAAAACTGAAGACTGAGGGGAGGGGCATTCCAGGCAGAAAAACCAGTTGTGCAAAGTGCACAAGCATCTAGGCTTGAAACAGCAGACCTTTGCAAAAACCCTAAGTAGTTCTGTATGACTACTTTGCAAGGCTGGGAGCCAGCAGGAGGGGTGACAGGCCAAATATTGGGAAGAATGCTTGGAAAGGCCAGGTGTGTAGATGCCAGAGACAAAAATAGAGGGGGAGTGAATGGTAGAGGGTAGGAGAGAGAGGCAAAACGAAGAAACATTTAACAGAGAAAAGAACGTTAAGTTCTCTGTTGAAAATGATATACGTGGTAATATCTTTGATTGGGCTGTCATGTACTATGCTAATACTTTAAAAAATCATATTGTGGGGGCTGGCAGGTGACATGGTGGTTAAGGGCACTGGACTCCCACATGGCCAGTGGGGGTTTGAATCCCAGATCTGGTGGCTTTCTTACTTTCCCTCTCTCTGTCTCTCTTGCTCTGTTCCTCTCTGGTTAACATGAATAAATAAATAAATAAATAAATAAATGAAGTTAAATAAAATCATTTCTTAAAAAATCATATTGTGCACCATAGGGATGTGCAATAATGGAATGTAAATAGGATTTTTAAATTTCATTTTGAAAGATGAAAAGTTCTATAATATTATTCAACATGAAGAGGGCTTGAATGGGTTAAACGAGGTAATGTCCAGTCATTCCTGTCATTATTTTGTTTTAATTTCTTCATAGTACTAAACACTACTTGTTATTCTCTCTCCCATGAGTTTGAGTGTTTCTTCTATTGGTCTTCCTTTGTCTTACCCATAGCTGTTCTCTAAGTATCTAGAATTGCACTGCCCAGGACAGAGGCCGCTGCCCAATGTGGCTCTTAAGACTTGAAATGTGCCTAGTCCTTTTTTTTTATTTTTTGGAGAGGTTTTCACTATAGGGCGCGTGCGCTCGCCAGACAGACAGAGATATAGAGACAGAAAGCAAGAAATCACCCCCCAGGGGGGATGGTCACGCCGCAATCCCTTCTCCTCCATTCTCCTCTCGGGATCTTGGGCACACATGCACACGCGCCCGGTGTGAGTTTTAAGCCACCGGGTCCTGGACGCAAACCGTGGTCGACTACGTGGGAGTCCAGTGACATAGCCATTACGCTAACTGCTGGTTCCCAAATGTGCCTAGTCTTAACCCAGAGAAGCTGGAAGTGTGATATCCAGTGTTATTCACAGAAGTTCAAAGATTCAGCATGAAAAGAATAGAAATATAAAATATCTCATTGGTAGTTTTATGTTGATTACATATTAAAATAATATTTGAAGTATATTGGGTTAGAGGAAGTACAGTATTGAAATTAATTTCACCTGTGTCTTTTTCTTTTTTTTAAATATGGCTACTGGAAAATTTAAAATTCCACATGTGGCTTATACTCTCGCTTCTCCTGGAGAGCCCTGAGAAGTCCACCGCATAGGAGGTGCTTGGTAAGTGGATACATGAATGCACACGCACATGTGTTCTTGAATGAATGAGTGGTACAAACGTGAAAGGAGGCAACTAACAGCTTCTCTCAGCCGAATGACCCCCAGAGGATGTGTTTCTCTGTCTGAAGTTAATAAAGTATTTTTGACTGAGGTGTTAATAGCTGATAACAGCTCAAATGGTAAGATGTACATTTTAATGGCAACTTTCTAAAAGTCTGATCAAAGCAGGCTTTTTAATCCTAATGGGAGACCTTCCAGAAGAAAGGTCCCTACAAAAAGGAGAAGAGAAATGACAAAACCTTGCTCAGAGGGATAAGTAAAAGCGAGGTGGAGAGAGAACAGAGAACCCGTGGAGTATCTCCTTTGCTTGGCGCCTGACTGCGGTGAGCCCCGCACCCTCCGCGCAGAGCTCAGGCTCAGTAACTGCCAGATGATGAGAATGAACAAGGGAAACGGGGTGCAGAGACCAGACCAGAAGGGGAGAGACCACGGTCACAGCCAAAACATGGAGATAACAGTCGAGGCAGAGGGCTCAGAGGGGGCTATGGGCACAGGGACAAGGGCGCAAGGACAGGCAGGTGGCTGGTGCAGCGAAGAGGCCCGGCTGCCTACCGGACCAGCACCTCTGGGGCGGGAGCTCCAAGCTACCGACTCAGCGGCTGCAGCGGCGCGGACCCGCCCCCGCCCGGCCCTGGGCTCGGCTGCCTTCCGCCCGCGGGGTGCTGGCGGCGGGGTAGTCAAGCGTGCCTGCAGAAGGTCGCGGTCGGCTGCAGGGACTTTCCTGGGGTAAGGGTGGGAGTTTTTGCCCTTTTGAACCTCCCAGGTCAGACGGGCTGCGACCACCAGAGCGAACTCTGACTCAGGGACCGGACCTGGCGTTAGGCCGCCTTCCGGGGACTTGTCCTCTTGCCTGACTACCTGACCTTTTCAGTGAGTCCCTGCCTGGAAGGCTCTAAGACCTAAGTCCCAGCCAAGAGTTCTCAAACTTGAGAGCTTCGGGACACGTGGTGGCTTGAAGACTTGTTGTCGGTTCCCCTCCAGGGTTTAGGGCGGGGCCTGAGAATATATTTTGCTAACAAGTTCCCAAGTATTGCTGAGTTTCTGGTCCAGGACCATCGTTTGAGGACTCTCTCCATCATTTTCCTCCTGAATGCATTAAAGACTTGTTCAGGGTCCAGCAGATGGAGAGCAGTTACATCCCTGGACTCCCACGTTACTAACGTGGCTTGAAAACGATGTCCAGGGCTTATGCCTGTGTGCCCAAGAACCTGGGAGGAGAATGGAGGAGAAGGGGTTGCAACCTGCCTACCCCGACCCCCTGGTTGCAGGCAGGGGGAAAAGCCATTGCAAAGTCCAGAGGCATGCCTGGTGTGTTTGAGGCTCAGTGGAGGCCTGTGTAGCTGGAGGACTCTGGGGAGGGAGGACCTAGTAAGAGACGAGGTCAGAGAAACAAGCAGCAGGCAGGAAAGTGTTAGAGGGCTGGGCGGCCCTTGTTAAGGCCTTGACTTTGACCCTAAGATGTTCCTCCATTGTTCTTTCCTAGTTTTGCCCTGTGACAGTTCTTGCCTCTCCCATCTACAAAACTTGGCTCAAAAAAGTAGCCTTATCATCCTTGGCTCATAGCTGGTGCTGATTTTGAGGAAGATTCTAAAAATTTTGTTTCCAAAAAGTCAGTTGGCCCCCACCTCTCAGATTTGGGGCTTGCTAAGGTTGCAGTTACCCTTTCTGACCTGCAGGTAGAAGATGGTCATTCTAATTTGCCTCCAGAGGCTCTCCCCGTTTACACCTCTTCAGGGGCCTAGTCTGCGAGGCATCTGCCCCCTGAGCTTTCACAGCCTTCCAGAGCAGCACTCTGCCATCAAAACATAATGCAAGCCCATGTGTCACTTAAAATGTTCTGGTGGCCACATTTTAAAAAGTAAGAAGAAACATATAAAATTTATTTTAATAACCTATTTGATTTAACCCGTACATCCAAAATACCATCATCTTAACATGAAATCAGTATAGAAAATTAATGGGATACTTTATTTATTTGTGTACATAATTTTTCTTTAATAATTTTCTGGGACCAGCAGTTGGCATAATGGCTATGTCACTGAACTCCCATGTAGTCAACTGCTGTTCAAGTCCTGGACCCGGTGGTTTAAACTCAAGTCAGGCGCATATGCGTGCGTGTCCAGTATCCCAAGAGGAGAATGAAGGAGAAGGGACTGTGGTGTGGCCATTCCCCTGGGGGGTGATTTCTCACTTTCTGTCTCTCTGTCTCTCTCTGTTTTTTGGTGAGCACACACACCCTATAGCAAAAACCTCTCCAATAATAATAACATAATAATAATAATTTTCATTATCTTTTTTTTTTTAATTTACAGAGGGTGCAGGTGTTTGCCTGAGAAAGAGAGACAAAGTACTCTCT
Source organism: Tupaia belangeri chinensis (assembly GCF_000334495.1). NCBI lineage: Eukaryota > Metazoa > Chordata > Mammalia > Scandentia > Tupaiidae > Tupaia > Tupaia belangeri. Next base: position 1,606,289 of record NW_006159930.1, read on the forward strand.
AATGGCACGTGGTCACACTACAGTCCGTTTTCATCCAATATTCCTTCCTGTCAGGATTTTGGACACACACATGTGCCCAGCATGTGTAGGGGCCAGGATTCAAACCATGATCAACCATGTGGAACCCAGCTCCTTTAACCACTGCACTACCAGGCCAGCCCTCTATACTGAGTCCTGAAGCTCAGTAGATATTTTACACTTATTGCACACCTCAGTTCAGACAAGTCACCTTTCTGGTGCTCCAGAAAAGGACCTTTAGGACAAAACAGTCCTATACTGGATGGGTGCTCCTCCTGGTCCTTCCCCTCCTTAACAACTAACTCCTGTTTCCAGGCTGAGCTGACACTTCCATCAGGAAGCCATCATTGGTTGCTCTTACTTTCCTCCAAAGCTTGTGAGAATTAAAAGATTTCATTTATGTAGTGCACCTAGACTAGCCCCTGGCACATAGTAAATTCAATGGAAGTGTTAGCCATCATAATGGCACTTACTACAACTGTAATAAAGAAATTGGTTGTGTAATGGTTATTTCATGTTCCACTCTTCCTGCTATACTGAAAACTCCATGAGGAGAAAACGACCTTGCCTTCCTGCCTGTCTGCCTTTTTTCATTGCTCTATTCTCTGGACCTGGGTCTGGCACATATAGATGAATAATCAATATAATTTATTGAGAGAATGCATAAATGAATAAGGAAATATGCTTGAAGTTATGATTTCACATTTATTTCTTTTTTTAAATATATTTTATTTCATTTTCTTTTATACATTCAATCATGTTATTTAGCTTACATAGTGATTATTTCAATGTGTGAACATTTCTCCCTAGTCCAGTTGATAAAACTATAAAATTATCTTCAACAGATAATACCACATTCTTTGTCCCATTAATGCTTTGCCTCTCTATTTTTCTTCTAAATGTCCTTCCTCAGACTCTACTCTTTCACACATACTATATCTGGTATTCACATCCATTTGCTGTGTTTCTATATCCTTTAGTCAATCAGTTTTGGTCATAGAGTGTGGACACTAGGTATATATTAAGTGGGGACATACAATGTCTCTCTTTCATAGCCTGACTTGCTGATTTAGCATTTATTTCTAACACTGCAGTAGATTAAAACCATAACCCTGATGACAGTGGTGTCAGACTCCTTATTAACAGAGGCTCAGACAGTAGATCCTATAGAGAGATGAGATTTAGTCTCACTATGGCAGGGGGTGGGGTGGGGTGGGAAGCAGAGTGTTGTGGTAGAAAATGACCAGATTTTGAATTCAGATGGATCTGGGTCTGAAGCCCTATTACCTCGCTTTCTATTTATTTGACTGTAGATGGGTTACTTAATGTCTCTGAGTCTCAGCTTTCCCATCTATAAAATGGGGTATGAGAATCTCTTCATGCCATGTACCCACATGCACAGAAAGTTTACAAGTAGCAAGAATACAGGCCCACATCTTGGCTTGGCCACACTCAGGCAGGTTACTTCACCCCTCTGTGCCTGAATACCTACTGTGTGTGCATGTGTGTGTGTGTTTGCATGTGTGTGTATTCTTTTTTTTCTTTCAGTTTTTGCCATAGGGTGTAGTACACTCCCTGAAGAGAGACAGAAAGCGACAGAGAAAGAAAGTGAAAAATCACCCCTGCCCCTAGAGAGGATAGCCACTCAGCAATCCCTTGTCCTCCATTCTCCTTTCTGGATTTTGGACATGCACACATACATGCCTGGCAAGATTTTCAGGCCAATGGTCAGGACTTGAACTGTGGTAAGCTATGTGGAAATCCAGTGTTTTAATCACCACACCACCTGATGGCCCCAAGCATGTGTATGTATACTTTTTTAGTATTCAATGAGATGTGACACTGTACGTGTAAAGGCTTGATATAATGCCAGATGCCTATTTTAGTTTCTTACTTTAATTTTTAACCAACTGTATGTGATCTTTCATTTCTCCATTTTTCTTTCTTTTCAAATGAAGGAGAAAAGTTCAAAGAGTTTACTATTTCAGGGAAATTGAGCCATCCTGCTTATAGATCGTGTGTAATAAGTTCAAGTTAAGAAAAAGCCTTTGGGCAAAACTATTAGACTTGCCACTTGGCTTGCTCCATCTTTTCCCTCCCTCTTCAGCCTTCCCTTTTTTCCAGAAAGTCTTCTCTTATGTCATGTTGGTTCCTGGCATTTTCTTCTCTCTCTAGCTCTCATAGATAAAAGTAATTCTCATCCACCTTGTGAATTTTGGTGCTTGTTAAAGAAGAATGCTAGGTACCTAGAAAGGGTTGCCGAACCTCTCCATTGCTTCCTAAATGTCTGTTAATGCATTTTCCTCCCCACACAGTGAATGGTGTGGGCAGATACAGCCATGTCTCTCTGGATCTGAGCCCTTAGCAACCGGTAGGACCAACACACAGTAGGTGCTGGGTAAACATGAGCTACATGTGTACGTGAATGTGTGATGCATGAGTGACCATTTCTGATTGCTTCTTCTCCAGAGTGCTCTGAAGACTGACAGACATGTGTGGCGAGAAGCTGTAATGGAAGAAGGCTGGCTGCTTATTTAAAGAGAAACTGAACACTCTCAGAAGCTTAGGACTGTCTGCTTCCTTTCAATGTCCTCTGGGGATGAAGGGGAGGAGGAGGGATGTGGGGAGAGAAGGAGGGTTGACTAGGTGCCCTCTTCAGCACTGAGTCAGCAACACTCGGCCCTGTGGACACAGGAAGATCCCGATTTCAGGGGCTGAGTCACATGAATAACTGGAATAGTTGTTTAGATCATAATGAATTCCCAGAAGCTATCCAAGCCAACCAGCAGGCACAGACTTTCTCCCTACTCTAAGTGCTTTCCAGCTTTCTGACTTAGCAGAAAGGAAGATGCCAGACTTGGGCTCCTGGAGGAAAAGGGTGCCAAGGAATGGGGCACAGCAGTCCTCACCATTCCCATCACCAAGCATGCAGGTTGTGTGTGGACCCTTCTGTGTTCCAGGAAGATGTGTTCAGAGTCTGGCATTTCAGGGATGAGTCTGCACAGACTGCACAGCTGCTGTGTCAATTGTGAGATGTATGAGCTGAGGGCCCTGGCACCTCACAGTGAGCAGTTAAGGTGTCAGGGATACTAAAGGCCCTAGGAGCCCAGGCAAGTTATCCTCTGCTGAAATGTCATTAGAGGTCTGTGTACCTTGGATGAAACAAGATATCTAAGCTCTAGTACTAAAAGAGACTATATGGGAGTTGGAGGAGGTTGGCCTCCAAAGCATTGTGGGATTGGTGCACAAGTCTGCTGATTGCTTCTTCTAAGCTACAAGTCCAGAGCCTTGACTCAGACATGCCTACCCTGAGTGTCACGGAAGCTTCTGGCAAATGCCTTGCCTAAAACATCAGCACAGTTTGAAGCTTATGTCTCTGTGCTTCCTTCTTGAAAGTATCCAAAGAGTATCTCGGCCTTCTAGATTTTGTTCTCCCCTTCTTGATAATACACTTGATATGAATGCCTTACCCAGGCCAGACAATGGACACTATAGCTGCACCATTCATGCTTCTGCTTGCTCTCGGGCACTGGTTCTTGAACTTCAGCACGTATAAGAATCATCTGGGAAGCTTATTAATACAGATTTCTGGGCCCTTGCCCAAAATTTCTGATTTAGCACATCTGGGATGGGGCTGGAAATATGCATTCTTGCCAAGTACTCAGGGAATACTGATACTGCTGGTTCAGGGATCATACTTTGAGATCTACTGCTTTAAAGCAATGTTCTTAAATGTATTTCTAGGTTTAAGACCTATTTGAAAAACTTTGCCACCACTTCCATAAAAACAGTACGCAATGCTCAAACAACACAAAAACAATGTCAGGGTTCACTAAGCTTGCAGAAATTCATCCATGAACCTCTAGGTTAAAAAATCCTCCTGATGGTTCAAACCAGCATTCATAAGTGGATTGCAGATTCATAAGGTACAAGAAAGTGGATTTCATCACTAGGAGCAGAGGAATTTCATAGCAGATTGATTAAGTCTCTGTTTCCTAAAACTAGACTACCTGTTTTCAAATCCTGGCTCAACCATTTGCCAACTGTGCTTCAGTGTCCTCATCTAGAGACTTGGGTTGATAATTGAGCCTATTCACAGAGTTTGGTAAGTACTGAATGAGTTCATACATACAAAGGGTACAGAATGGTCCTGACACATAATATACATGCTGTAATTGTTCACAATTACTTTATCTCAACTAAGTTCTCTCTCTCTTTTTTAAGAGAGGTTTTTGCTTAGGGTGCCTGCATTCACCAAAGAGAAAGAGAGACTGACAGAGACAGCAAGAAAGAAAATGAGAAATCACTCCACCAGGAAGATGGCCACACTGCAATTCCTTCTCCTCCATTCTCCTCCTGGGATCCTGAGCATGTATACATACATGCCCAGCATGATTTTCAAGCCACGGGGTCCAGGACTTGAGCTGTGGCCAACCATGTAGGAGAATAGCAACATAGCCACTGTGTCATCTGCTGGCACCCAATTGGGTTCTCTTGATTTAACTTGATATATCCCAAGCCTTCTCCTCCCCATTCCAACATCCACACTTTTAGTTTAGGTTCTCATCTTGTCTAGTGTACCATATTGTGTTATCTACTCAACTGCTCTCTTTCTCCTCTCCAAGCATACTCCGGAGTGATCTCTCCATCCTATCTTGTTATAAAACCTTCCAAGATACCCATATCAATTAAGAGAAAGTCTAAGCTCTTGAGTGTGGTGTATGAAGTCTTCCTTGACCCTGATCCTTGCCCTTCTTGGACCTTATTGCTCATTATACTCCTTTTTCTCCTTTCTGTTCCAAAGAAAGGGAGTGGAGCCTAATTCTAGGTACACTATGCTTTTTCATACCCTCTTGCTTTACCAAAGAAATATACTCTGCCTTAAATGCCCTTCAGCTCTCTGTGAAGCAAACTTCTACAGAATATTCCTTAAGACCTAGTAGAAGTATCTTCTCTGCACTTTCCCCATACCACAGGTAGAATCTATAACACACTACGTATTTGCAATCTAGGATTCAGAAATACAGCACTGGGAAGCTGTTTTTGCTGCTGTTAAAATGGACTCTTGGCAGTTATAAAACTTTTGACTAGTTACTGGAAAATGATACAGGAAAACCTAATGTCTCCAGAAGTGTGCTTGTTGGCAGGAAGTAGCTAAAGCCTTAAGACGCTATCCTTTACGAGTCTGCTCTCTCTCTTCTTTGTGACCTTGCATAGCGTGCTTCCTCTAACACATACATGTTCATGGGAAAAAAGGTTCTTCTCCCAATATTCAAGTTCATCTTCTATAGAGTGAGTCCACTTTCTAGACTTCCTGCACGTAAGGTTCTGGATGAGGGTGAAGTTCTATGAATAGATGTACCAGTATGGGATCTGAAAAGGAAAAATGAGCAAAGGATAGTTTCTTGATGCTTTAAATACTTCCTACTGGCAAGTACAGTTCTGGAGATATCATTTGTAATAATTAGCCAACACTTTAATGACAATCAAGAGTCAGTTTTAACAGCAGCAAAAACAGCTTCCCAGTGCTACATTTCTGAATTCTGGATTGCAAACATGTGAAGTGTTTCAGATTCTAGAATCTGGAACTCAATTGTTCAATAGTTTTGGGTTTCCTGATTTTCCACCTTACAGATGGGGCAGAAGTCGAAGCTCTTCTTCAAAGTTATCACTGGAGGGAACCAGCAGTTAGCGTAATGGCTATGTTGCTGGGCTCCCACGTAGTCGACCGCGGTTCGCATCCTGGACCCGGTGGCTTACAACTCACGCCGGGCGCGTGTTTGTGCGTGCCCAAGATCCCAAGAGGAGAATGGAGGAGAAGAGATTGTGGCGTGGCCATCCTCCTGGGGGGTGATTTCTCACTTTCTGTCTCTATGTCTCTCTCTGTCTGTCTGGCGAGCGCACGCACCCTATAGCAAAAACCTCTCAAAAAAATTTTTTTAAAAAGTGCAAAGTTATCACTGGAGCTTACTGTCCCCTCTTCCAGAACTTGGAATGATATCTTAAGCATCTAATACCCCTGTTAAAATCTTTTCTTCTTGAAATATCTAGTAAGGCTCTATAGTGTCTAATAGTATCTATTTCTTTGACTAATAGTGACTAATAGTGTCTATTTCTCTCACTTTGTTGTAAACTATTAATAGGCTAAGACCAAAACTCATTCATCTTAGTATCTTTAGTGTCCAAAATGGCTGAAAAGTGTCTAGAAAATGAACCTAGTAAAGAAGAGGGCAGCTGCTCTCAGACCAACCAATGAACAAATACACACCACAAGTAAAACCACAAAAAACTAGGTACTGAATGAATGATTGGAAAAGCAGTGCCAATTTGAAATGAGAAGATCCAGACCATGCTCCTTATGGTAAGAGCCACAGAAGGTGGTGCTATTCTCCATGAAAGCCCATGGCTTTTCATGAGACCCATCAGAGTCCAGGAAAGAATAGGAAGGAAGACTGTGCTTTCCAAAATGGTAGTTCCATCCAGCTTAGGAATATAGTCAAGGAAACTTCAAAGAATAATGGAAACAAGTACTGGTATACCTAGCATAGCTTTAAAGTCTGACACAGCTTGGCGGAGACCAGAGGGGTTGACTATGTGGACTACAGGTAAATTCAATGAAGAGAACAGTTTGTGTACAAAATTAAGAAGGGCACAATGTCTCACTGTACTCTTTTTCAATTGCAGAAAAAGCCTATGAGCTTTGGAAATCAAATGAACTAATGATTAAATCCTAGGTCTATTGCTCATTGCTGTGTGACCTGAGACAAATTCTTTTTTTTTTTTTTTTTTTTGAGAGATTTTCACTGTAGGGCGCGTGCGTTCGCCAGACAGACAGAGAGAGACATAGAGACAGAAAGCGAGAAATCACCCCCCAGGGGGGATGGTCACGCCGCAATCCCTTCTCCTCCATTCTCCTCTCGGGATCTTGGGCACGCACGCACACGTGCCCGGCGTGAGTTTTAAGCCACCGGGTCCAGGACACGAACCGCGGTCGACTACGTGGGAGTCCAGCGACATAGCCATTACGCTAACTGCTGGTTCCCAAATTCTTTAACTTCATGAGCTTCTATCCCCTCACTTGTAAACTGAGAATTAAAATTCTTATTTCAAAGAACTGTCATGAGAACTGAAGGGTAATACAGACGAGACTTGAGTTGCCCGGTATAGTGAGGGCCCTGTACACGGTCAGTCAAAAATTTCCCTACCCTCTCTCTGGGGATGTGCCTTTAACTCTGTCTAGTATTCTTTCAACTGTTAACACTTTGCACTATGAAATAATTCAGTTAGTGTTTTGTTTTATTTTCCAATTATTGTGTCTGAAGATAAGACACTGAGGTTTCTGTGTTGGGTGATTTCTCAATCCATTCATTTGTCCAAAAAGGTTTAGGGCAGGAAGTAAGATTCCCGGAAGTGCTTTTAAGTGCAGAGAAGATGGGAGGCAGAAGGGAGCTGTTCCAGAAAGATTGCAGCTGCCAACTGGGGAGAGTGGAGAACTTGGCGTTGCCATCTCTGTGTAATCAGGTTGTCCATGCTCATCAGTAGGGCTATTAGCATTTGAGTCTAAGCCAGTCTCTCTGTGGCATCCCACAGGACTCTGGGTTTAATGCAACATCTTTTTCCACGTGCCCTTTGTAATCTACTGGAGGTTTATTGTCATGAACTTCTCCACAAAAAGACCAGATTTCACTCCGTCTGAGAGATGGCTGTCTCAGATATTTCGCTAGTCTTTTCAATAAGATATTGTCTTATTGCCTTGGGGTAAAGAATAGCAAAGTTCTTTAGGGAAGATCTACTCCCTAAAACACCGCGGAGACAAAGCAGCCTTTTAAGCATTCTAGGGGACCCTTAGTATCATCTAGAAAGCCAAGTGTTGGGTTCATCCAGGATGGATATGACTGAGGGAATGAGCCTCCCAAGAATTGAAGTAATGAGGAAGTAGTCCCTGGCAGGATGGTGGTGACATTTATATAGAGCCTCAGAAACATCAACCACAGAAAAATCTCAGAGAGATGGACCTAATATCTGTTGGAAATCAGAATTAGAATGACTACTACCATGACTTGGCACCCTTTATGTGCACGGCATTGTGAGAGGAGCTTTTCTGACTCATACAGACCGGACATGAAACAGTTAAGCTGTCAAATCTGGAGCTTCTGCAGCCAGCGGGGGAATATTTGATGTTATTGCACAGGAAGCATATCCTACAGTGAATAATTACTGCACAGCAGGGGAGCCTTTTTTTTTTTTTTTCAGGTCGAATCCTGTCTGAAAACTGTACTTGTCTTGTCAGAAAGTCAGAGGCAATAGTTATCACCCTCCTCTCCAACCCCTGCCTTCCTCCACCAAGAACACAGCAAGGGCACCTCAACTTCTGGGGAGACTCAGAGCCCAGAGTAGAGATCCAGAGAGCTACACTGTACTTTTGTACACTGGAGGAAAACAAATCTTATTAGCTGTTGGTGACAGTGTGTATTTTTAAGCCCCTGTGGACAGAGAAACTGGGAATTTGCTTTAAAAACAACACATAGAAGTTATCATTGTGTTTTTTTGTTTTTGTTTTTTTTTTTTTACCTGAAAAACATATAAACAAAGGAGAAATCAGAGAGGATGAGGGCAACATCAAAACAGGATGATCGGGACCAGCAGTTAGCATAATGACTATGTTGCTGGACTCCCATGTAGTTGACCGAGGTTTGCATCCTGGACCCGGTGGCTTGAAACTCACGCCAAGTGTGTATGTGTGCGTGCCCAAGATCCCAAGAGGAGAACGGAGGAGAAGGGATTGCAGCGTGGCCACCCCCCATGGGGGGGTGATTTATCGCTTTCTATCTCTCTGTCTTTCTCTGTCTGGCAAGCGCACGCACCCTATAGCAAAAACCTCTCAACAAAACAAAACAAAACAAAACAAAAAAACAAAAAACACAGGATGATCAAAGAACTTGAGCCTCCAGATCAGAGAATTCCTGAATCCCTAGCAAGAGACTAGGACCACGGGAGAAAGTATCGGGTGTGGTATTGTTGGGGTGTCAGATGTGTTTGTGTGTGATAAACCATTTCTGCAAACTGTATATATCATACATAAAGAAGTGAAAAAGAGAGAAAAAAGGAAATAATACAGAATGTGGACTTCAAGGATTATTGTCTTATGCAAGAAGAGTTTTTGTAGAGCCAGTGCAGTGGTAACACAACACTCTGTGATGCTGGACCCACCTGGGGAAGTCTCTGGTTTATGTCCAAAGTCCTTCTTGTACATGCTGAGTATGTGCATCCCTGTGATCTGGGCTGGCTGAGATGGGGGCATGAATCACAACATGAAGATCCTGTTGGGTGTGCCTTCTCTCTGTTGTTCTTTCTTTCTCTATCATAGAAGAAATGAATAAAATAAACTTTAAAAGAGTGTTTTGTTTATTCCTCAGAGAAGCACTAGGAGATAGATCCACTAGGTCCATTTTAAAGACAAATGAACTAAGACTTAAAACCTTTAACTAAGTTGCTCAAGGTGACATACCTTATCAAGTAGTAGAGCTGAAATTCAAGTCCAAATATACCTGATCACTTACAAACTTTAACTTATCCACTAAAGCATATGCATCTCCTTGAACTGTGCTCTAATTAGTAGTAGAATGTTCTTTTAGAGAAAAGGAAATCAACTCTAGAGAGAAGAACTAGGACTATTAATAATAGTAAAACAGAACAACACAATACAAATAAGAGACAAACTATTTGAATATTTGAACAGTCATTCAATAAAGAGATGTAAATAGCAATTAAATACATAAAAAGATGTTCAACATCATTAGCCATTAGGAAAAAAAGTCACAATGAAGTACCTCCACATACCCACTAACATAGCTAACATTAAAAAGGCTGACTATATCAAGCATTGGTAAGGATATCTAGCAACTAGAACTCAAACTTTGCTGGTGAGAATGTAAAATAAAAGAAGCACTTTAGGAATCTGTTAAGCAGTTAAACACATACTTACCATACAAAACAGCCACTGCACTCTTAGAAATTTATTTAAATAAGCCCAACGGCCAGAGAAAAGTCAGAATCCATGTGCATCTGAAGTAGGCCTACTCTTGCCCCTTTAACTGGAAAGCCTCTGCCCTAAACCTTTCTTTCTGGCCCAACACCCAGAGAAAAGCCAGATGACCAGAAACCACAACAAAGGCACAAGAAATATAGTAAATCAAGAAAATGTCTTTCCCCAAAAGGCTAAGAACGCCCTTCATCATCCACAGACAGTACAATGGAACTCGTGGAAATGTCAGATAAAGAATTTAGGATATTCACAGAGACAAAGCTAACAGAGATGCAAGAGAAGAGAGACAACAAACTCCAGAAGATGCAGGAGAAAGAGACAATGAGTTCCAGGAGATGAAGTTCTTCCACAATCTGAAAGAGGAAATAACACAGCACAAAAAGGAATCAAATGGAACTGTTAGTAATGAAGGCTGTAATACAGGAAATCAAAACCTCCTTTGAAAGTATTAAAAGCAGATTAGATCATACAGAAGAGAAAAACTCACATGTAGAAGACAGAACCTCTGACCTAGAAAAATTCACCAAAAAGATTGAGAAAATAACCTAAAAGATGAGAATAATATATGAGTAATACTAGATACCATTAGATACCCAAACATCCAGATAAGTGGTATCCCAGAAGGTGAAGAAACTAATCAGGTCATTGATAATCTATTCCATGAAACCCTGGAAGAAATCGTTCCAAACCTGGAGAGGCATCCAAGTATCCAGACCCAAGAAATGCAAAGGACCCCAAATAGAATCAATCCAAGATCTTCTCCAAGGTACATCATAACCAGATTGACCAAAACCACAGACAGAGACAATATACTAAAATTGGCAAAAGAAAAATGTCCAGTTACTTTCAAAGGATATCCCAACCAGTTAACATCAGACTTCTTGACAGAAACAATGCAAGCAAGGAAAGAATTGGAAAATATATTCAAAGTGCTAAGTGAAAAACAATTTCAACCAAAAATGCTATATCTGGTAAGATTATCCTTCATATGGGAAGGAAAAAACACATTCTCAGATAAACAAAACCTGAAAGAATTTACCAATGCAAGACCAGCTCTTCGAGAAGTTCTAAAGGGAGTACTATACAGGGAAAATTAAAGACAGACAAATAAGAGAACAAAAAATGATCATGCTCAAAGTCCCATTCAGCTGACAAATCCAGAAGCAAGTAATTTCAATCTCAGGTTTTCTGGTGAATGTTGATTTCTCCTCTTGAATATAGCTGGCTGTGGCTTCTAGAGGTTTTGTAGCCTAAGTGCTAAATAACATACCTAACTATCTGCTATGAGTGGAAAAAAATTTTTGTGTTGTTGTATCAGCACTGAGATTCTACCCAATATACTCATTACCCAAATGAAAGAGAACTAAAGTAAACACATTTTCTGTTGATGATAATGTGTATAATATCCCCAACTGGACTGGTGAGAAATGTATTCATGTTGGAACATTCACTTTCCAAGCTAAGTGATGTATGTGATTGAATGTATAAAAGAAATTAATTTTTTAATTAAATTAAAATATATTAAATAAATAAATAAAAACATTGGTGCACCCTTAATGAGAAGAGGGGAAAAAAACTGAATTACCAGGATAGAGCACCATCCGGATCCTGTTGGGCTACTCATTCTCATGGATATATCTGTTCATTCTGTGGCCAATCATTCTGGCTTCCCTGGGTTCTACCTTCCACAGGGATATTTTCTAACCAGTGTTAATC
>NW_006159930.1:1619845-1640874 GCF_000334495.1 Tupaia belangeri chinensis
CCACAGGGATATTTTCTAACCAGTGTTAATCAGCGCCAAAGTAGAAAGAATTAGGAAGTTTCTGTTATATGGCACTGTACCACCTCGATAGTTCATTTCTGTTTGTATCACAAACATGGACTAAACATTGCTTGAAGGGTAAAATAAGTATAGGTATCTGTTTATCTGGTTTGTGCATTTCTTGGAATAGACCTCTTTAATTTCTTTGTTAGCTAGGCCTATTGATGGCCTAAGGCAGGCAGAGTAGGCACATAGGAAACTCAGTTTACTAGTTGTCAATACTTGAAATTATGCCAAAATGTTATTTTTTAATTTGGTCCCACATTTGCAGCATAATTTCTTAATATCAAACTTGGGGACTCTGTACATTTTTCTAAATCTTAGTTTACTGGCATTTGTTTCTGAGTTTGAAGAACAATGAACTGGAGAAAAGAGGTAGGCTTCATCTTTCCTTCCCATCACCATATTTATAGTCATCCAAATGTACATTCTCAATCTTTCCTGACAACGATATAACATTAGAATTGCTCAGAAGAAATCTGAAAGTATCAGATATCCTGATTTTTCTGAATCCTCCCAGATATACAATATACTAATCAGTACACTAATTTTAAGACTATATTTTTGAGTCGCTCAGGGCCTGGGAGCAGCTTTGGAACTTTCACCACACCATCGCCTACCACTGCAGTGGCCTGGGCTCACCCCACCTTCTTGGAGACTTGAGTCTGGTCTGGGCAGGCCTTCTTGGATGAGTCTGTGCTCAAGGCTTGGGAGCAACTTTGGGACTTTGGGTATAGCAACCTGTGCAGTGTGTGACTTTATCCACTTCACTTAGTTCTGTTTCCTTAGCTTGCTACCACCTCATCAAGAGTTGAACATTTGGTAGAGAGGTCAAGCATCTGAAGTCCCCCATAACTGCTCTGACTGAAAGACACAGCCCTCCAGTAGGAACACATTGGAAACTAAGAGTGAAATTTCCTCCAATAAATATAAAAAAGTGAATACTGCATCAGATGACTAGAAACCAGCACAGATCTTGAAGAAACATAGGAAAACAAAGTGATAACTCTCCCCCAGGGGAGCTTAGTAGTGCCTCACTAACAGAGCATAGCACATAGAAATACACAGAATGTTGGAAAAAGAATTCCAGATATTCATAGTGACAAAGTTCAATGAGATGCAAGAGAAAACAGACAATGAATTCTTGAAAATGAGGAGGTCATTTTAGTACATAAAAGAAGAATTTCATAAAGAAATAGACAACCTAAAAAAGAATCAAACAGAACTTCTGGAAATTAAGAATACAGGAAATTAAAAATCTCTTTAGGAAAGATAAATAGCATATTGGACCATACAGAAGAAAGAATTTCTGACCTGGAAGACACAGTCTCCAGCACAGACCAAATCACCAAAAAGAAAGAAAAAAATAACCAAAAAAAAAAAAAAAAACCAAAAAAAAAAAAATGAGAACAACATACAGGATATTCTAGACACTATGAAATGCCATATAAACCCAAATAGCCAAATAATAGGTATTCTAGAAGGTGAAGAATCTGCTAATGGCATGGAAAACCTCTTTTATGAAGTATTATCTTAAAATTTTTTAAATATAGAGAAACATGGAGAAATTAGGACCCAAGAAATTAAGAGGACCCTAAATAGAATCAACACAAAAGATCCTCCTCCTGGTATACCATAGCCAGATTGGTAAAAATTAAAAACAAAAACAACATTCTAAAATTTGCAAGGGAGAAACATCAAGTTACATATAAAAGTTATCCCATTAGGCTAAGGTCAGGCCTCTCAAATGAAACAATTTGGGCAAGGAAAGAATGGGAGGATGTGTTTGAAACATTAAAAGAAAAACACTTTCAACCAAGAACACTATATCCAGCAATATTATCCTTCAAATGAGAAAAATAAAATTATTCTCAGATAAACAAAAATTGACAGAATTCACCAATACTAGACCAGCTCTACAGGAAGTACTGAGAGGAGTGTTGTATCAAGATAACTAAAGAGCAACAAACAGAAATAGAAGAACAAAAAGCAACTGAGAAAAAAGCTAACAAAATGACAGGGAAAAATTCACAAATATCAATAGAATGTTGAATGTTAATGGATTAAACTCTTGCATTAAAAGACACAGACTAGCTTAATGGATACAAAAACAGCAGTCATCTACATGTTGCTTACAAGAAGCACACCTCATCGATAAGGACATGCATAGACTGAAAGTGAAGGGCTGGAAAAAAAATAAACCGTGCAAATGGAAAAAAAAAAAAAAAAAAAAAAAAAAAAAGGCCGGAGTAATGATACTGGTATCAGACAAAATAGACTTTAAGATGAAAGAGGTAAAGAGAGATAAAGAAGGACATTACATAGTACTAAAAGGACCTACTTATCAAGAAGATATAACACTTGTATCTATGCACTCAACAGTGAAGCACCTAAATACATCAAAGAGAGACTATTAGATTTCAAGGGAGAGGTAGAGTGCAAGATAATAATTCTAGTGGATTTCAACACTTCACTGACACCTCTGGAAAGATCATCTAGATAAAAAAATAAAAAGATACAAGATTTAAATAATACCATACATGAAATGGACCTCAAAGAGAGACTATTAGATTTCAAGGGAGAGAGAGACAGGCATTTACAGAGTATTTCACCCAACTACAACATAATATACATTTTTTTCACCCCCACATGGAACATTTTGAAGACCGACCACATGATAGGACACAAAACAAGCCTTTACAAATTCAAAGACATATAAGCTATATCTAGCATCTTTTCCAATTACAATGAAATCAAACTTGAAATCAACTACTAAAAGAGTCTTCAAAAATTCACAAACACGTGGAAACTAAAACAACCTACTCCTAAATGATTTTACAACTATAGAAGAAATGAAGACTTAAATCAAAAGGTTCAAAGAAAACAACAATAACAAACAAACAAATGTTTGTAACCTATGGGACACAGTAAAAGAAGTCAAAAGAAGGAAATTCGTAGCAATTAGTGGCCACGAGAAAAAAGCAGAAAGGTGGAAAATAAACAGCCTAATGACACAATTCAGGGAATTGGAAAAACAACAACAGAAAGCCCAAAAAATTCCAGGAGAAAAGAAATAATAAAGATTCAAGCAGAAATAAAGAGAAATAGAGAATCAAATGACTATACAGAAAATAAATGAAACCAAAAGCCTGTTATTTAAGAAGATAAAATTAACACACCATTAGCTAGATTAATTAAGAATAACAGAGAAAGGAACTGGATAAATCAAATCAGCAAGGAAATAGGCATTATTACAATGGATATAACAGAAATACAAAATATAATTAGAGAATACTATGAGTTACTATATGCCAACAAACAAGAAAACCTAGATGAAATTGACATTTCCAGACCTGTATAACTTACCAAAATTGAACCAGGAAGAAATAGAAAGCTTGAATGTACCCATAGCAAGCAATGAAATTGAATCAGTAATAGTCTCCCAATGAGGAAGAACCCAGGTCCTGATGGCTTTACTTCTGAATTCTATAACACTTTTAAAGAAGAACAAACCCCAATTCTCCATAAACTATTTTTAAAAACTCAAGAGGAAAGAATCTCCTGAATTCATTCTATGAATCTTCCATCATATTAATTCCAAAACCAGACAAGGACATGACTGAAAAAGAAAACTTCAGGGAACCAGCAGTTAGCGTAATGGCTATGTCACTGGACTCCCACGTAGTCGACTGCAGTTCGCGTCCTGGACCCGTTGGCTTAAAACTCACGCCGGGCACATGTGCGTGTGTGCCCAAGATCCTGAGAGGAGAATGGAGGAGAAGGGATTGTGGCGTGGCCATCCTCCCTGGGGGGTGATTTCTCGCTTTCTGTCTCTCTGTCTCTCTCTGTCTGTC
The DNA here is from genome assembly GCF_000334495.1 of Tupaia belangeri chinensis. Classification (NCBI taxonomy): domain Eukaryota; kingdom Metazoa; phylum Chordata; class Mammalia; order Scandentia; family Tupaiidae; genus Tupaia; species Tupaia belangeri. Next base: position 1,623,760 of record NW_006159930.1, read on the forward strand.
TGGCCCTATAGCGAAAAACCTCTCCAAAATAAAGAGAAAACTTCAGGTTAATACTCCGAAGAATATGGATACAAAAATTCTCAAGAAGATACTCGCAAATCATATTTAACAGCATTATTAAAAAGATTATACACTGTTATCAAGTTAATTTTACTCCAGGAATGCAAGGATGGTTCAACATACACAAAACAATAAATGTAATACATTACATTGATAAAAGGAAAGATAAAAACCATATGATCATATCAATCAATGCAGAAAAAGCATTTGATAAGATACAATGTCCCTTCATAATTAAGAACACAAAACAATAAATGTAATACATTACATTGATAAAAGGAAAGATAAAAACCATATGATCATATCAATCAATGCAGAAAAAGCATTTGATAAGATACAATGTCCCTTCATAATTAAGACTCTCAACCAAAAGGACCTAGAAGGGGCATCTCTTAACACAATAAAAGCCATCTATGAAAAATTCATAGCTACCATCATACTGAATGGGGAAAAGCTGAAAGCTTTTCCACTAAAAACTCGAACAAGACAAGGCTTCCCACTTTCTCCGCTCCTTTTAAACATAGTACTGGAAGTTCTAGCCAATGAAATTAGAGAAGAGAGTCAAATAAAAGACATCCAAATAGGAAAAGAAGAAGTGAAATTATCTACTTTTGCAGATGACATGATGCTATACACAGAAAAATCCAAAAGAATCCACCAAAAAATTCCTGGAAGTGATAAATGAATATAGTAAAGTGGGAGGATACAAAATCAACATACAAAAACCTATAGCATTTTTTTACACCAACAATGGACACACTAAGACAGAATGGAAAAAAGATTCCATTTATAATAGCCAAAGAAAGATATCTAGGAATAAAGCTTACCAAAGACATCAAAGATCTCAAAACTATAAAATACTAGAAAAATAAGTGAATAATGATCCAAAGAAGTGGAAAAATATCCCATGTTCCTAGATTAGAAGAATTCTTATAATCAAGATGTCAATCTTACCCAAATTAATCTACAAATTTAATGTAATCCCAATCAAACTACCAGAGATATTTCTCACAGAAATAGAAAAACAATCATAAAGTTTGTCTGGAAGCATAATAGGCCCTGTATTACCAGAACAATGCTGTGCAAAGAGAATCAGGTAGGAGGCATCTCACTTCCCAACTTCAAAAACATAGTACAAAGCTGTGATAATTAAAACAGCATAGTACTGGCACAAAAACAAACAGGTAACTCAGTGGAACAGAATGGAGAACCCCAAAACATGCAGCCAACTGATTCTTGACAAAGGGCACAAGACAAAGGGCACAAGACAAAAAAAATCTCCAGGAAATGTTGCTTGGAGAACTGGGTATCCACCTGCAGAAGAATGAAACTGTATCCTTATTTCTCACCACTAACAAAAATTAACTCAGAATGGATTGAGGATCTAAGCATAAAACCTCGAATTATAGAAATACTAGTGGAAAACATAGGAAAAACTCTTGGAGACCTTTGAGTAGGCAAAGATTTCTTAAAGAAGACCTCCAAAGTACAGACAATAGTCTCCAAAATAGACAAATGGGACTGTATTAGGCTAAGAAGTGTCTGCATGGCAAAAGAAATAGTAATTAAGGTGAGAAGACAACCCTCAGAGTGGGAGAATATATTTGCAAACTATACCTCAGATAAGAGACGGATAACCAGAATATACAGGAAACTTAAGCAGCTTACCCACAAAAATAAATAAATAAATAAATACATAAAAAAAAAGCAGATCCAATTAAAGATGGAAAAGAAGACATACAAATGGCTCAAAATATATGAAAACATACCAGACATTGCTTATCTTAAGGGAAATGCAAATCAAAACCACAATGAAATATCACTTAACCCCAGTCAGAATGGCTAAAATTTTAAAAATAAATAATAATAAATACTGTCAAGGCTGTGGTAAAAAGAGAACTTCTTACATTGTTGGTAGGAATGCAAATTAGTACAACCACTTTGGAGTAGTACATGGAGATTCCTCAGAAACCTACAAATTGACCCAATAATTGCACTCTTAGGTATTGACCCAAAAGATAGAAAAACCCTCAGTCAGAAAAATGCTTGCACATCCATGTTTATCGCAGCATTATTTACAATTGCTAGGACATGAAATCAACCCAAATGTCCAAAAATAGAGGATTGGATTAAAAAAAAATGTGGCATATGTACTCTATGGAATATTACTCAGCAGTAAAAAGCAAACAAACAAAACACAATGAAACCTGGACATTTAATACAAAGTGGATGAATATGGGATATTTCATTTTAAGCAAGGCAAGCCAGACTATGAAAGACAGACTTTGAATGTCCCCACTCGATATATACTGATTGTCTGCACTCTATAGCTTAGAAACTGGAAGTTTGGAAAGTATAGAAACAAGGAGGGCAACAGTAGATACTAGAGATAATAAGGTTGGCATAATATGGGGATGGATAATAGAGGGAGAAAGAGAGGGGAACAGGGGAATTTAAAAAGAGAGTATGTTTAATTGACAAAAAAGTGAAAAGCTATTTGCTGATGATAATGTATATAGCAATGTCTTTGTCTTGACTGATATACATGGTATTGGTGCTAGAAAAAGCAATGTAGTACACTGTAAAGATATATGTGATTAAATGTAAATTAAAATAAACAAACAAACAAGGAGATAGGGCAGTAAACTACTCTGTGTGACACTAGAATCCTAAAGAGATAGACACACTTACCTGTTCTCTGCAGCATTATTTATAATAGCCCCAAAATATCAACAACCTAAATGTCCATCACTGAATAAATGACTAAAGAAAGTTAGGCATATACATAGAAAAAAATATTATTCAACTGTAAACAACACTGTTCTCCATAAATATATACAACTATAATGTCAATCATAAAATATAATAAAAAGTAATAAAAAAGGACTATTTCTTGAGACATTCAGTTCAACAAGCTCAAGTTGTAACTACAAGTAAATAAATTATTTTAACAGACCTGTATTCCTGCCCATCTATTCTCTATCTGCTATCAGATGAACCAGAGTCAATAATTTACTAGAAGTAGCCATGTGTAGCAGTATTTTGATATTTTTCTTCTTTTTTTTTTCATTTTTGGTGAATTGACATTTATTACCTTATCTACAAATCATGCATGAATGCCTTGAAATAGGTTTTTTTAGAATGAACCCATTTTTACTCAGAACAATTCAAAGGGGAAACATTAGGACTTTGTGTGAGTGGGAAAAGCCTTTCATAAGTTTCTACATGATTTTCACAAAATATAAAATGGACCCTAGTCTTGCAGAAGTTTTTACTTAATTTTACCAAGCACCAACATATGCCACAACAGTTAAGGGAAGGCAGAGTCAAGCTAACAAAAAAGTTACTAATACAACAATATATTGCAGTCTGAAAACAGCCACTCTATTTATTTACTGACCAGATTATAAAAATAATCATTTTTGGTTACATTAGTTCATCCTTCTAATAATTCTGTTGATCTTGTCTTCCCTGTTGCCAGCATCTTCACCTTCTACAAAATGAATGGTCTTTTTCTTCATTCCACCTCATGGAGAATATAATTTGAAGGGCCACAGGAAGTTATTTGCTTCTCTGAAGTGTTTTCCTATAGTATAGATTTCATGAATCAGATCCTCCATGCAGATGATGCCAAATTCACCAAGAGATTGAGCAATCAAAGAGTTATCTGTCAAAGCAATTCACTTCATATTGATTTTGCCATAACCACACTTGTAGATGAGTTTATTTACTGACTTCATGTTCGGGTACTCCCCATGGACTATATGGTTGCACAATTCTCAGCATATTAATTGAGGCCTTGTTGAGCTTAACAAAGGTGCCATTGAAGATCTGGCAAAGACAAAGAAGCTCCAACATCTTTCGAGTCTTTGTGTTCACTCACTTGATACCTCTGATCCTGATGACAAATGCCAATTTGGGTTCTGGAAGTACACAGAAGTTACCAGCTTTTCTTACCATCCTGGCCATGCAAATCTCAGTTCTGTACATCTGCCTATATTCCTTATGATAGTGCATCGCTTTTTCATAAATAAGCTTCCTGCTTTCCTTTTGAAGCATCTTTTGAGCAAACTTCTTTCTCAAGTACTTGATCTTTGGCCTCCGCAAAATTTCTTTGCTTTTTACTAAGGGTTTCTGGCACAACAGGAACATTTTTCTTGGTTTCTCCTGCAGTAGGAACCTTCTTGTTCTTCTTTTGAACGCCCTCCATGGTTCCCCGGAAAAGAGGTATTTTGACATTTTCTAAACTTCGCCTAAAGTTTCTATTTTGTGGGCAATGCTCTGAGTTCTAGCCAACAGCTGACAATATTTTAACCAACTGACTTTCTAGCACCTAAAACAGATTGCTATAATCCCAGCCCTGTATGGCTGAGTCCTCACAATTCCCTATTCTATGCTGACTCTGTCAGTTGTAACGTTCTACTTCCTATACCCATTTCGGTACTAGTCAGAAACCTCTTGTTTGGAAATGACAAATACCCATCTAAATAAGCTTAAAAACAAAACAAAACAAAAGAGTATATGAGAAAGATATAGCAGAACCCACAAAACTGATGGGGGAAAAATCTAGTACTTTTGAGGGAAATGACATAGCCATCTTCGTCCACAGTTCCTTGCTCAATGCCTAGAAGAACATCTGTCGAATACTAAATGAATGGAAGACCAAACTACAGTGAGGGCTGAGATTCCACTTGGCCTTGATAAAAACAGCATTTAATGTCTCAGAAAGAGAGAGAAGAGGCATCTTCTGGGATGTCTCCCAGCCCCTTTTTTCTTAGTACTTACCTGGTTCATTATCTACCTGGAATATGGGCGATCAATTCCTGGAAGCCAAGTTCATAGTCTTAATCCTTTCCTCTGGCCAGAGTTGAATGTTACAATATTGGCATAGATCTGAGTGTGGCCAATCACATATGCTCTCCCAAGTATTCTAATTAGATTTGAGAATTAGTCTCTTTTCTGGTTGTTAAATTTATTGCATATCAATCTGGATGTTGATGGAAGCCATTTTTCAAAGAGTTTGTGGGAAAAGAATAAAGCATACAGAAGAATTGACGTTAGAGAATAGTAGACTACCAAGTGCTTTTGAGACCCTGGGTTCAGGCCACTGCCAGTTCAGCTGAATTTGTACATAGTTTCTAAGAAATACCCCTATTCCTGAAAAAATTTCTCATTCCTATAAGGTAGCTTCAGCTCTTTTCTGATACTTTCAACCAACACATATCTCCTGATACTAAAATTATGAATACAGAGAATTCAGGAAGCAAATACATTTGCCTGTGATCTTAGTTTGTTCTGGCTGTTATAACAAAATATCTTAGAGTACGTTACATAATTTACAAACAACAGAAATTAATTGTTCACAGTTTTAAAGGCTGGAATGTCTAACATCAAAGCACTAAGTTGATGGACCATCGGTTAGTGTAATGTCTATGTCACTGAATTCCCATGTAGCCAACCGCAGTTCAAGTCCCGGACCCAGTGGTTTAAACTCACGTCGGGCATATATGCATCCATGCCCAAGATCCCGAGAGGAGAATGGAGGAAAAGGGATTGCAGTGTGGCCATTCCCCCTGGAGGGGTGATTTCTTGCTTTCTATCTCTGTCACTCTCTGTCTTTCTGGTGAGCGCACGTGCTCTATAACAAAAACTCTCCAAAAAAGAAAAAAAAGCACTAACTAGATTTGGTGTATAGTGAGGGCCCATTATTCATAGGTAGTATCTTCTACTTGTCCTGTTTTACCTAGCTCTCTGCTCTTTTATAAGGGCACTAATCCCATTCATGAGAGGAGAACCCTTATGACCCAAAGATCTCCCAAAGACTCCATCTCTTACTACACCTACCCTGGAGGTAAAGTTTTAACATACAAATGGGGGGTGTGTCTGCAAATATTGTGTTTACTAGAGACAAGCTGGAAGGAAAGCATGGGAGTGAAAGAGCAAAGGAAAGGAAAACTGGGTAAAAAATAGAGTTAAGACATTTGTGGGACACAGACATGATTTATTATCTGTTGATGAGGATGTGCATAGTATTCTCAACTGGACTGAACTGAGGTATATATCATGCTGGGTAAAGTCTCTTTAAAATCTAAATTATGTATAGTGATTGAATGTATAAATAATAATAAATAAAGTTAAATTAAAAAAAAATACAGACATAAATGCCCTGGTCTTTACTGCCCTGCCCTCTCATTCCTGAGAAGCACAGTATATTAGACAGAAGTAGTTTTGATGGCAGATAATAGAGGGTGAATTAATAAAAGGTTTGGAAACAAATGAATTTAGTTATCAAGTTTAACTAGCAGTGACAAGTCTGAAGGGACTGTGCTTACTCCTGGCTGTAGGACAGGCCTGACATGCCTTTGGTCCGCCATCCATCTCCTCCTGCGTGCAGTCTATAAGCAGCTGTCCTATGATGAGAAGAGTCCAGAATGGAAGTGAAAAGTCTGGGCCTGAAATCTGAGTCTTACTTTTTCCTTCTCACTGCTTTACCTTGGAAGAATCCCTGAAGCTTTCTACTTTCAGTGTCCTCATACTTTAAAAACAAAGCAAGGCAATTGCTGTGAAGAGTAAGTGAGATTATATATACATATAATCATGGTAAGTTTAATGCCTTGGAATTTGGAACGTGCAAATTTCTTTAAAACATTTGAGGCTTTTCTCCTTTCTTCCTATATCCTAGTTCTGCTGGAGGAGAAAGAAAAAGGGCCGGATTTAAAAGAACAACCAAAAAAAAAAAAATCACGTGGAGGCTGGCATGGCATAGTAGTAACGTGCAGCTCAAGTGTTCTTGGAACTATATAGAAGACTGCAAGTTCAGGTACTGGTTGACCTGGATGTACCAGGCACACAGGCTCATAATCCTGTCTGGCTGAGAAGTTAGGGGATGAGGTGGGCATGACCTGAGACTTTTTTGGAAAGGTTTTTCTCCCTCTTTCTCTTTTAAGAATATTAAAAAAAAAAAAAAACCTTAAAAAAAACCCCAAAACATGGACATTGGAGTCATTCATATTTTATTTCAAGTCTTGGCTCTAACCATTTATTAGCTATCTGACTTTGCCAAATTATTTCACCTTACTCATTCACAAATATGTACTGGATACCTATGATGTGCTAGGTACCTTTCTACCTGCTAAGGATACAGAAATGAAGAGGAAAGATAGAGTTCTGCTCTTTACAATTTATATTCTAGTTTATTCCTTTGTTGAATAGGGGTAATAAAATCCTTCATTCTATTATCACTATGCAAATAAAATACAATAATTCATGAAGACTATTAATAGTACTGGGTTGCTTGGAAAGTCATAACACATTTTTGCATAGAAAACCAAAAAAATCCGTGATGACTTTCCCGACAACCTAAAATATACTTGGCAGTTGCTAGGTCTCTTCCTTTCTTCTCGTTCTTAGGCATTATAGGATGTTGGAAATAGCATTGGGTTGTTGTTAGGATCCCAGCATTCTACACCTAACTTTGTCAGCTAGCTGTGTGATCTCAGACAAATGTCTTAACCTCTTTGGGTCTCTACTTCCTCATCTAAAAATAATAATGTTATACTGAATAATTTATAAGGCACTTTTTGTTTGGATGGGATTCTGTACTTCTTAAAATTGGTCCTTAATCTTGATATTGTGGAAGTGTGAGTCAATTAGACTGTATCATGATTTAAAAGCATATTTACAGCTAACATTCATGAAGGACTTACTAGGCAGAAGCCCTGTGCTAAACCCCTATGCTTTGTTCGTTATCCCACAACAACTCTGAGGGAGGTATTACTATCTTCATTTTATACGAGAAAATTGTACTTCAGAAAAGTGAATGTGGCCAAGGTCACCCAGATAATCAGAGGCAGATGTATTGACACCTGAGTCTGGCTCTTAAAGCCATTCTCTTTGCCTTTCGCTGCTGTGAGTGGCTGTTAGATCTTGTCTGAAGGCCAGTTGAACATACTTAGTGACTCCATAAATGAATCAGGGTGTCAGTTTGGTAAGGAGAGCCTCCTGCGTGGTTCATCCAGGGGAAGACACAGACCATACTTCTAGTCCCCTTCCATTCCTAGCTCTTATCCCTGGCCCCCCCACAGCTGCCTCTTCCTGCCCCTATTTCTGCAGATGGGTTCATAGGATTAATGGCAAACCAAACATTATTGTTCAGGAACGGTGTTTTTTTCAAATAGGACATCTGCTGCTTGTTTGGCTGGGAGTTTGGCAAGTGTTTCAGTTCATCATGGTGGTCAGACCTAGAGGAAATAATTAGGCAGTCATAGCAACCAGCTTCCTAGGCACACCACAGTGACACTGAAGAAGAAGCACTGCATGGAGAGCTTGGACATTCACTCTGCCATGAACACTCTGGCCTCGGGTTCCTCAGTAGGGCCTATGCTCCTTTAAGTCTAAAATTGTCTCAAGAGGAGAATTAAATATTTCATTACATTCTGAACAAAATAGGTCCTGCAGTGATGGTCTGATCCCACAAAACATGAAAGTTCTTGGGGATGGTTTAGTAGAGGAATTTAAATCTTGATTTATCTGACCCTGGAGCTTTGCTTCAACACCTCTATTAAATCACCCCAGGAACATTCTTCAGAACACTTTTTGCTGGAGAGGGAGGAAAGTTCTGGGTAAAAAGCATTAGTCCTGAAGGTATTCTCATTGATTGATTGGAGTCCCTTCCCCTACATTGCCCACATTGGTAGGAATCTTTCTTCTGGTATCTCTTCCTTACTCCAGTTGTTTTCTTCTTAATCTTTTAAATTGCTGGAAGATGTATGCTCTCACTAGAGAGAGAAAAGGAGAGAAAAGACCCCACAGTGGGATGTGGTCACATCACAACCCCTTTCCTCCATTTTGGCTTCTCATCAGGATTTGGGGTATGCCCAAATAAACACTGGCATGTTTTTACAAGCTGCTGGAGCCAGGATTCAAATCAGAGACAGCGACACTAGATCCAGCACTGAATGTACAGAGCTTAACCTCTGTGCTATGGGGTTGGCCCATCACTGCAGTTGTTTAAAATCCATGTTCTCTCTTTCTGTTTTACCCTTGGTGGTATGTTGTAGTTGGGTTCAAATCCAGCTTTCTCTCTTTCTTGGCCTTTTTGAAAAGATGACAAAAAATCTACACTATCCTTTTCAATTCTTGGATTATATAAAGGGACTTCAAAAAGTACATTAAAAAAAATAGAAAATAGAAATTTATTTTGGTGCAAAAATTTTTTGAAATCCATGTTTTGTTTTGTTTTTCCTAAAACACATTTTCTGTGAACTTTTAGAAAACTCATTGTATATCTTACCTTTGACGTGGAAGTTGGATTGATTTTTAACCTTATAAATCTTTGAACATTACTGCATCCCATGGGCAGGCTCAGAAAAATTCCAATCTTCTGTGATTTATTTTTTTCTTCTTCTTAATTCTCATGCAATTTGTTTAAAGCCTCATGAGATTTTTTTATAAGCTCTTTGTTTATAAAAATTGGTGAGGGTAACTTATCTGGCACCTCTATAAAGGGTCTAAGGACCAAAAATGCTGATAGCCTCTAAGATAGGAATTCGAGTCTCTCCTTCTGAGGATTTTTTTTTCTGTCACTAAGCAGTCTTGCTACTTTTGAAAAGTCATTGTGCATTTTTGCATGTGTGAAATAAGAGTTAAAACCACTACTGAAGTTGACGTTCAATTTTGTGATTTGATCATTTCAGTCTTCCTTATAGTAAACAAAATTTAAATTCCATTTGAAAGTTAATATTGTTGGGACCAGCAGTTAGCGTAATGGCTATGTCGCTGGACTCCCACGTAGCCGACTGCAGTTCGAGTCTTGGACCCAGTGGCTTAAACTCACGCAGGGCACGTGTGCGTGTGTGCCCAAGATCCCGAGAGGAGAATGGAGGAGAAGGGATTGCGGCATGACCATCCCCCCTGGGGGGTGATTTCCTGCTTTCTGTCTCTCTGTCTCTCTCTGTCTGTCTGGCGAGTGCACGCGCCCTATAGCAAAGACCTCTCCGAAAAAAAAAGTTAGTATTATTCAACCCACTCTTCACTTCAGGGTGTATAGTATCTCTTCACAGATGTATGTAATGTATGTAATTTAGTCTCTTTACCCTGAGGTTTTGATTTTCCTACCTCACATTTCCTTTTAGTCCTGAGGAGGTGATTTCTAAGTTTTTGGGGAGCTATTTTTTGTCTTCTGGGTGGAATACTGGATGAAGGGCGAATAGAGATGGTGATGATGGCAGTGAAGAAAGTAAACAAGTTAAATGATACCTTTAAGGAATTGAAGGCGAGTGTTGCCTGGGTCATGCTGCCCTAGCTATTACTATATTTCACTGTGCTTTGGCCGCTGTGGGTGATGGTAAAATAGAAAGGGCACAGCCTTTGGGTCTGGCTCTGTCACTTAAGTTGCCACATGACCTTGGGCTGAACATCTAACTTTTCCAAGCTTCAATACAGGTAAACTGATGGTTGTTGTGAGGATCAGTGATGACATTTTTAAAATGTTAGGCTATTAAAGTTTAGAGGTACACATTGATATATTTATAGGTGAATTGACATTATGTCTAGGAGTTGCTTCAAAATAACTGGTGGGGATGGTCAATTGACCTTTCTTTTTAAAAGAATTTTTTGCTATAGGGCACATGCACTCACCAGAGAGACAGAGAGTCAGAAAATGAGAAAACAGCCCACAGAGAGACAGAAAATGAGAGATCAGCCCCCCTCTTAGGGGGAATGGCCAGGCCGCAATCTCTTCTCCTCCGTTCTCCTCTTGGGATTTTGGGAATGTGCACACATGTACCTGGTGTGAGTTTTAAGCACCAGGTCCAGGACTCAAACTGTCGTCATCTATGTTATGAGTCCAACAACATAATCATTATGCCACTCGTTAGTCCTCCGATTGACTTTCAGTAAGGGAGCCAAGATGATTAAATTATTTTTGGAATATTTTAGTGAATAAATGGTGCTGAGATGATAGGATATTCACATATAAGAGAATGAGGTGGGACCCCCAACCTCATATCATATACAAAAACTAACTTAAAATAGATCAAATACTCAATGTAAGGACTAAAACTATAAGAAGAAAATGTAGGTACAAATCACCGCAATTTCGAGTTAGGTTACTATTTCTTAGATATGACACTGGAGATACACACAATAAAGGAAAAAATAGATAATTTGGACTCTTTAGGACTTTGTGAGACTTTAGTGCTTCAAATGGCATCATATAAAAAGACAAAGACAAGCCACATAATGGGAGAAAATATTTACAAATTATATATCTGACAAGAGACTTATATTTAGAATAGATAAAAAAAAAAACCCTTTACTCCTTAACAAGTATATCAATTAATAAATGGGCAAGGGTAAGAAAGGAAATTAAGGAGGAAAACAGAGGCAAGACATTCATGGGACACAGAATTTGGTTATTATCTGTTGATTATAATGTGTTTTGTATTCTCAACTGAACTGGTGTGAAGTGTATTCATATTGGGTAAACTCAACTTATAAGCAAAGTAATATATAGTGATTAAATGTATAAAATTAAATTGAACTTAATTTAAAGATAAATGGGCAAGTAATCTGAATTGATTTTTTCCTCCCCTAAGTGTATACAAATGGCCAAGAAGCACATGAAAAGATGCTCTTCAAACTATATACAAATGGCCAGCTCTTAGCCATTAGAAGAATGCAAATAAAAACCACAAGTAGATGCCACATCATGCCCACCCACTAGGGTAGCTATAATCAAAAAGAAAGATAATAACAAGTGTCAAGGAGGGTGAGGAGAAACTGAAATATGTATACCTTGCTGGTGAGAATGTAAAATGGTGGTGCAGCCACTGTGGAAATTATTCTGGCAGTTTCTCAAAATATAAAGTTACTTTTGACCCAGCAAATCTTCTCCTAGATATATACCCAAGAAAAAATAAAACACATGTCCATTTTTATGTGAATGCTCTTGTACATAATGTTCATAGAAGCCTTAGTTATTAAAACTCTTAGTTATTCTAGCCAAAAAGGGGAAACAACCCAATGTTCCTTAACTGATAATGGATACATATACTTTATCCATAGAATGGAATCTTTCTTGGTAATAAAAAAGATGAAGTATTGTTAATGATATAACATGGATAAACCTTGAAAATGTTATGCAAAGTGAAGGAAGTCAGTCACAAAAGACTACAATAGGTATGATTACATTTATATAAAATGTCCATTATAGGCAAATCTACAGGGAGCTAAAACAGATAGTGGTTAAGGTAAGGGATAGAAGTTATCATGGTAGTGAAAGGTAGAGGGTATGAAGTTTCTCTTTAGGGTGATGACATTTTCTAAAATTGTGGTAATGGTTACCCAATGTTGTGAATATACTGAAATCCATTGAATTACACATTTTAAGTAGGTAAATTGTATGGCATGTAAGTTATGTCTCAATAAAGCTGTTTTTTAAATAACCTGGGCTAAGGGGAGAGGGAGGAGAGTAGGTAAGCAAATAAGAGAGCCAGTATTGGTTAACTGGGATTAAATCAGATGAAGCTGGTTAATAGGTACATGTGTGTTTACATTACTGTGTTCCCTACTTTTGTATGTTTAAAATTTTCTGTAATAAAACTAAAGTTTAATAGATAAACAAAGCAGCAGGACAAAATAGACAGGGAATAAGTGGCACTATTGTTATTGTTACATTGCCAAGCCTCAAATTTAAGAACTTAAACATATACCCCTAAATAACCTATCATACATCTGAGAGTTTTCCTTTAACTTGCCTAAATTCCTTTTGCAACGTTCGCACTCTCTCTGGCCCAAGGAGCAGAAGGAGTAGTCACAGACATGAACATGGCTCATAATCCCTGACTCACTTCCTTCTTTACTTTCCCATGGCCTATCAATCTTGTCAATTTTCCTTTAGAGAGACTTTGTAATTTTTCAGATTTATTTATTATTTTATTTAATTTTATATATTCAATCACTGCATATCATTACAGCTTACGAAATGAATTTTCCCAGCATGAATATACTGTATATCAGTTCAGTTAAAGATATTGTCATACATGCTATCATCAACAGGTCATTTTCCATTTTGTGTTTTTACTCATCCTTTATAGCCATTTCCATTTACCTTGGCAAATTGGGCCAAAGTTATCATTTTCCATTTTGTGTTTTTACTCATCCTTCATAGACATTTCCACTTACCTTGGCAAATTGGACCAAATTTAAACAATAGGTCATCTTCGCCTATAGCTCCCATCATTCCCCTCCGTCACATCCAGGACCCACTAGTAGAATAAATACCACTAGTAGAATCTTTTCATATGTGCCTATGTGAATTCTCCCCTGCTCAAAAATGTATAGGCTGTATTTCTTATGTCACAAACTCTTTTTCTACCTAAGTCTTATCATTTTATGTGATCTTATGAATCTAAATATTTTTCACCATTTTGTAATTTGTACCCATTGCTTTGACTAGCATTTTCTTTCACTGTATTCATGTGGGTAGCCATGTTCTTAAAATGAATCTTGGTTGGTCTTATCCAGCCATGTTAATCCAGTTTTCTTCCCAGTGGATGGTTTGGGAATGAGCATGCCATAACATTCTGGACAGAAATATATGATAGAGGGTCTATTGGGGAAAGCTCTTTCCTGGAAAAACGTTATTGCTCATAAAAAGACATGAAAGAAGAAACACAGCCTTTCCTCTTGCTCCTGTCCCTAAAACCTCTGGGCACTGAAGAAAAAAATGCAATGCTTGGGATTGTTGCAACTTTATTGTGACCATTGAGAGCCAAAAGAATGAGAGAGATGCTGTTGAGCTGAAGTTATAAAACCATTGAACTGCTGAATTAAGCCAATTCAGCAACTGAGCTACCTCTGCGCATCTTACTACATGGAATAACTTATGTCTTTACTATATGAGACAATTCTACTCTAAATCCTAAAACTTCTGTGATCTCTCTAATTCTCCAGCCTTCTGACTCTGGTTTAGGAGGCAGCCAGACCCGGATGTGCAAATCCTCATTCTGCCACTTACTTACTTTGTGAACTTGGCAAGTCACTCACCTTTTCTATCCCAGTGTGGGATCCTACATTAGAGCTACCTGGGAGATTTATTGCAAACAGTTTTCTAATCATCTTCCTCAGCAATTCTTACTCAGTAAGTTTGTGGTGGAGCTGGAGAATCTGCATTTCTAACACATTCTCAGGTAGTGTTACTGCTGAGGACCACACTCAAGGTGACCATTGAGAGCCAAAAGAATGAGAGAGATGCTGTTGAGCTGAAGTTATAAAACCATTGAACTGCTGAATTAAGCCAATTCAGCAACTGAGCTACCTCTGCACATCTTACTACATGGAATAACTTATGTCTTTACTATATGAGACAATTCTACTCTAAATCCTAAAACTTCTGTGATCTCTCTAATTCTCCAGCCCTCTGACTCTGGTTTAGGAGGCAGCCAGACCCGGATGTGCAAATCCTCATTCTGCCACTTACTTACTTTGTGAACTTGGCAAGTCACTCACCTTTTCTATCCCAGTGTGGGATCCTACATTAGAGCTACCTGGGAGATTTATTGCAAACACAGTTTTCTAATCATCTTCCTCAGCAATTCTTACTCAGTAAGTTTGTGGTGGAGCTGGAGAATCTGCATTTCTAACACATTCTCAGGTAGTGTTACTGCTGAGGACCACACTCAAGGAATACTGTTCTACGCCTAAGTCTCTCTGGTCATAAAATGGACATGAAAGCACTCTCTCGTAGGTTTTGCGAGAATTAAACATGATAATACAGGCATAGGGCTTGGCATAGAATTATGGCTCAGAGATGGTAGCTATTATTATTAACTTGGGAAAATGTTAATCTTGAAGCTGAGGGCTTAGTTTATACAAATTCCAGGTACAGACTCATTCTTCTGGAGTTCACTGGCCTTGTGTAGCAGCCTTTCCCAGACAAAAGAGCCAAAAGAAACCTGTTGACTGGGAATATTAACTAGGTGGCTGAAGGAGAATGACATGAGTGATTTGCTGGGATTATTGAAAATCATCCGAAGCACTGCCAGGTTGAGAAGCAGACGGGAGGAAAAATGGCCTTCACTTATCAGCCTTCCATTAAAATGGTTTGTAGTGTGTCTCAGCATTATCCAGATGATTAAAGAGGTGAGACCTTGAAAAGGGTGGGGGTAGAAACAAGACGGGCCAGTTTTAAAAGAAGGGAGGCAATAAAAGATTAGTTATTAAATAAATGAAGTTCAGGAAATGATCCAATGTCTTGGGAGTGTTCAATCATAGGAGATGGGCAGCTTCTAACCTTGTAAGTCAGAAAATTCACCGGGAAGCACACTATCACAGACACCACGCTGTTGCATTTTCTCAGGGCAAGGACAAATTAAAAAGGCTAAGAAATAAGGACTTCTGAAGTTTTCATGAATTCTTCTTTTCCTAAAATTTCCAATATATTTTACAATTTTATTATTTCCAAGTGGTAAAAACAGTTTCTGCTGCTGTTGGTATCTATCATAAACATATTCACTAACTGGGTTCTTAATATGTACCACATAAAACATTAAACATTTACCTACATTATTTTAGTTAATCCCTTCAACAATTCCAACATGGATTCTCATTTTATTTCTTTCTCATATGAACTAACAGGTTCAGAAAAGTGGCTGGGTCATAAGGCTAGTAAAACTTTAACCCATACCAAGATGGTACTTTAATTTTTAAAGTCATATGTATTTCTGTTTTCTCAGTTTGTTCTCCCCAGGGAAACAGGGAGGTATTAATGTTCATTTTACAGATAAGGGACTAGAGATTTAGAGTGTTTCCATGACCTGTCCAAATGTAACCATAGCTACAAAGTTGTGAAATCAGAATTGGAACTCAAGGAATTCTGCCTACTGTATCATAATGCTTTTTAAACTCACAGAAAATTGTTTTTAGAAGTAATTTGTGTGATATATACATTTATAACTTTTGCCATCAATAAGTGAAACAAAGGGACCAGCAGTTGGCATAATGGCTATGTCTCTTGTCTCCCATGTAGTCGACTGTGGCTCAAGTCCTGAACCTGGTGGCATAAACTCACTCCGGGCATGTGTGCGGGCCTGCCCAAGATCTTCAGAGGAGAATGGAGGAGAAGGGATTGTGGTATGGTCCTCCTCCCTAGGGGGTGATTTCTCACTTTCTGTCTCTCTGTCTCTTTCTGTTTTTCTGGCAAGCACACCAGCCCTATAGCATAAAACCTCTCTCAAGAAAAGAAAAAAAAAAAGTGAGACAAAAGTTTCTGAAATCATTTTTTTTTAATTGTGCCACAGAGTCTACACCCTCATAAGAGAGACAGAGAGAGAGAAAGAGGGAAAGCCAAAAAGTCCCCCATATGGGCATGGTCATATCACTATCCCTTCTCCACCATTTCTCCCTCTTATCAGGATTTTGGGTATGTACATGTACCCAGCATGTTTTTTGTTGCTGTGCTTTGTTTGGTTTTGTTTTAGTTTTGGTATAGTGCAGGTATGAGAAACAGAAAGAGAAGGAAAGAAAGAAACCCCCTGGCCCAGGGGGGAATGGCCACATTGCAATCCCTTCTCCATTCTCCTCTTGAATTTTGGTCATGCACACACATATGCCCATTGTGTTTTTCAAGCCACCAGGTCCAGGATTCAAAGCATACATCCATGTGGGATCTAGCCACCTTAACTACCACACAACTGGCTGGTCCCTGTACTCGTTTTTGGGACACCTATTTCCTATCAATAGAATTGACTTCTATTTTGATTTTCTTCTCTTTTAATTTTCATTTCCTCCCATTTCCAAAGTTTCCCCTTTCCAAACAGCAGCTCTTCTGGCTTTCCTGCGTATTTCAATGCAGCCGAAGAGAGTATAAATGACTATGTCATTTCTTTACTCTTGTCCTCATTCCCTTTTAATTAGTCCTCACCACCTGTGACTTGGAAGAGGTCAGTATTATTATTTCCATATTAAAGATTAAGATCAATAAAAAGGTTAAGAAATTTGTCTACATCCACAGTTAAATGCTGTTCTTTCTAACTTTAAAGTTTACACTCTTCA
>NW_006159930.1:1640905-1679136 GCF_000334495.1 Tupaia belangeri chinensis
TTCCAACACTTTGAGTTGGCCTGAGGTCTGACTTTGAGAATAGTTAGGTAAATCTTAAGCAAGTTTCTTATTTTTCTGGTTTCAGTTTCCTCATCTCTAAAATTGAATCTCTATAAAGATGACATGAGATAACAAGTATAAAGTGCTTGACACCATGCCTAAAGTAGAAGACACTGATGAAAGCCAATTATGTACATATATGTGTGTGTGTATGCACACACACATATATATACATACATATACAACTATGTTTATGTATAGTTATAAGATAATTATCATTCTGTGTTATTATTAAATAGTGCTTTTATGAGGCTTCTCAGTCTCATTTGTTTAGGATTTAAATTTTTTTAACGAAGTGTAATATATCTACAGAAAAATATACATATATCATAAAGATATGGATTGATAAATTTTCACAAACTGAATGAATCTTGGTAATGAGCACTCAGATGAAAAAGGAGAACATTATCAGCAATGCAAGAGGCCCTATATACTTCCTTCTAATCACTACTCACCCCCACTGAGTCACTATCCAGGCTTCCAGCAACCAAGACCAGTTGAATCTGCTTTTGAACTCTATATATGTGTAACCCTGCATTATTATGCTTTTATGTCTGGCTTCTTTCATCAACATTGTTGGTGAGAGTTAACCATAGCACTGCACATTATTATAGTTTATTTATTCACTTGATTATATAATAATCCATTGTGTAAATATACCTCAATTTATTTATCTGTTCTACTTTTCATGTGCTGATTTGGCTTTCAAAACATCCTGGGAGCTAGAAAGCAAAGTACTGGTATCCTCACTTAATAGAAGAGGGAACTGAAGTTCAGGGAAGCAACTTTATTTTTGAAAATTCAAGTTGATACTACCAGAATCCAGCCCAGAACTCTTGCCCCTGACTTATAAATCTCAATTCTCCAACCACATGCATTTAACCATGAATGCATTTAACCTAGAATGCAGACTCTTTCTCCACACCTTTGGAATAAGCTAGCTTCTTATTCATGATATGGAGTCACCCTCCAACTGCCACTTCAAAGAGAGTTTGGAAAAGACATTAATGAGTGTGAGTCTTTGGTTGATTTTCACATATTAGACTGTTAGGTAGAAAGAGCGCTGGACAGAGATTCTGCAGAAACTCATTCTAATCCTGCCTTTGCCAGTCTTCTCTGAGTCACTGAGCAGATTCACTTTGGGGGGCCTTTGTTGAAAACAGAAAATGTATGCAAGGACCTTTATCAAGGGGAAGAGAGTGAAGAAAAGGAAAAGCAATCATGATTGCGGGCATCAGGATTTGGGTTCTGGAACAGGGACAGCCAGGATGAATAAGACATCATGCTTGCCTTCAGGGAGTTCAGCCTGGTGGAAGAGACAGAGAATTTGTGATACTTACAAATTAGTATGAGAACTACCACGGGGGCCTTTGCAAGCCTAGAGCATGGTTGCCAGACCTAGTCCAGCAGGTAGCATCAGGGAAGAATTCTTGGGGGAGGAGATGCTTGTGTTAAATTTTAAAGAACAAACAAATTACCTAACCAGGCTGTGGTAGGTGGAAAATTATGTCTAGAGTAATGACTGTCCATTCATACCATCTTGGGGGCTAAAGTGAAATACATGATTATGTCCCCTCCAGAGGAGTTCCTAATTTAATTAGTTTTGAGCGACACCCAAATATCAGTATTTATTTGATCTCCCTGGATAAGTTTTGTTTGTTTGTTTTTGCTATAGGGCACATACACTAGCCAGAGAGAGAGAAAGAGAGAGAGGAGAAGTGAGAAATCATGCCCAAGGGTGGAGGGTGGGGCACATAATAACCCCTTCCCTTCCATTCTCCTCTCAAGATATTGTGGTAGGTAAAAGAAACTGTCTGAGAACAATCAGAGAGGCTAAGTCACAATCCTTTTGGGGAAACTACAAGGACTTACTTTTTGCTGGAACAAGAAAAGTAAAATAGAAAGAGTTATAATATGGGAGTATAGACAGGGTCAGATCAAGAAAGTCATTGTGAACTAAAAAGAGCAACCTTTAGTCCAAAGGTGATGGGATAAAATTAAGGGTCTTAAATAGGGGAGTATTATATTGGCTTTACTTTTTTTTTTAATTGACAAAATGCACATAAAGTTCAGTATTTTAACCATTTTAAAGTATGTAGTTCTGTGGCATTAAGTACCTTCACACTGGTATAACCATCACCACCACCTATATCCAGAACTTTTCCAATTCCAATTGAAGCTCTGTACCTATTAAACATTAACTCTCTTCCTTCTTTCCTTTCAGCTCTGGGAAACCACCATTCTTTTTGTTCTGTGAATCTGACTATTCTAGGTAGTTCACATAAATGGAATCATAGAGTATTTCTCTTCTTGTGACTGGGCTTATTTCACTAAAAGACCTAAATACTGGTATTCTCAAGTCGTCAGTGTCCTTAAGATTTATCCATGTTGTAGTCTGTGTATTTCCTTTATTTTTAAGGATGAATAATATGCTATCATATCTATATCCTGTTTTTCTTATCTATTCATCCCTTTGGTTGCTTCTATCGTTTGCCATCTTTCATAATGCTGCTACAAACATGGGTATATAAATATCAGTTCAAGTTCTGCCTTCAATTCTATTGAGCATCCACACCGAAGTGAAATCTCTGAATCATATGATGATTCTATGTTTATTCTTTTGATAAATTGCTATATTGCTTTCCACAGTGACCTTAACATTTTCCTTTTTACTAGCAATACATAAACATTTTAATTTGTCTACATTCTTGCCAAAGTTGTTAATTTATTAATTTATTTGTGTTGTTGGTTCCTTGGTTTATCATAATAACCATCCTAATGGGTATGAAGTGGTGTGTCTCATTGCAATCTTTTTTTTTTTTTTTAAGAGATTTTCATTGTAGGGCGCTTGCGCTCGCCAGACAGACAGAGAGAGACATAGAGACAGAAAGCGAGAAATCACCCCCCAGGGGGGATGGTCACGCTGCAATCCCTTCTCCTCCATTCTCCTCTCGGGATCTTGGGCACGCACGCACACGCGCCCGGCGTGAGTTTTAAGCCACCGGGTCCAGGACACGAACCGCGGTCGACTATGTGGGAGTCCAGCGACATAGCCATTACGCTAACTGCTGGTTCCCATCTCATTGCAATCTTGATTTGTCTGTCTCTAATATTTAGTGGTACTAAACATTTTTTCATGGGCTTATTGATTATTTACATATCTTTTCTGGAGAAGGAATCATTGCCAAATCCAAAGTCATAATCCTTTCCCCCTGTTTTCTTTTGAAAGTTTTATACTTTCTGCTCTTAAGTGTAGGTCCTTAGTCTATTTTTAATTAATTTTGAATATGTCTTAAAGTAAAGGTCCAACTTCATTTCTCTGCATGTGGATATCCAGTTGGCCCAGCACCATTTGTTGAATAGATTGTTCTTTCCCTCTCTGATTGATCTTGACACTTTCGTTGAAAATCATATGACCATATATGCAACGGTGTATTTCTAGGCTTTGTACTCTATTCCATTAGTTCATGTCTATCTTTATGCAAGTGTTTTATTGTTTTGATTACCATAGCTTTGCCATAAGTTTTAAAATCAGGAAGTTAAAACCTCTAACTTCATTGTATTTATTCCATATTATTTTGGCTAATCAAATCTTTCGAAATACTGTGTGAATTTTAGAATGGATTTTTAGATAAAAATATATAATATGTATGCAAAAAAAGCAAAAAGGCAAAAGACACAGTAATTAGTGTGAGTCAACAACCCCTGGAATGGGAGAATATTTTTGTAAAGTATACCCCAGATAAGGGACTGATAACCAGAATATACAGGAAACTCAAGTGTTTTACCTGGAGAAAAAAAATGAACCCAATTAAAAGATGGGAAAAGGAGCTGAATAAATAACTCTCTAAGGAAGACATAGAACAGCCAAAAGGATAAGAAAAAATGTTCAACATCCCTCATCATAAGGGAGATGTAGATCAGAACCACAATGAGATACCACCTAACCCTAGTCAGCATGGTGATTATAAAAAAACAATAAATGATAAGTACTGGTGAGGATGTGGTGAAAGGAGAACTCTCCTACACTGTTGGTGGGAATGTAAATTGGTTCAGCCACTTCGAAGAACAATGTGGAGGTTCTGCAAAGACCTCCAAATTGAACTACCAAAGGACAGGAGAATGCTCATTTGGAAAAGTGCTTGTACATTTGTTTATTGCAGCATTATACATGATTGCTAAGACGTGGAACCAACCCAAATGTCCACAAACATATCAATGGATTGAAAAGGTATGGCACATATACTCCATATAATACTAGTCACTCATTAAAAACAACAAGATCCTGGCATTTGATAAAAGGTAGATGAATATGGAAGATTTATTGCCAAGTGAAGCAAGTTAGGCTATGAAAGAAATTGTATGTTTCCACTTAATATATACCAACTGTCCACACTCTATAGTAGAAACTGAAAGATTGGAGGACATAAAAGCATTGAAAATATTTATGGACACGAGATAGTGTGGAAAGAGGGCAGGAAAGGGGAAGAGTATAGAGT
Organism: Tupaia belangeri chinensis; assembly: GCF_000334495.1. NCBI lineage: Eukaryota > Metazoa > Chordata > Mammalia > Scandentia > Tupaiidae > Tupaia > Tupaia belangeri. The sequence continues at coordinate 1,645,465 of NW_006159930.1, forward strand.
AGAGAGTTAGAGGAAAAAATAGAGAGGTAAGACATTTGTGGGACACAGAAATGGTTATTACCTGTTAATGATAATGTGTTTAGTATTCTCAACTGGACTGGTCTGAGGTGTATTTCTTGGTGGGTAAATTCTCTTTATAAGTTAAATGATGTATAGTGACTAAATGTGTGAAATAATAATAATTTAAAAATTCATTGAGATTTCCATGGGATTGCACTAAGTCTATAGATTGCTTTGGGTAGCATTAATATTGTCACAAGAATAAATTTTCCAGTCCATCAACGCAGAAGTCTTTCCATATATTTATGTCTTTAATTTTTTCAGCAATGTTTCATATTTTTCAGTGTATAGGTCATTTTGTCTCTTGGTTAAATTTATTCCTATTTTATTCTCTCTTATGTTATTGTAAATGAAATTGTTTTCTTAGTTTTTCAGATTGTTCATTGTTAATGTATAGAAATGCAACTAATTTTTGTGTGTTGATCTTGTTTCCAGTAATTTTGCTGATCCATTTATTAGTTCTCATTTAAAAAAAAATTTTTTTGGAGTTTTCTCCATATAAGAGCATGTTGTATGCATTTTCTTTTTCTTGTCTAATTGCTCTGGCCAAGAATTCCATCACTATGTTGAGTAGAAGTGGTGAAAGCAGACATCCTATCTTGTCTTATTCATAGAGGAAAAGCATTTCATTTTTCACTATTGAGTGTGATGTTAGCTGTGTTTTTTTAATATGTGGCCTTTATTATGTTGAGATACCTTCTTCTTATGCCTGGTTTTTTGAGTGCTGATTTGCATTAAAACTATAACGACCACCACACTTTGGCTGCTAAGTGAAGAATAGATTGGGCAAAGAAATGCTGATAGCAGTGAGACCCTTCTAAACGCTTTTGTAGTGGTTTAAGAAAAATATGACACAATCCATAATTAAGGCAATATCAGCAAAAAGAGAGGAGGGGACAGTTAATAAACTAGTAGGAAGTAATCTTAGCAGGTCTTAGTGACTATGCTAGAGAGGGAAGGGTCAAGGATATTTCCCAGATTCTGACTTGAGAAACTGAATGAAGAGAACCTTGGAGAAGAATAGTTTTGTGAGGAAAAATGGTGAATTTGTTGAGGAGGGACTTCAGGATAAAGAGAAGCTGAAGAGAAAGGCATGGACTAGAGATGAAAGATTTGAAATAATTCTATCCTGATAGTGGTCAAAAACATATTATAGATGAATTGAACAAGGGTTACAAAAAACAAATGCTTGGAGGAGTTAAACAGGTAACAAACAAAGTGAATAAGGCCTGATGCAATACCCTAAAGGAGCCTTAGTGCCTGGGGCAACTGAGTTTCTATGCCCTGCCCAAATGCTTTCCAATGTAAGCAGCCAAGGAAAGCAGACTGCAAGTTTGTGTCCTGGCCCCTTCCAACTCTATTGTTCTCCCTTAGGAACTTAAAGGAACAGGTTCCATCATCTTAATGGAATTTCAGGGAGCATGTCAGACCAGTGGGGAGGTAATTGAAGTCAGGAGAGTCCTCCTTTCCCCAGCACATTTGATACCATTCCATAGAGGCAGATCTGGCTCCACTTGCAATTGGCTCTATCCATTTCCGTTTTACTTAGCAGCTTTGCTCAGAGCAATGGCCTCCAGGAGCTGAAGTTTAGGTGGGGGTGTGTGGGGAGGTGCTAATATAGAGAGTCAAAAGATCCGAAGGCCAAGGCCAGTAGGTCTGGCTCCTGTTTCAGAGCCTAGAAGAATGGCCCTTTATAATATAAACATATTAATGACCTGATGAAGGCTTGGCTTCCTATGCATGGAACATTTGGAAAGAAAAGGTTATTTTTGTTGTTGTTTTTAATACATAAATAACACAATCTGACTTCTTATCCCTGTGGAGAGGTCTGGGCAGCCAGAATAGAAGACCCCCCACCAGGGTGAATTTCTGAAGCCAGCTCTTGCACGAGCCTAAAACTCCAGGGGGATTCAAGCCTTAGCAGCCAGAGGTCAGCATCTCTGTTCCTGTTTTTCCTGTGAATAGCAGGCCAAATAGGGTAGGAGATTGAGTCAATTGATCTGGGTTCTTTGGGCTATTTGTTGATCTGCTGGATTGAACACACTTAGCAAGTCTGTGATTTTGCCCTTTTGATGGCCTGATAGGAGATTTTAGGGAGTCTTTTCCAGTGGGAGAAATAATCAGCTCCATTCAACAACCAGCAAGCAAGCATATATCCTTCAAGGCCTGGCCCAGATATTACCTTCTGCACCCAAATCTTTGTCTACCCCACTGTTTAAGGGCTACATAACATTTATTTTTGTTATGAACTTCACTAGACCATACTTTGAGCTCCCAAAGGGAGGAACCAGCAAAGCAGGTAGCATGGAAGTTAAGGCACTGGGTCCCTCATGACTAACTGAGTGGTTCAAGTCCTGGACCTGGTTGTAGATGTGGTGGCTTGAAAATCACACCAGGCACAAGTGCGTGGGTGCCCAAAAACCCCTGGAGAAACCTAGAGGAGAATGAATTATGATGTCATCATCCCCTGTTTTCCACATGGAGGATGGTGGTAATTTCTCACTTTCTTTCTCGTCTCTCTCTGGCAAGTGCACACATCCTATAGCAAAACTTAAAAAATTAAAATAAAATGAAATAAAATGAAGGCAGCGAGATTTTGATTTTAGTTTTACATGTATCTGCTCCTTGGCCAAGTGAGATTCCTCATATGCATTCAGTATTGGAATGAATTAAGACACAGTTTCATTATTGCTTTAATGCAACATCCCTTTCTTTACACTGCTTACTTCCTGTGGCTCCTGAAAAATATTTTTTCATACACCATTGTATTAGTTTCCTACAACTGCCATGACAAAATAACACAAAGTGAATGTCTTAAATAATTGGAGGGTTGGCCTCATAGCCTAGTGGGGAAGACAGTCAGATTCTCACATGGCTGACTAGAGTGTAAGTCATAACCCTGGCATTGTGAAAACCATCCAGGACACATGTTCTTGTGTGCCCAAAATCCAGGTAGGAAGAAATGGAGGAGAAGGGACACAGTATGACCATGTCCCAATAGGGGGTACTTTCCTCCTCTCCCTCTCTTTCTGTGTCTCTCTGGCTCCCACACATGCCCTCTGGCAATTAAAAAAAGCGGGAGGGTGGAAAAAAGGAATGTATTGTCTCATAGTGCTGGAGGCTAGAAGTTTGAGATCAAAGTGGCTAGAGAGTTGATTCCATGCAGGGATTATGAGGGAGAATCTGTTCCAGGCCTCCTCTTAGCTTTTGGTGGTTTGTTGGTGACTTGGCATTTTATTTCTTGTAGACTCATCAAACTGGTCTCTACCTTCATGTTCACATGATGTTCTCCCTGCAAGCAGATCTAAATATCCTTTTTTAATAAGGACGCCTGTCCTATTGGATATGGGGCCTACCCTCCTCCAGTATGATCTCAACTTAATTCATTACCTCTGCACTACCTCTGACCTTACTTCCAAGTCAGGTCACATTCTGAGGTATTGGAGGTAAGGGCTTCAAATTATGAATGTGGGGAAGGATGCAACTTCCACTCACAACAGCCAGGTTTCACCTCTCCTGATTTTCACAGGGTCCCTACTCTCAAAGCCTTCAAGAATGGTGTCTTGTGCTGATGAACTTTGGAAGGAGCTTTGCTCTAAGACAAGACTCTCTTATTTCCTGGCCTTAGTTTTCTCATCTATAGAGTGAATAGGGAGAGTAAATAATCCTTGAGGCCACTCTCAGCTCTGAGATTTTAGAACTGTGGGAGGAATCTGTAGTCCCATGGCCTGCTCCCTTTTCAGAGAGTTTTGCCTCTCTACACAGTAGCAGATAAGATCGTTAGACTGCTTCGCTCTTTAGTTAATCTGTCTTATCTGTAAAAGAGAGATTTTACCCCTTTCTTAGCACTCTTATTCTGGGGCTTTCATTGCCTGAGATTTTACAACTCAGTTAATAAAAGTTCTTTTTTTTCTTGGTCATTGTCATTATCATTTATTATTGCTGTCATCAATCAGTAGTATTTCTTATATTTTATCCAACAACATAGATAATCTTATGTAGTTTGTCACTCTACATTTTTTGCTCTGTGTGTACAAAGGTGCACTTAAAAATTAATTAAACATTACTTTACCAGAAAGTTTACAGTCAGTCGTGAAAAGGATGATATAACCTCCTCTGACTCTCTGTTGCATTAAAGAACTACTAGCTCTGGCATCTGTCTGATATTGTATGACCCAATCTTATATATATTTTTTACCTCTTCTCTTTATGTACCTTTCTTTCCTTTTGTACATTTTTCATAGTCACATTATATGTGCATGTTTACGTGTGTCTCTGTGCATTATTATTAATATTCATGAATATTCTCACCTTCATGCTTTAGTTTTTTTATATTCTGTGCTCCTGACACGTGGCCTTTCTCTCATCATTCCCCTACTCATCTGTCAAGACTCAGCTGAAATGCTGCCTCTCCCATGAAGCTCTCTTTCATCTCTCTAAGCAAAATAACTCACTCCATCCTCTGAATTGTCATTGTACTGCATCTGTATTTTTCTCTGGCATTTAATCTCTTTCTGCTTTGTACCAATGGTCTCAGTTTCACCATTTTTCAGTTCCGACACTGAGTAAGTCTGTTAAATTTTCAAATCTCATTTTATAAATTCATCTGTATAATGGGAACCATAGTGCTGAGATCTATAATAGTTATGAGGGAAGACAATAAATGAATGCACTAGAACACACAGATGCTCAATAAATATTACTTCACTCTGCCATCCCCCGTCAGGCTTCGTGTGTTTTCTCATTTCTGTCTCCCCTGTCACCCTCTTACAATAGCTCTTGGTGTTGGTTGAATACTTAAGAGATGGATGGATAGACGGTAAATTAAAAGACTGGTGAGGAAAATTGAGAACACTTTGGGCTACTACTTCCCTCCAAACCATGCCAGAGTTAAGTCTTTGTAGGCAAAAATCCCACACATGGCAACTCAGAGCTGAATGAAGAAGCTCCTGATGGTGCCTTTGCATTGTTGGTGCAGAGCAACAAAATTCAGAGTTAATGTCCAGATCTCAACTGTAAGAAGGTAAAATAATGCAGGAATTTAGTAACTCTACATCAGCCCAGCTCCTTGTCCATTGCAAACTTTGGGTGTGACTGGGAATAACTGGGAAACTATTACTGTAACCCAGATATTGCCCATTTAAGTAACTGTCTTTTTAAGAGAGATTTTTACAATAGGACACATGCGCTCACTGGAGACAGAGAGAGACAGAAAGTGAGAAATCACTTCCCAGGAAGGATGGCCATGCTACAATCCCTTCTTCTCCAGTCTCCTCTCGGGATTTTGGGCATGCACACACATGTGCTGGCATGAGTTGTCAGCCTCCAGGTCTGAGACTCGAACTGTGGTTGACTACATGGGAGTCCAGTGATGTAACCATCAGGCCATCTGCTGGTCCCTAAGTCACATTTTAATAAAATTGCATGGCCTGTAGCCCTCAAGTTATTGTTGATCCCTCACAATGATAGTATGAGGTAAGTATTTTCATTTTTCCCATTTTCTACAGATGAAGAAGCTAAGATTCAGAAAGGTTAACCAACTTGCCCATGGTCGCACAGTAAGTAGGTGAGATCATCTACACCAAACACTCAGGATCTTGTCTGGCACTTAAAATGTTTGATGAAATGCTAGTTACTATTCTGAATGAAAGATTGGGACTTGCATTGAAGTCTTCTGGGTCTTGGTTCATCATCCACTCTTCCTCTGTCCTGTCGCCCTCCCTCTTGATTTCCCTGTTTCTGAGTCTGCCTTAGTAACCTAGCCAGTAATGCTGATGGCATCACTCACAGGACACTCACTCTGTGCCAGGAACTGTTCTGCATGCTTTCCATTTACTGACTTCTGTCCATGACCTCCCGTCAAAGACCACCAGGAACACAACTGTAGTTGCACCAAATTGAATTTATTGACTCTGTGCAGTGAGAGAGAACTCATATCATGGGGGATCACTAGATGTCTCAGTAGAGGGTAATAGAAAGGACTTACTCTGCTGAGCTTGAGTTAGGGGATTTGGAGTGAGTTCAAGGAAGTGTGTTTTCAGGAATTGCAAATAGTTTTATGACTACATAGGTTAATGCATCTTTTTAAGTTTATTTTTACTCTCTCTCTCTCTCTTGTTTCCTTCCTTCCTTCTTACTTCCATGAGCAGGAGAGACAAAGAGACATAGAAAGAGCACTCACAACAAAGCCTCCATGCCATGGTTCATCCCCAGTCTCTGCAGGCCCACGCTATGGGCATGCATACATCCATCATGTTCCAGGAGGTCTCTAGATGCAAACTCAGAGCCTTCCCATGTGGGCAAGCCTTACAGAACACAGTGTCAGCACTATGCCACTGTCTAGGCTTTCTTAGTGACTCTAGGCTAGAAACAGGAAAGTATAGAAAGGTACAGAAGTCATTTATAAAGATATTATCTGGGAGAGAAGAATTCTTTTTTTTTTTTAAGAGGCTCTTGACATAGGGCGCTTGTGACCACCAGAAAAACACAGAGACAGAGAGAAAGTGATTTCCCCCCAGGGCGGGGATGGCCATGCCACAATCCCTTCTCCTCCATTTTCCTCTCAGGATCCTGGGCACACACGCACATGCATCCGGCATGAGTTTAAGCCACCGGGTCAGGGACTCTAACAGCAGTCGACTACATGGGAGTCCAGCGACACAGCCATTATGCCAACGGCTGGTCCTGGTTTTTGTTGTCATTGTTCACATGGTGACCCTGTTTTTGCTTGTGTCCAGAAAAAAATATATATACAGTAGTGTTTTTTCTCTCTCTCACTTGTGAGATTACTTATGTTCAGCAGCATAGCACAACCTAGCTGTGAGGGCAGGCCAGAACCTAACACAACTGGGGCCTAGCTTTTAGTACTAGGCCAGTTCACAGTACTATAAGCAGTCATGGGGCTGCTGTTCTCTTTCTCATTTATCTAATCTTCACAATAATTATATGAGTTGGATTCTATTAAAGCCCCCATTTGACAGATGAGGAACATGAGACATAGAGGATTTAAATAACTTGCTAAGGTCACAGAGCTAACAAGTGGAATAGCTAGGGCTGGAACTCAGGCAGCATGGCCCTCTTAACCACGATGATGCTTCATTTCCAGTTTTTTGTTTGTTTGTTTGTTTGTTTGTTTTTGGTGCTTTCAGGGCCTACTCCTCTCTATGAACCCTCAGCATCTGACCCTGGGGCTTACTTGCATACCCTCAAGCTATATACTGCTGATGGGTTGGCTTGTCAGGATATACACATGGCTGGATTCCACAGATTGACAGTGGGCTAGACTTATACTTTGGAAAGCAGCTGGAATTCCTCCACTAACAGCCTGCCTGGACCATTTGCTCTTTCCCATGCCAAACTCTCATGAAACCTGCTCCGCCTGCTTCGTTGGACACCTCTCCATCACTCCTATTTGTCCCCATTGACTTCCCCGCCCTGGCAAACAAGGCTTATTTCTAGAGGGGCTGGACCTACGGCTTGCCCAACCCTAAGTGCTTATTGTGACATCCTAAAAGAATCTGATTAAGGTCCTCTAGGGTGTTTGTTAGACACTGTCTGCCAGCTTGAAGGCAGCATGGTCTAGAGGAAGGAGCTAGCTGAGGCCCTACCCAATGGACTTGTCAGCAAGTTCCTTAACCTCTCTGATTACACGTAGTATGGTCGGGGGTGTCAGATGAAGACACGTATGGTATGTGTAAGATCTACATAGTAGTGGGCACATTTGGGGATGACATTTTACACATCAATGCTGTTTGTGGTGGGTTTTGTTTTTGTTTTGTGTGTGGGGGGGTGGGCATCTGTGTCGATATCAAATGAAAAAGTGTGCAAGTAAGAGAAAAGAAGCTACTGACTGGCCTGGGCAGGGAAGCCCTCCATAACTATTAATTTCCCCCTCCTTTTATAGATAGAGGTAACATTGGGTTGGGGACTCTACCCTAGTAGTTATGAGCATAAACATGGGGGTCAGACTTCTATTGTTCACATTCTTATCGCATCCAGTGCTAGTTGTGGCACCACAGGCAAGTTCCTTAACCTCTCTGGACTTTTCTTTCTTTATATGGGAAGCAAGAATAATACTGTGCTTTGCAAAGTTGTGAGCATGCAGGGAGTTGGCATCTGTGGAGTGATACGACAAGATCATGACAAGTTTTTAGCTAATGTAGGTTCCCTTCCATTTCCCCTACCCCTGTAAGATATTTACACTTTAAAAATGGCTGAAGAGGGGCTGGCAGGTGGTGTGGTGGTTGAGGGCGCTAGACTCCCACATGGCTGACCATGGTTTGCATCCCAGACACCTGGCATCTTGCTTTCTCACTTTCACTCTCTCTTTCTCCCTCTCTGGTCAAATTGAAATAAATAAATAAATGTAAATAAAGTAATTTTTAAAAAAAAGAAAAATGCCTGAAGAAACAGTGCAGTGCCAAACTTCAAAGTATAAGCTGTGAACGTAGCTGTTTCAGGCTTCAGTGAGCTTGATGGAGGAAGGCTGCTTCTTGATTTACAACACGTGGTGAACACCTGCCGCACGCAGAACAGTAAGGAGCCAGGTCCTGCCAACACAAGGACCACTGGGGAGTTTCAGTCTCTGAAGGATCTAGGAATGCAAGGTCTTGAATGTAATACAATATGGAATTTAAAAGAAGAATATCTGCATGGACATTATGGTGCCACCATTTTTTGGCCTTGGGTAAGTCATTTAATCTCCATTCTTTCATCTCTCCCTCCTCAATAGCGAAAGGAAGTTTCTATAAGCCATAGGGTAAGCATGTGATTTTTTTTAGTCTTTACCCCAACCATCCCCGGTGTGTACTGTTATTATCCTCAATTCGCAGATGAGGAAATGCGGGCTATTAAAGGGTTAAGGGGCTTGTGCAAAGACACAGTTCATGATAGCTAGGCTTTGCCTCCAGGCAATCAGACTCTAGAACCTATGCGTTTAACCTCTATCAGGAGCTCAATGGCCTCTTCGGGTTTCTGTATCTAATCTGAAACTCTAGGGAATAGGGGCTCTGGCTTTCTTCCAGGTAACACTGACATCAGATGAGCTGATGAAAGTGGCCATGGGGTACTTGTCCCCTGTGAAATGAGCTGCATAAGTGCGACGCTGCACTATTCACTGTGGCTTAGGAGGGCGGCATCAGCACAAAAGTCCTTGGTGGAGGTTTCAGAAAGGCAGATTTCAGCTCTAAATGAAGGCAATCTTGGCACAATGAGTGTTCCTGAGAGAGCTGGGCTGCCCAAGTCCCCAGATAGAGAAAGCAGCAGGGGATTGCTCATCACGTGTACAACACCTGACGTGTCCAGCACAGGGCTGAGCCAGACATAGTAGGTTCCAATGCAGTGAGGATGCCTCCATTCCCCTCTTCTCATATTAGATGCCTCCCAGAAACCTTTCACACTTCCGATTTTGTCAATTCTGATGTTTCTCTGAGGTTACCAGAGCCCAACCTGACCTGCATATAATGTAGCCAACGTTATCACAGCCTCTGGGGCTGGGGTGGATGTGTGGGGAAAACATTTTCCTCAACTCTGGCTCAGACTCCTTCAACATCTGTTGAAAACAAGGGAGTTTACCACACAGCCCTCTCACAATCAGGCACTCAATTAATGTTTGGCTCTCCAGAGTGACCTTTCTTAAGAAAAATACGATTTTTAATCTTTTTTTTCTTCTTTCCATTTTTCTGAGAGAGGGAATTCTGAGGCCAACCATGGAGAAAGAGTCTTTGGTTTCCCCCCTGCAGACTGTTGTTCTACTATGCTGGGCCAAAGCATGCAAAACGGACCACTCTGTGTACCCTGGCGTGACCTCCTCACTGCCTGGGTGGGGACAGAGAAGGTGGAGGCCTAACAAGACAGCAGAGGCTCCTATGGCTCTCCTTGTCACAGATTCACCCTGTGAACATAGGAGAGCTCTGTTTTCTAAGGAAATTGTTTGTGGGGTGAGTGGCAAGGGGAGGGATGCTACGACACCATCAGGAATTTTCCATCCCTTTAAGATCTAGGGCCCTACAACATGAAATGTGGCCCACATACCAGAAGCATGATCACCTAGGTGCTTGAGTGTTTAAAATACAGAATCCCAGACCTCACACCAGATGACCAAGACCTCAGTGACTTTTAGACACTTGACAGTTCAAGAAGCACTGATCTAAACGGCATTGAATTAAAGCTTCTAGCTATGTTCCATGGAAACCCAAAACCCTAGAGCTTGTTCTTTGGAATTCTAAATCCATCCTTAAAATGTCTTTGAGTTCCCAGGGGGCTCACACTCTCATGGTCACCTCTGGTGACCCTGGAACAATTGCTTCCCCTGCATAAGACAGTTGACAGCTTGTTTTGCCCTCCCTATTCACTTACTCTGTCTGTTCCATGTCAACCAGATGGGAAACTTAATCTCTTCTTCAGTTTCCACCCAAAAGAAACTTATACAGAACACTTTTGGGTAGGAGATTTTCCCAAAATGTTCTGAATAGGAGAGATGGAGCAAAACAACAGCTTTAACCACCTTACACTGAACATTAGATATCTCTGTTCTTTGACCACAAAATGATAGAAAATCTTTACTGGTTCCCTCACCCCAAGTGTTCCCTATCCCACCCTATCTCCCTGGATTATCTCTCCCACCTCTTTTTCTCAGCCCCTCTCCTCTCTTTTCTCTCTGGTCTCTCTAGGAGCAAAGTTCCTCACATTTTTTTCTCATTCAGGGCAATGACGATGTCTCTTTTATTGTCTTTACACCATGCTCTTGGGCTCACCTTTTGTCCTCACATCCAGATTCATAGTGGCATTATTCACAATAGCCAAGAGGTGGAAGTAACCCAAGTGTCTATAAATAAGTGAATAGATTTAAAAAGTACAAACATTCAATGAAATATTACTCAGAATTAAAAAGAAAGGCAATTCTGATACATGCTACCACATGGATGAAACTCAACATTATATTAAGTAAGAAAGAAAGTAAAATAAGCTAGCCACAAAAAGACAAATATTACATGATTCTGCTTATATTAGGTACTCATACCAGGCAGATTCATAGAGACAAAAAGTAGACTGGTGATTGCTAGTGGCTGAGAGAGGGGGAGCATGAAGAGTTAGTGTTTAATGGGTACAGAGTTTCCATTTTTTTTCAAGATAAAAAAATTCTGGAGATTGATTGCACAATAATGTGACTATGAGGTGTCTTCAGAAAGTTCATAAAAAATGTGTCTTATGAAAAAAACTATGCATAGGCTCTTTTTTTTTTTACACCAAAATAAACTCATATTTGAATTCCATCATTTCACAAACTTCTTTTTTTTACAATTCTGTATTTACTTCTTCCATGAGCAAGAAGGACAGAGGGGAAGGAAGAAAGATAACACTCTCAATAGGGTTTTAGTGCCATGACCATCCCCAGTCTCAGCCAGCCCAAGATCATGGGCACTTACACTCTCCATGTACTCAGGGAGATCTCTAGATACAAACCCAGAACCTTCGCTTGTGGCTCAGCCTCACAGAGCATCACCATTTAGCCCCTCTATAAACTTTCTGAAATTCCTTATATACTTAACACTATTGAATTGTACATTTACAAGTGGCTAAGATGAATGTTATATGTTTTTATCACAATTTTAAATAAAAATTAAAAGAAACAAAACAACTTTGGACAAGGCACATATCCTTCTGAGTCTTTATCTCCTCTGTCCTAACTTGGGGATAAATATGTATTCTCTCTTCTAACTACCTCACAGGGTTCTTCTGAAGCTTGTATACATTAATGTTTTCAAAAGAACAATAAAAGAATTCCTTTCTCAAGAGGAATTCTAGTGCCAGTAGATAACCATGTTCACTTTTGCTGGTAGCCTTAGTGTCTCCCATTTCTTTCCCCATCCATCCCAGGCTTCTCTCCAAGCTCCACTTTTCCCATCATTGTTTCTAATGTTGGTGTATAATTGTTTATTCTTTTCCTCCTCTAATGCTTCTGTTTTCCTTGGGATTTCTTGACTTTCAAGGCTTCAAGTATTATCTGTGGACAAATGAACAACCCTAACCCCTGTTCATATCTCTTTCCTAATATTCAGATTAGTATATCTTGTAATCTACTGGACATCTTCCTCACACACTCAACTCAGTATGCTGAAAACCAAGCTTATCCAAATTTTTTTTTTTTTTGGAGAGATTTTCACTGTAGGGTGTGTGCGCTCGCCAGACAGACAGAGACATAGAGACAGAAAGTGAGAAATCACCCCCCAGGGGGGATGGTCACGCCGCAATCCCTTCTCCTCCATTCTCCTCTCGGGATCTTGGGCACGCACGCACATGCGCCCGGCCTGAGTTTTAAGCCACCGGGTCCGGGACACGAACCGCGGTCGACTACGTGGGAATCCAGCGACATAGCCATTACGCTAACTGCTGGTTCCCAAGCTTATCCAAATTTCCCACAAACCACTTTCTCCAGTGGTCTTAATCTCACTCAAGGCCATAATCTACCACCTGGCTGTAAATAACAAAAGCTGAGAATCACCCAGTAACTGTCCCCACCTCCTCCCCACTCTTACTCATTAAAGGTGAGAGGGTGTCAGGTGAGTCATTCACCAAAGGTCATCTCTTTCATGTATTGCTATTACAGACTCTTGGGGTGAGGGAGCTTTATTCCATGTATCTTCTTGATTCCAAGGTCCAGACTGAAGGAGTAGCTCATATTTGGGACAAGCTATTCTTTGGCCGGGGGAAGAAGAAAACAAAACAAAACAAAAAACATGGCTGAAACTTGCAATGGCTCTTAATATTTCTGCTTGGACTTGGTCTAAATCATTCCCACTTAAATCCAAAGGCTGCAGTAAGTCTATTCCCAAGTCTAGTATCAGCAAATAGGGAAGTACTGTCTTCTTCCATGAAACGTTGAAGTTTCAGAGCAAAAGTTAGGATGTAGAAGTCTACAGGAAGAGAGATGAATCATGTTCAATAACATCACTTTTAATACTGTCTATGTGTGAGACTTTTTTATCTGCAGAAAGGCCATAGTTAGAAGACTTCCCAGACCTTCTCCAACCTGGACACCACTATCAATACCAGGAGGTTTTGGCCTCCATAAAGGAAGGAGCTGAAGCCTCATGCAGAAAGTGCTGACTTCATGGGATAAGAATTTCTGGGAGAGAATCCTGTCTCAGTCAATCCCATAAGTGAAATGGTACAGGAAATTCACTTTCTATCCTTGATCCCTTCTGGAATATCTTCTACCTGTCCCTGACCTTCCTATAGAAACTTACAGGAATGAGTTCTCAATAGTAATGTTTATACACCGTGACCCTTTCAGCCATGTTTGACTGGATGAGGGAAGTCTCTTGAGCCAAGCTGGTCTAGCCAGTGTGCCATTTGTGGTGATGTGAAATCCAGAGAAAAGCAGGTCGATCTCTCTATGGTTGGCATGCTAACCTGTGAACTAAAACCTCTGCAAAGCTGCCATTCCTACAACCATATGCACAGGATAAAAGAGAAAAAAAAAGACCAAGGCAGATTATCAGCCCAATAGAGACAAGCAAGGATATGTAAAGAGAATAGCTTTCCTCTTCCCAATTTTTGTCTTTCTTGGGGCTCTTGCCTGTTGTTCACTCATGAGCTTGGGTTTCTCAAGTTGTCCCTGCATCTTATGATGAATTTCTCTAGCTTGCACCAGCTTTAGTTGGTTTCTGGTGTGTGCAATCAATGGGACTTTGAGTAGTTCACAGTCACCTTTCTGAGCCTCTGTTCAGTTGAAAAATCAAGATAGCAAAGATAATTGTCATCAAATCATTGGATCGAATGGATGTAAAAGTACTATAAAAATGGAAAGGAATATTATTTCAGGAGAGAGATATGATGAATGGAACAAAGGCTTAGAGACAAGTTTTGCTTTGAATTTTTGAAATGTTGATTTTAAAATGAGAAAAATGACAGGAACTAACCAGTAATATATAAGAATATAGTAGACACTGTTCTAAGTATTTCATACATATTTACTACTTCAATATTCACACCAATCTTATTTTATAGACATTCTGTTCTCATCTTCCATTATACAGACAAGGAAAGTAAAATGTGAGAGGGGCTTAGGTGCTACGTGAGAGTGATTTGAAAACCAGGGTCATATAAGATGAGGTAGCAAAGTAACAGACAAACAATAAACACCCCCAAATATTGTGGGGCCTTTCTTTGGTTGTTGTTGTTTTAAGTATAATCAAGAGAGAGAGCATGTGTGTGTGTATGTGTGTGTATGTGTGTGTGTGTGTGAGTGTGAATAAGAAAAAGAGAGACAGACAGACTGACAGGGTCCCAATATATGCCATAGTTCTTTACTCCAACCCTCTAGCTCTTCAGGATCCTAGGCATGTGCTCACACAGCAGATTTTCGTATCAACTCAGGTTCCAGATTCATGGTTGCCATGTGGCTTCCAGCAATACTGTGTAATATACTTCCAAGGCTGGATTGGAGTGATGTTTCGGGAATTAACTCAAATGTCTTCATATGTATATGGCACATAGTAAGAGCTAATTAAATAATCTTTTTCATAAAAATACTCACTATAAATCTATTTCCTTATTGCATTGCAAATGATGGATATAAAACATGAAACTATGAAGAGATAAATAAAAATCAAGTATGTTTGTACAGCAAGAGATTGACTCATAAATCTTATTAACCCAAGTAGGGAATAGCCTTGAAAAATCTGTGGTGCTTCTAATAATGCATGGCTTAAGGCAGCCTCAGACAAATAGCTTTATAGCCCTCTCTTTCTAGGACTATCAGTATACCAACACTCTGCAGTACTTACTGTTAATATAACCTATTTTTTTCTTAGCTCTGAGAATGTCATGTTTAAGTTTAATATGAAGTGGAGAATGCAAGAAAACTAAAACTTACTATATGGCACTATATTTTGGGAGTTCTAAAGGCAGCATTTTATGTTACAGATAGAAATCTGAGCTTCAGGGACCAGAAGATGGTGTAATGGTTACGTCTCTGGACTCCCATGTAGTAGACTGTGGTTTGAGTCTTAGACCTGGCAGCTTAAACTCACTCAGGGAATGTGTGCATGTGGGCCCCAGATCGTGAGAGGAGAATGGAGGAGTAGGGATTGCGGCATGGCCATCCTCCCTGGGAAGTGAGTTTTTGCTTTCTGTCTCTCTCTGTCTTTGTGGCGAGCACATACACTCTATAGCAAAAGACTCTCCAAAGGGAAAAAAAAAAAAAAGAGAAAGAAAGAAAGAGAGAAAGAAAAAGGGAAAGAAGGAAAAAGAAAAGAAAAAGAAATGTGAGCTTCACTAGGTAAAGTAACTGCCTATAGTCCAACAGCCTATAAGTGGAAGAGTGAATTTTAAAGGGAAGTCTTTCCATCCCAATGTCTCTGCTTCCTCCCCTATACCTCAAGAAGCCTGAAAATACTAGGTATCTGTTAGTAGTTAACAAATTATTCAAAGTCAATAATTTGAAACATCAGTAAGCAATTGTTATCTCACAGCTGTTGGGAGTCAGAATTTCAAGAGCAGCTTGCCAGAGTGGTTCCAGCTTAGGGTTTTTCATAAATTTGGACCCATGCTATCAGCCAGGTTTACTGTCATCTGAAGATCTGACTGACTGGAAGATCTGTATCCAATTGACACAGCTGAAAATTTGGTGGTGGTTGAGACATCCATTCTTTTTTTTTTTTTTTTAAAGAGATTTTTGCTATAGGGTACATGCTCTCACTAGCGAGACAGAGAGAAACAGAAACCAAGAAATCACCCCCCCCAGGGGTGATGGCCACCCCACAATCTCTTCTCCTCCATTCGTCTCAGGATTTTGGCACACATGCACACAGGTCAGTCGTGAGTTTCAAGTCACTGGGTCTGTGACTCGAACTACAGTTGGCCATGTTGGAGTCCAGCAATGTAACCATTACACCATCTGCTGGTTCCAAGGCATTCATTCTTTTTCAGGTAGGCATCTCCATTGGTTGCTGAAATGTCCCCCCAGCATGGCAACTGTCTTCACCCAGAATAAGTAAACCAAGAGAAAGAGTACCAGGTGAAAACTATCCTTTTCTTGATCTAGCTTTACAAGGCACATAGAATCACTTCTATCATATTTTATTTAATTTTAAATGAGTCAACTCCGGTCCACATTCAAGAGAGGGAAATTAAGCTTCACCTTTTAAAGAGAGGAGAATTGGGAACCTATTTGAAGACCACCACATTTAGGAACATGAGATAGAATTTACAAGTTAGCTAGCCTTGGATTTAAGTGAAGCAGATTAAGATAAAAGTACTCAGAATGTCATAAAAGGCTATGGACATGCTATACACCGAGCTACCAACCTCAAACCAGGTCTTTTCTTTTCTTACTTTATGTCACACATCTGGAATCCTTTTTTGAAATTTTTTTTAAAGTTTGTTTATTTTACTTCCAGAAAGAGAATCAGGCACTCGCAACAGGATTTTTATATCACCATCCTTCAAGCTCTGCAGGCAGCCTGGATCAAGGGACACACCAACTTCTTGAGGCAGACCCAGGATATGAACCTGGAACCTAATCTCCAGCATCACATAGCAGCACTCTTACTGCCTGTGCCACCATGGCTGTGCCTGGACTGCTTTTATTTCTTTTAAATGCTTTACTCTCTTCCTGTTTCAAAGTCTCTGCTGAGATGTTCCTTTGGCCCTTGGTGGTTGCCTCCCCTAACTTCTTTTTCTTTTTAATTTAATTAATTAATCAATTAATTTATTTGGGATGTGTGAACTCATTGGGAACACTGGGAAGAGAGACAGAGTAAGACAAAGAAGGAAAATGAGAAATTATCCCGTATAGGGGATAGTCATGCTGCAATTCCTTCCCCTTCTGTCTCCTCTAGGGATTTTGGGTACTCACGCATGTGCACCCAGTGTGACTTTCAAGTCACTGGGTCCAGCACTAGAACCATGGTTGGCCATGTGGGAGTCCAGCACCTTTACCACCGCACCACCTGCTGTCCCATCCCCTGACTTCCTCTTGCCTTCACATTGGCTTATCTCAAAGATCCTGGTGCAAAGGTCACCTCTTCATCACACTTTCCCTTATCTCTCCAAACAGATCAGATAGTGTCAGAAACTTTATAAATCCTTTGATTATTTTTAGTGACACTTTTTCAGTTGTAGTTATGTCTGAGTGTGAGGGTTTGACCTGTCTTCTTTTCTGTTAATTTTCAGCCTATATTGAGACTGTGTTGATTTTTCTGTTCACTGTTATTTTTCCAGAATTTTGCACAGTGCCAAGTATTGTGTACTCATTCAATTAAAAATGTGTTGAATGAAGGATGCTCAGACAATCTTCTCACAGCTAGAAGTGTGCACACTCAGGTGGGCACCTCTTTATAAATGTGCTTCAGGAGAGAAACTATTATTAGATCAGGGTTGATTGGTGACATTTTTTTTTTTTTGGAGAGGAATTTTTACTATATGGTGCATGCACTTGCCAGAGAGAAAGAGAGAGACAGAGACACAGAAAGCAAGAAATCACCCAACAGAGGGCATGGCCATGCCATAATTCCTTCTCTATTGCCAATTGGGTGACTTTTAAGGTTCCTTTACCTCAGAAGTGTCTCCGAGATTCTGTGAGTATATGATTCTAGGGTTCCCAACTGCTGGCAAGCAAACCCTCTCTCATTGGGTGACTTACTCATGGTCTAGCTCTCCTGACTCCGAGGACTCAGGGGGCACCTATCTTAGGCTCAGCTAGCCTCCTGATGTGAGCCTCCTGCTCACATCAAACACAAGGAAAGGCTGTGTTAGAAACCTCTGGGAGCAGCTGCCTGGGGCTCTAGGGGGCTCATGTGTTTGGGCCCTCTGTGGCTCCTTTAAGAAACTTTACAAGGTTAAGGTTTGCTCTAAAAATAAGCCCACAAGGCTCTTTTAAAAGCTTCTGAAACCATATGTCCACAACAGCCATTTTTGAAGGACCAGTGAGCCTTTAAAAGCTTCAAAAACCACAACTTGGCCTCCCTCCCATAGTGGAGAAAGTTCAATATGTGGTGTGTTTTAAAACAGATCAGCTTTTAAGTCTTCTAGAATCTGTACCTGAAACATTTTGCTCCTATCAAAGAGCTTCAAGATGCAGACCAGCATGCGTGAGGATTTTTACTGTAGAAGTCACATTCTTCTCACAGTAAACAATGCCCCCAAATAACCACAGAACTGCACTGAATTGCCGACAGAGAGATTAGTGCAAGTCTTTTTCCTGTTCACCGTCTTCTCCCAAAGATCCCTACATGTTATAGCATGTTGTGCATTAGTCTAAGTGCATATGTGTACACACACACACACACACATACACACACACACATGAACTATGGTCTGTCGAAGAAAAACTATTCAGATAGAATGCTTATCAGATGGCCAGCAACAAAGGAGGACAAGCACACATATTCTAGTGTTTCCTTCCTCCCTCCCTTTATTCCTTCCTTTTTTAAAAAAAATGTCCAGAGGGCATGTATGCTGACCAGAGAGAGCCAGAGAGAAAGAGAATGCACTCCCATGATAGGGTGTGGTCACACCACAATCCTTTCTCCTTCATTTCTTCATCCTGTCCAGATTAGTGCACTCCCATGATAGGGTGTGGTCACACCACTATCCTTTCTCCTTCATTTCTTTATCCTGTCCAGATTAAGGACATCCACGTGCATAAACCTGGCATAACCTTTAGGCTGCCAGAGTCAGAAGTTGAACCATGACTGGCCATGTGGAATCCGGATCCTTCAGCCAAAGGGCTGTAGAACCTGCCCTCCTTTTTTTCTTTCTATCTTCCTTTCCTTTTTCTTTCTTCCCTTTCTTTCTTTCTCCTTTCTCTTTTTCTTTCTTTCATTCACTCTCGCTTTCTTTGTTTCTTTCATTCACTCTCGCTTTCTTCTTTCTTTCTTTCTTTTTTTATTTTTCTTTCTTCCTCTTTCATCTTCTGACTAAATATGCAAGTGCTCATTACATGCCATATACTGAGTATCTCTATGTCAGCTAGGAAGGCAGGGATTCGAAATTAATGGAGGACAGTAGAAAGGATATCTTGATGAACCAGACATGTATTCTCCCCAAAAACATTTTAAAACTTGTACTGGAGAGAGGTATGGTAGGTTACACACCACATCCAGGTTCCCTGAATCCTTCAAATATCAGTAAGAAATTCCTTTTACTTAAGGGAGACAACTAAGACCCAGAGAGGTTGAGCATTATTCCTTATCCCACAAGTCTATAGCCTCCATGTATACATGACAATGCTTTCCTAATAGACAAATTTATCCACCCACAAATGACTACAGTCCAGTAGGTACAGGGCTCCATACTATAAGAGAGGGATCAATATAATAAACCTGATATGAGAGACAGAGAAAATAGAGACACCTTCCAGTTAGGAGGATCAGGGAAGGGCCACAGTAAGTTGGATTCTCTTCCCAAACCAGACAGCTCACCCTCATCTCTTTTCTATGCAAATAAAATACTTTAATTTTTTTTAGTGGTTTTTTTGCTATGGGGCGTGTGCACTTGCCAGACAGACCGAGAGGGACAGAGATACAGAAAGCGAAAAATCACCCCCTGGGGGGATGGCCACGCCGCAATCCTTTCTCCTCCATTCTCCTTTCGGGATCTTGGGTACACACGCACACGTGCCTGGCGTGAGTTTAAGGCACCGAGTCCGGGACACAAACTGCTAACTGCTGGTCCCAATACTTCAAATGTTCACAAACATTAATGGTTAAGCCACCCAAGAGGGCTGATTGCCTACTAACTTCTGCTCATATCTAGAGCATCATGGGGAGGGAAGCTGTCAATCCTTCTCTGACATCCTGACTGAGGTTCACACTTGTCCCAGTGATGAGGAGCTTACTACCTCATAAAAAGGCAGTCCGGGACAGTTGAGACTTGTATTAAAAGTTACTCTTTCTGTAGGTCTACAGTCTGTCTTCCTCTGGTTTCTTCCCACTGATTCTTCAATCTGCAATTTAGAACAGCATCAAATTGATTGACTTTCATAATCAGAATAGCCCTAAACATGAGGGAAGACACTTTCACATGCTCCTTGAAAACTTCTCTTCACTAAACTAGACATCCTGAGTCTTCTTCCTGGAAGGAAAGGGTGTTATGATGATGTAGAAAGTGTACTGATCTAGAAATAGATGAATGAGACTTAAATCCTGGCTTCACTACTCATCAGTTGTAGATTTTGGAGCAAGATACTTCATCATGGAACTTTAAGGGTTTTTTATATGAAATATGAAGATAACATTTGTCATAGATAATATCTTACAGAAAAATAATAATAATCTGTGTAAAACTATTATCAGAAAATGCCTAGAATATAATGAACATGTAGAAAAAGTTACCTAGGTGAGAGGGAAATCCTGAGTCATAAAGTACTTCTCCCTCATTTAGATATAGAAAGGAATGACACTGATCAGGTACTGTGAGCCTGACACAGTTGCAGACAAACTGAAATCTCTCAGGAGTATTCTGGATTACCACCTAGAACAGAGATTCTCAAACTTCAGTGCACCAGATTCTCCCAGCAGGCTTGGGTAAAACAATGCTTGACCAACCACTGTACCACAGTGGTAACACAACGCCCCGCAAGGCTGGAAGCCACATAGTCAGCCATGGGTTCAGATCCCTGAGCTGGCTTAAGAACACCCTGGGAATGTGCGTGCCCAGGATCCTAAGGAGCTGGAGGGCTAGGGAAAGGGAACTGTTGTGTGATGTAACCCTGTCCAGTATGTTTTCTCCACCCCCACCCCATAGAAAGCACATGTGTATGGCTACTAACCACTCTTCCTAAGTAGAGCATCATGGGGAGGAAAGGTACCAATCTTCAGTCTATGATATGTGCTCACCCAACTCATGCTCACACGTCTCCAGCATCAGGGAGCTCACTACCTCATGGTAAGACAGTTCTTGAGAATTCAGACTATCAATGAATGTTACCTGGTCATTAGTTTCTACCTAAAACCAAAAACAAAACAGAGTGCTGGGCGCACCCAGCATCACTCAGTAGATCAATCCTGAGAATTCACATTTGAAATAAGTCCCCAGGTGAGGCTTACTGCTGGCCCAGGGTCCATTGTCCTAGAGTTTGAGCAGTGGCCTGTAACAAGTTCACAAAATTTCCATGAGCACTGTGCACACATACTTTATGTCTTCTCCAGTCTCCCTAGTAGTTCTCCAAGGTAACTAAACAATCATTTCCTCTTTGAAGATTTACAACAAACACTGAAGGTTTGGTAACTTGCTCTTTTTTTTTTTTTTTTTTTAAAGAGTTTTTTGCTATAGGGTGCGTGCGCTCACCAGAAAGACAGAGAGAGACAGAGAGATAGAAAGTGAGAAATCACCCCCAGGGGGATGGCCATGCCACAATCCCTTCTCCTCCATTTTCCTCTCAGGATCTTGGGCACACACACAGATGAGTTTAAGCCACTGGGTCCAGGACTCAAACTGCAGTCGACCACATGGGAGTTCAGTGACACAGCCTTTATGCTAACTGCTGGTCCCAGTAACTTGCTTTTTTTGACCCATCCAGTAGTAAAGCAGAATTAAAATCCATAAAATAATAATAATAAAAAAAGAATGTAACATGTATTCTGATATTGGTTGTAGTGTTCCATAAATGTCTGCCGGTCAAGTTTGTTGAGAGTGTTCTTCAAGTGTTTTGGATCTTAACAGATTTTGTTTCTACTTATTCTATGAATTACTGAGAAAGAAGTGATAGAATTTCCAAAATCAAAAAATTTTTTTTTTTTTTTTTTTAAAGAGTTTTTTGCTATAGGGTGCGTGCGCTCACCAGAAAGACAGAGAGAGACAGAGAGATAGAAAGTGAGAAATCACCCCCAGGGGGATGGCCATGCCACAATCCCTTCTCCTCCATTTTCCTCTCAGGATCTTGGGCACACACACAGATGAGTTTAAGCCACTGGGTCCAGGACTCAAACTGCAGTCGACCACATGGGAGTTCAGTGACACAGCCTTTATGCTAACTGCTGGTCCCAGTAACTTGCTTTTTTTGACCCATCCAGTAGTAAAGCAGAATTAAAATCCATAAAATAATAATAATAAAAAAAGAATGTAACATGTATTCTGATATTGGTTGTAGTGTTCCATAAATGTCTGCCGGTCAAGTTTGTTGAGAGTGTTCTTCAAGTGTTTTGGATCTTAACAGATTTTGTTTCTACTTATTCTATGAATTACTGAGAAAGAAGTGATAGAATTTCCAAAATCAAAAAAAAATAATGCCCTAAACTCTATAATGTTAATCTCCATTTAACAAAGGAATAAACTGAGGCACAGAGAGGTCAATCATGCCTGGTTCATATGTATAAGAGGTGGTAGAATTAGTTTTCAAATCCAGGTCTGTCTGACCCCACGGCCCAAGCCCAAACTCAAGCTCTGTGTAATGCAGTGAATGTTGAGGCTATATCTTCCAGCTTGGAGCTGGGACCTCTACGCTGGTGCATGATTTTTATTATGTCCGTTCCTTTTTGCTTGACTTCTCTAGGTAATTGCCACCTTTCTCTGGGTACTTGGTGGAGCAGACACGGTCTTCCTGGGGATCAAATGACCACAGAAGGAGGAGAACTTAGAACAGGCAGTTCTTCATTCTTCCTCAGCTGGTGTTTTTCCTTCAGAGCCTGGAAAGAAATGTACCACATGCACACTTTAAATTGGACCATCAATTACTTGGGCCTTGAATATGCAGAGCTCATTAGGGCTGTGTTAGCCACAAGAGAGCACCTGGGCTGAGAAAAGTAAACTTGCCCCAGCTATTACAATCCATGCAGCCCCTCCAGAGTGGAGCCCAGACTGGTGTTGCCAGGCACTAATGTGAACTGTTATTTCTGTCCTCAGTTACTAGGTCATAAATCCTGCCTTGGCAGAGGGGCCCTGGTTTCAATGGAAGGTTTGGTTTTAGGACCAGCTTCACCTTCTCACTGTTAGGTGGTGCATTGATACTGGGGTTAGGACTCTTGTACCTGAAGTCAGAGTGGACCATGTTATGACCTTGTCAATAACCAGCTGTGTGTGACCACCACATTCCTGTTTCATTTCTCAGCTGTAAAATGGGCCCTGCAGACCCTGAGGCTTGTTTAAGTGACACAGGGTTTGAAAAAGGTGGCAAAGCATCTATAAGAGGCCACCAAGGAGA
This sequence comes from Tupaia belangeri chinensis, assembly GCF_000334495.1. NCBI lineage: Eukaryota > Metazoa > Chordata > Mammalia > Scandentia > Tupaiidae > Tupaia > Tupaia belangeri. The sequence goes on from NW_006159930.1 coordinate 1,668,671, forward strand.
TGAGGATATCTAGATTAATCTGAAGTCACTGGTCTGGTTTCCTGAAGGGGAAGTGCATGGTGAATCCCAGGCTCTTTCCTGCTCTGGGCCTTCACATACACAGTCACCTTGTACAAAATGTTCTTCCTTCAGCCCTTCGCATATCTGGATATTGATACTCTTCAGGTATCTCTTCTAACATCACCCTTTCCAAGAGGCCTTCCCAAGAAACCTGTCTAAAAGTGCCCCTTTTCTCTCTGAGTCCCAGTTACTCCCTGAAACGTCACCTTCTTCTATCATCTCCAGCATAAAATGCAATCTATGCTTACCTTATTTCTTCAGTTGTGTAATTGTTACCCAATGAGTTCATGTGCTACCAAGTTAAGTTTTTTTTTTGTGACTTTCTTAATGAGCATTTGCTTGCCCCTTCTGTGAACTGCACTCTCCTGAGATTGTTAGGCTCACTCTTTAAAAAAAAAAAAAAAAAGAAAAAAAAAAGAAAGAAAGAAAGAAAGAAAACTTATTTTGTGATGCCTTATCTGGTGATGCAGGTGTTTCAAACCAAACAACCAAAAGAAAAAAAAAAAACAAAAAACCTAAAAGTAAATTGATTGCTGAGTGTAACACCTGACCTGACATACCTGTACTCATTAACCTAGCTTTATTGCTTTTATCGATGGTCATTACATGTTAGAAATGTGTTCTATTGTTTAAAAAGTCAGAGAAAACAAAATGAAAAACAACACTCCTTGCTTTGATGGAACCCATTCTAAAGGGAGAGATACACAAAACAGCAATTCCAGGGCAATTTGGAAAGTTTGCTGATAAAGGTAATAAAACAATGAAGGGGTTTGCAAGGTAAAGAAGACACACACAAAAACAAAAAGGCAAAGGCAAGAAACAGGTGGCATGTTCAGGGTCTTACAAGTTGCTTTGTGTAGGCCGAGGGGGAATGGAGAAGAACGTGTCTTGACAGATTTTCAGGAGCTGGTTCACAAATGCCTCCAGTGTCTGGCTCTCTCCTTTCTGTCTTTGAGTTACGGCTGGTTGCTTGCTTGTCTGTCTGTCTGACTACCTGTCTGTAATCTAGATCTCAGTTTTTGCCAAGAATCAACACTCAGTTATCATTAAATGAGCTTTGGATAAAGGGCTAGTTCTCAGAGTTTAGGACACAGTAGTAGAAATGGCAAGAGGCAGAGATATTTGCAAAATTGGAGACAGGGATGACCAGAATGGGGAGAGATGCAGGGAACTTGCACTTTCATCAGATGTGTGTAGGTACTTCACAGATGTTGCTTGGCCCAGTGATTTGCTGAAATAACATTCAAATATGGGAAGAATAATCCTGGTTTTATATGCTATAACCAAATATTAAAAATATGGTAGATAATTAATAACCAATAATGGAAAGTTAGGGCTGCTATTCTATCATTTCCCCCAAATTTTACTATGTATGTAGCAGGATATAGGTCCTGTTACCTGTATGTGTATCAGTTTAATGACTTTGCTAATAAACAATTAAATGAACAAAAGAGAATTCCTTGGTAATGAATAAAAGTACACTCAGTTCCTGAATATTGGTTTGTCACCTTCTATGTGCTTTTGACAATTAACCTCTCTGAGCTTAGTTCTTTTTATAAAATGATCTAAAAATACTAGTTTTATCATGACAATTAAGTGATGCATGTTATCTACCACTGCCTATCAAACTGCCCCAAAAGTTAGTACTTTAAAAATACTAATGGTTGGGGCCAGCAGGTGGCATGGTAGTTAAGGTCTTGGACTCCCACATGGCAGACTGCAGTTCAAGTCCTGGATTTGGTGGCTTCCTTTCTCACTTCTTCTCTCTCTCTGTGTGTGTCTCTGGTGAGCACACATGCCCCATAACAAATTTAAAAATAATAATAATAAACAAGTAATACTTACCACAGTTCGATCAGCTAGTGGGGTTCAACCAGGCAGAGCTTGCTTAGAGTCTCTCATGTAGTTGCAGTCAGACCCTGACTGGGACTGGAATCACGTTAAGCCCCAACAGGGCTGGATGTCCAAACTGGAGCACTCATATGCTGGCAGCTGACAATAGTTGGTAGCTCGACTAGGCCTGTCAACGGAAGTACTTCAAAATGGCCTTTCCATGTGGCATGGACTTTCCGTAGACTGGGGCTGGGTTCCTAAAGGGAACGTTCTGAGAATCAGTATTACAAAAGACCCAGGCATAAGCTGCAAAGCTGCCTGTGAGTTTGTGCTGACAGTTTACACCATTTCTGCTGTGTTTTGTTTGTCAACTAAGTCACTAAAGCCAGTCAAGATTCAAGATGATGAGTCAAGTGAATTTGACCTTGCTTTTTGTTTTTGTTTTTCCTTTTTAAAATTTGCTATAGGGCACATGCATTCACCAGAGACAGAGAGATGGAGAGATGGAAAGTGAGAAAGCGCCTCCAAGGGGAATGGCCATACTACAGTCCCTTCTCCATTATCCTCTTAGGAGGATTCTGGGTATGCACACACATGTGTCCAGTGTTTTGTTATTGTTTATTTTTATTTTGTTTTTGTTTTTCCAAGTCACCAGGTCCAGGACTCAAAATGAGCAATCACCATGTGGGATCCAAGTACCTCAACCACCATACTACCTGCTGGCTCCAAACTTGACCTCTTGCTGTGAGGAGCAGAGTGTGTATATAGAGAGGGAAGGCACAGCAGAGTCCCCTTTGGAGACCATTAGTCACAAAGTACATGGGAAATCACAAGCACACAGTGAACATCATTTCACTTCTCCATATTTACACTTTAACTCATTATGTTTTTTAAAAAAATTCTTTCAAAAATATATTTTTAGAAAGTCATAGAAGAGCAAGATGGGACTTTGGAAAATGATCTAAGAGAGGCTACTCTTCTTTTATAGATGGGGAAAACTGAGGGCCACAAGAGGAAAATACTGAACCCCTGGCCTCTGTTACTAGGGCCACAACATGAGAGTCTTAGTAAGTGTTTAGTCATTAAACAAATGATTCTTCACATCACTGTAATTGCTTTTAGAGTCTTTCAGCATATACAACTGAAAAGCAAAGGGAGGCAGTGAAGTTTTCATATTTTGGAATAAAAAGATCAGTGTTAGAATTTCAGCTCTTGCAGGCATACACTGGTAAAACACTGTGCTCTGCCTGCTGAGATGGCCTGGCACAGGTTAGATTCCTGGCCCAACCTACAAGTTGCACTAGGCGCACTATGGTGGCACATACTTGTACTTTCAGCTCTTCGTGGGGCTGATGGAAGAGGATTGCGACAGCAAGACTGTGTCTTAAAATAAAAAGAATTCCAGCTATTTCATTTGCTTTATGACCTTAAGCAAGTTGGTTAACTTCTCGGGGCCTCAATTCCCTTAACTCTAAAAATCGTCTAATAAAGAAGAGGCTACCAGGACATAGTGAATGCTGAGGTCATTAATGTTAAGTAGCTGATACAAAACAGATGCTCAATACTTGGCAGCCATTTTTATTTCTTATTCGCTTTTACCAAAGCCGTGTGAAGTAGGCATTTCAGTCTCACCTCACAGACTGGGAAACTGAGCCTCAGAAAGAATGAGTGGTTTTCTTTGTATCACACAGCTAGCAACTGGCAGCTCTGAGGCTTGAAAACTAGCTTTGATTCCCAAGGGAGTACCTTCCCCACCACCTCCACCCTCAGAGCCCAGCCACCCATACTTCCTGGTCTGTTCTGAGAAATAAGGTAGAGATTCTGAGTATAGACACTTTGCTAAACAAATGACACTTAGTTTTTTTTGTTTTGTTTTGTTTTGTTTTGTTGTTTTGTTTTGTTTTGTTTTTCTCCATGAGGAGAGGAGAAATCTCAAAATACATTATCTGCCCAATAACCTAGTGCTTTGTCCAGAGTTTTTAAGGTATTCATTGCTCCTCTGCTCTTCAGTAGCACATGAAAAGGAAATGAATATTATCATGACTATTACAGCAAAAAGTGATGGGAACATCAAGGCTTACTCTCAACAAAATGACCAAGGCTTCCCTTCATACTCTGGGGAGAGTATGCCAATCACACTATTTGCCATTAGGTAGATAGGAGAAGAAAAAGTAAGGGGACTCCAGAAGATTGGGAATGTAACCCTTTCATCCTCATTAAGCTAGTATCATAACCACCTTTTGTAAAGCCAACGCTGAACCTTTTCAAACCTATGACATCTCTGGGAGGTGAGGATAGACAGTAGATAATTAGAATAAGAATTCACCATAAACCTTGAGGGAGGGAAAGGGATCAGTTATCCAAAAGACAAACAATGGCCAGACCCTAAAAATCTTCCCATTTCAATACACTGGACAGGTTAGGATTATACCCCAGTGCCTCCTTCTCCACTCATCCATCTCCACTGCCAATCCTGTTCTCCATGAAAATGTCAACATCTGCCTCTGAACACCACATGGGGCCAGCCATGAAAAGAAGGCTACACCCAACTGCATGGCACAGGTTTTAGAAAGGTTATTTGGAGAAATGTGTTCTAGATCCCATGAGAGAGTGATGTGAGAGAAGAAGTATTTTTTTATTGTTATTTCTTGGTTGCTGTTCTCCTCAGCTATCACCCCCTCCCCTACTACCAAGAAAACGCACTTGGGAGTCTTTCGTTTCTCCTCCCTGTTTCTCAGAGCAAGATTAGTATTTTCTCTTCTTCTTTTTTTTTTTTTTAATTGTCAGAGGGCTCATGCACTCACCATACAGAGAGAAAAAGATGGAGAAAAAGCACACCACAGGAAGATATGGTCATGCCACAATCTCTTCTCCTATTTCTCTATCCTGTCAGGACCTTGGGCACACATACTCACACTCCTAGAGTGTCCCCCATGCCATGGGTGGGATTTAAACTATGGTCGACCACTTGAGACCCTTCTGCCTCAACCACTAGGCCATAGGGTTGGCCCAAGATCTGTATTTTCAATACATTCTCATTTCTAGAAGTTAAAATGGGAATGATGGCCAGGGAGGAACTCTCTGGCCTGGAAGAAACCTAACTTGTTAGAGTGTGTGTGCATGTGTGTGTGTGTGTGTGTGTGCATGTACACACACACATTTTCTTGGAAGTACGGGAGGGGCTGATAGTTGAGGAGAATAGCAACCAAGAAATAACAATAAAAAAAATTTCTCTCACATCACTCTCTCTTGGGATCTAGAACACATTTCTCCAAATAACCTTTCTAAAACCTGTACCATGGACAGATGGGTATAGCCTTCTTTTCATGGCTGGCCCCATGTGGTGTTCAGAGGCAGATGTTGACATTTTCATGGAGAACAGGACCAAGTCTTTTACTGCACCATTACCAGGCAGTGAAAAGACTTCCATTTAAGAGCAGATCTATCCCCCTACAAACTATTTGCCTTGGACAAATGACTTATTGCCTCTGAACTTAACTTTACTCATCTGTAAATAAGGATACTCTCCAGAAGAATAAGATTCCATGAGACAACGTCAGTAGATGTTTTCAAAAGTACACTCCAGGTAAAAGAGGTTGGCAGGCACAGTCTCCTTCAGCTTGGAGACTTTCCCTCTCATCTCTCACCAGCGTATACCCGAATATGCCCATGGAAGAGGTATATTGGTTCCAAAGACAATAACATCTCTGAAATGGGATTTTAATGGGTAAAGGAGGGCAGAAGAAGCCTTTCAAATTATAGCAACTGGGCAGTCTTGAACTGCTTTCTTTTTTAAACCCCAGATTACATTGGGATGACCCATTGGATTGGACACTATCCTGGAATCCTGGAAAACTGGCCTATGAAGAATTAACCTTGGGCAAGTCGCTTCACTCTCTGAAACTTGCTCTTCTAACCAGAGACCTAGATCAGGGAGTTCCCAAAGAAGAGCATGGTATAAGAGAATGCTCTCTAGACCCAGGCAGATCTGACTTCAAGTCGCAGTTCCAATGGCATACTAACTGCATGACTTTGACCTCTCTAAGTCTCAGTTTCCTCATTTTGGAAGCAAATTTAAGAAAAGTACCTATCTACTATGGTTGTCCTAAGAATTAAATGAAATAAATATCATAAAGGATTTAACACAGTGATTGCATTATAGTAACTGTATTAATAAAAAGAGAATGTATTATTAAAACTATCATTTCTGTATTATGGCTACTTTAAAACCTATGGGATTTCAAAAAAGTAAAGCTCTGCCTCTGAGTTCTTTGTGCTCTTTAAGTTGAGGTCAATCTTGGCAGGTGTGTTTTACTTGGCTACATTCTCCTCATGGGTCACAGAATAACCCAAAGCATGCCTACTCCTTCGCACATACCACCTGGGAAGGGAACTCATACCTTCTTTTGTCCTTTCACCATAGCCTCCTGTTTACCTCCCTTCTTGCCCTGCCTGGCACAGACCTGAAAGTTGGAGCTGCTGCACTCTGGGCTTATACCGGTCAGGCAGCCAGGAGGGAGAGGAAACCAGAATAAACACGTTTTGCAAGAGCAAGACTATTTTAAGTGAAAGCAATTCAATCTGAGGACAATACAGTCTTATGGAGCCAGAGCTTTGGTTGCCTCTCAGCAGCTTCCTCCATGAAGCAATTCGCCATGGAAAACTAAAGATGAGACTGATAAACTGGGAGTGCCTGCAGCCAGACTGGCAGGAAGCCCATGACAATACCTCCTCACCCAGCATTTGAACCTGTCACAACCCAGAGGGTGAGGATAGAGGTGCAGAGATCAGAGGACCCAACCTGGCCTGTAGTCCAGCTCCTCCTTCACTGTCTTTGTGATCTAAAGCATCAGATTACCTAGTTACAAAAAAAAAAAAAAAAGAAAAGAAAAAAAAAGAAAGAAAAAGGAAAAAGAGAGAGAAGAAGAAAAAGAAAGAAAGAAAAAGAAAAGAAGGAAAAGACAAAAGGAATAAAACCCCTCTGAATTCCCATGAAACTAAAGAAACAATTACATCAGGGCAGTTATGAACTACAAAGTGATATGCAAAACTCAAGAGTTAGAGGTAGGTTTTAATCTCAGCTCCACTACCTATTAGCTGTGTGACCCTGGGCAAGTGAGTTAATTTTTCTTAAACTTGGTTTCTTACTATGCATCTTTGATATCTGTTGTGGATTCTAATGACCCTAGGGACTATCAAAGCAGTAGAGTAGACTAACTTGGTGTGTTAGATTTCTGTGGCTACTATAAGAAACTACCACACACTCAGTGGTTCAAAACAATAGAACTTTATCCTCTTATAGTTTAGGGGGCCAGAAGTCTGAAATCAACTTTATTGGTCCAAAATCAGGATGTCTTTTTAAAAGTTCTAGGAGAAGATTTATCCCTTTCCTTTTCAAACTTCTGGTGGCTGCCAGCATTGTATAGTTAAATCTCCCTCTGCCTCCCTTTTATAAGACCACTCATGATTGTGTTTAGGGTCCACCTGGATCATCTAAGATAATATCTTTTTGTTTGTTTGTTTGAGAGGTTTTTGCTGTAGAGTGCATGCGCTCACCAGGAAGACAGAGAGACAGAGAGACAGAAAGCGAGAAATCACCCCCCCGGGGGGGATGGCCACACCACAATCCCTTCTCCTCCATTCTCCTCTCGGGATCTTGGGCACACACACACATGCGCCTGGCGTGAGTTTAAGCCACCGGATCTGGGCCTTGAATCACGGTCGACTACATGGGAGTCCAGCGACATAGCCATTACACTAACTGCTGATCCCTAAGATAATATCTTTATGTCAAGATTCTTAATCATATCTACAAAGACTTTGCTGCTTAAGATAATATTTATGGGGATTAGGACCTGACATCTTAGAGTTCTATCACTCAGCCTACTACACTTACTAACTTCTCCTAGATTATTAGAGATGGAGAGTATCAGAAAGTTTTCACCATTAAAATAAATATTGTGATTAAAGCTGAGATTTAGGGACTATTGAAGCAGGACAGAAATAATGATGTTGAAATTTTTCATGTTATCAGGCCTTGCATAGAACTCTATCTTAGTTATCTCTTTATCCTAAGCAAATGACCTAGCTAAGATAGCCACTAAAAGCTTGTAAGTGGGTGAATGAATACATGAAAATATTTTCATAAATTTGCATTTCATTTGAGTATAACAGAGTGATTATGTGTGTAGACTGAAATCAGATAACCTGAAGAAAAGCTTTATTAGCTGCGAGACTTTGGGCAACTTTCTTAGCCTGTATGAGATGTTTTGGTGTTCTCATATATTCAATTAAGATAAATATACTATCTACCCCATAGGATTGAGATGATCCATGTAAAAAAAATGTGCACAGTGCCTGACATATGATAAGCATTTGTGTGATATGTGATTAGCGGTTATTAACTTTAAAAAGTTTTGAAGCTTAATTCATTTAACATATTCTTTGTATATAATAAGAACTGACTAATTTAAGGGTAGGGGAGCAAGGGAGATAGTTATTTTAGAAAGAAGAAATATATCTTCAGACTTACACTGAAGAAAATCAGTTCATTGTTTTTTCTCTCCCTCTCCAATCCAAATTTCCATTAGGCCTAGAATTGGGCTTTGCCTCTAGATTTTATTTCTTGGTAAGAAATTTTGATAAAACTGAGATCTTTTTTCTGTCATGAATTTGATTAATATTCTTTTCAGGAGCCAAGACCGAGAATATTTCCAAACTTGTTTCCTTTGTAGGTGGGGAATAAGGCAATGATTGGACTAGCCATTGAGAGTTCCATGGGTCCAAGGATATTTACTGTATAGCTCTAAGCCATAGATATGGCTCAATGATTGGATGGATTTGATAGAAACAAGGTTGGCAAATGAAAGAATAATATTTTCATCAAGGAGAACTAAAAGAAACACAAAAATCTAGATATCAAGGCCCAAAGGATCAGAGGACCTTGCGAATGGCAAGACTTTGGGTGAAAAGAAAAGCCTGGGGTATACGTTTCTTTCTGTGGTTGGCTTTTATGTGCTTGAATTGTTTGAGAGAGCAGGCTGCTTTTAAAGGACTTATTTTCAAGGATATTATGCTCTAAAGTATATGTATACAACAAATATAAAATGGACCATAAAAAATGCCATTTTACAGGGTAGGGAGAAAAGGGTAAAATCTAGCTCAGGGAAAAGGGAAGGAGATGAGTTAGAAAAAGTGTTCCAAAGAAAGTTACATAACATTTCAATGGAGCTCACATATTTCCTGTAACTCCTACTCCTTGCAAAACAGACATTGAAGAATCAAATATAAGAGACCTCAAGAGATTATCTGGTTTAGACCTCTGCCTTCAGGGGCCTGGTTTTCTTCACTTTATAGATAAGGCTGCTGAGGCCCAAAGAAACACAAGAAATGTTAGAAAAGAAAAAAAATAACATAGGTCTTTCTGCTTCTTTATGGCCTTTTGTAGGTCTCTCTACTTCTAGACAGGATAAATAGTGAGAAAATACAACTTTTATAATCATAATTACTAGGCCCCCTGTATATGTGTTAAAGTATTATCAGAAACCCAGTATCAATGGGTTAAATGTGTTTCTGTGTTGTTTTTTTTTTTCTTTTTTTAGAGAGGTTTTTGCCATAGGGCGCGTGCACTCGCCAGACAGGCAGAGAGAGACAGAGAGACAGAAAGCGAGAAATCACCCCCCGGGGGGGATGGCCACGCCGCAATCCCTTCTCCTCCGTTCTCCTCTCGGGATCTTGGGCACGCATGCACACGCACTTGGCATGAGTTTTAAGCCACCGGGTCCAGGACGCGAACCGTGGTCAACTACATGGGAATCCAGCGACACAGCCATTATGCTAACTGCTGGTCCCTGTTTCTGTGTTTTGTAAAAGAAATATAGAGCTACTTGTACACAAATTCTCATGGCAACGCTATTCACAAAAACCAAAAAGTGGAAACAACCCAAATGTCCATCAGTAAACAAATGGATAAATAAATGGTAGTATATCCATATTACAGAATATTATTCTGCCATAAAAAATAATAAGGTACTGATACATGATACAATGTGGATAAGCCTCAGAAAACACACAAAGTAAAAGAAACCAAACACAAGCGATCGTATATTATACAATTCTTTTTATAGGAAATGTTTATAATAGACAAATTTAAAAAGACAGAAAGTAGACTTACGGTTGCCAGGAACTGAAGGAAGGGAGGACTGAAGAAAGACTGGTTAGTGGGTATGGTTTTTCTTTTAGGGGTGATTAATATGTCTTGGAACTTGTGGATGGCGATACAGCAGTAAAATGTGAGGCAGACCCATATAAGGATTTCAATTCACATCTACAGATCTCCCTAAGCATGCTGCGCACACATGTGCCCATGATCCAAGCTGCCTGAGGCTGGGGGTAGAGGATCGCAGTGCTGGGCCCCTGCAAATGGTGCTATACCTCTCTACCCAGAAGAGAAAGAGAAAGAAAGAAGAAAGAGAGAGAGAGGAAGAAAGAGAAAGAAAAAGAAAGAAGGAAGAAAGGAAGGAAGGAAGGAAGGAAGGAAGGAAGGAAGGAAGGAAGGAAGGAAGGAAGGAAGG